>NC_045957.1:52439852-52772585 GCF_010909765.2 Amblyraja radiata | reverse complement strand
TGACACACACATTTTGGGATGAAAGACATGTTCTCATTCTGAGGATTTGGTAGAGAGGTTGAATGGGATAAAGGGAATATATTTGAAAGGTTGAGACCAGGATTGACATAGTGATAACTATAGATTAAACCATCTGATTTTTCTCTTGTCTCCAGAATTAATCTATCAACCTGCTGAGTGCTTCCAACATTTTGTATTTTTATTTTAGATTTCCAGCATCCGCAGCTTTTTAATTTACAGATACGAAAGTAACTGTGAAGATGAAATAACATGAGAAGATATAGATATGTTCACTGTGGGCAATGACCCATATGTTGGAAAATGAAAAACTGCCTACTTTGGCAGGAAAAATAAAAAAGGCAAACATATCTAAATGGTGAAAGATTGTAGAACAGCAGACAGTACATTGTGTTTGATTCATGAAAAGTAGCGGATGTGGCAAGTAATTCACAAAGCTAACAGAATGTTGTCAATTATTGCAAGAGGAATAGAATACAAAAGTAGGAAGGTCATATGGAAATGGTGAAATCACATTCAGAATACCATCTAGATATTTGGTCTCATTGTTTAAGGAAGGATATGAATGCATTGGAAGCAGTTCAGAGATGGTTATAGATCGCAAATAACTGGAATAGAAAGTTTGTCTTGAGGGAAAGATTGGGTTGGCAAAGCCTGTATCTGCCAGATTTAAGGGAACTTGACTGAAACAAGATCCTGATGGGTCTTAACAGGGTGGATATGAAAATAATTTTTTCCTCTTGTGGGCGTATCTAGAATTAGGAGGTCACTGTTTAAAAATAAGGAGTCCTTTCAAAACCAAAAATAATATTTGTATTTCTTTTAGAGATTCATGAAAGTTTGGAACTCTCTTTCCCAATAGGTAGTGAATGCAGATCCTTTGAATATTTTAAAGCACAGATAGATCAATAGTTAATAAAGGGATGAGAACTTCCTGCAGTAGAGATGAATGTGAAGGTAAGGTTACAATCAGATCACCTTTGCTCTTATAGCTAGAGCCAAATAGCCATTTCCTGCTGACAATTCATATGTTTAACCCTGATTTATACATTCAGATCATGGAGTAACTTTACATTCCAAAAAATTAATGCAGAACTTGAAATGCCAAAATCACATTTGATGTTACCAGAGATAATGTGCCAAAAGGTAGATCATTACATGGAATGAAGCTATTTGTTTAATCATCATTTGAGGAAATAATTCTTGCCTTGCTTTCCGCCCTTTGCACACATCCCATAGACATGTATCCGCTCCATCTAACCTTTAATGTTCACCTAACCTCTGACACCATCAGCCATCCTTGAGATTGATTTCCCAGCCTTTATTGTAGATGATGAAATGGCAGATGCAGCAACTTACACAATGTAAGGGAAGGACAAGAGGCTGCAGATGCTAGAATCTGTAGCAAAAACAAACTGCTGGAGGCATGCAGCGGGTCAAGCAACATCTGCAGGGGCAAAATAATGGTCGACATTCTTGTTTGAGACCTTGAAACAGGAATCGTAGGAAAGGGAAATGGGAGAATGTGAAAATAAGAAATGTGGCAGAGCTTCAAGGACGGATAAGAAATGAAAGCTCGATGATGGATAAAGAGGATCTTACTGAGTGAAGCAAAATCCAGATAAAACATCCTATGAAATGTAAAGGAGTGTTTGAAGGAAAAGTTTAATCTAAACATTCTTTTCTTTTTCCATAATATGATCAACCAATTGTTCATCTTTTTAGAATTTTCCTTTGCAGCTCAGCTTTAAATGTTTCTTTAAATCCTCATGTTTGTATTCTTGCTTGTGGAGCTGTTTGCCTTTCTATGGCTTGGAGCCACCTGTTGTGTGTCAGAGGATCACTCCTATACATTTCTCATTCACTCTGCCTGAAATTCTTAATTTACACTTTTATTTATCAAAGTTTCTTGCCTTTCTACCACTCTCACTTTGCCAATGGATCCTTTCTGTGCGTCCATTTAATACAGTTTCACCAACTCTCATCAGCAGTAGGCACATCAAGATGTCAATCAGTATTCAATGCCAGGCTGATGCCAGTTGCTGCAAATTGGTCTACTAGGTTGCAATCCTTCTCTCCAGGGATTCTGCCTGTCCCGCTGAGTTACTCCAGCATTTTGTGTCTATCTTTGGTTTAAACTTGCATCTGCTGCATCTACACAGGTTGCAGTTAATATTCTCTATTGAACACACAAAATCAATCGTGTTAATTTATAGCAAGTAGGCATCACTGGGCAACACCAGTGTTCATTTCTCATCTCTCTTCAGCTGATGAATCTCCTTCCAAGCTTTTAAATGGGGTCATCAATTATTATGGTTAGTACAGGTGGGCTTGTTCTGGCCATTCCCCTAGTTCTACTTGTGCTGGCCATCTTTGCATTTGGTTTAAGTTGCAGAAGTCTACAGCAAGTGAAGTGCCTGATGGTAGAGGAGTTGCTGATGTCAGGCTTCTGCACAAACCAAATGTGGGGTCAGGAGTAGCCACCTTTGTCTGCAGTAAATCCTGTCTAGCAATATGAGCAGAGGGCACACAGAACAATGCAAGCTGTGGGGTGAGGGAGGATTGTGTTGGGAAAAGAGCTCTCAGATGAAGGCGATATACATGCAGAGTTCTCAGGAAGATCATTAAAAGCAGACTGCACCATCTAGCCTGTCAACCCAGCTCTGCCATTCATTAAGATCATGATTGATCTGATCTTTGACCTCAGCTCCATTTTCCTGGCAGATTCCTATAACCCTTGATTCCCTAATGGACCAAAATTGTTTCTATCAGCCTTGAGTTAGCATTTGCGTCTCTTTGGAGTACAGAATTCCACTGATTCACAACCCACTCAGTCTTAAATGGCTGTCCCCGTAAATCTTAAACTGAGACCATAGCTCTCTTTCTCTAATTGCGCTCATTACATAGCTTTCATGTTCCTTCGTTCAAGCTCACTCTAACTGCCTCTATTAACCTATCAACTGAATGACTCCATCTACACCTAATCCCCACAGCAACTATACCCTGACTCCATCAGAGAAATGCCATGTCGCTTTCCCACCCGCTCTCTGCAACATGAAACTAACCTATTTTTTTCCAATGAAATCCTTTTTAATTTGCTTACATTTTTCTTTTGCCTTTTGCTGTTTTTCTGAATTGTAGCTTGAATTCATTCAACGGTGAGTAAGAACAAATCACCACAGAGGTGTGGCATTATTTTTTCATTTATACTTCATAAAATTAATCTTTAATCTAAATTATTGCTTATTTGGAATTAGTCATGGTGGAGAATCTGTGGAGATAGTGTATCACTACATAACATTTCACGTGATGGAGCTGCTGCTAGATTTAGACTGTACTTTAGACATACAATGTGGACACGGGCCCTTGGGCCCACTGAGTCTAACTGCAATAGTCCACAAATCGCAACTAGATAGCAAAACTAAAGCTCCCACCCACTTATAGCATTTAAACAATAACCTTTCCCTCAATGTCAGCAAGACAAATGAGATTGTGATCGACTTCAGGAAGCAAAGAGGTACACATACATTGACGGCGACTAAGTAGAGATCAAGGTCTCAGGAGTAAATATCACCAGTAACTTGTCCTGGACCAGGCATATCAAAGCAAGAGTCAATATATACTGTATAGTATATGAGGGTTTTTTATTTTCTTTATCTTTTTTTCTTTTTTGTATGGCTTTGTAAATATTTGATTAGTGTTCAAATGTAAATAATTTGGTGTACATATAGTGGCTGGTGTACATATGGTGTACATATAGCTGCTAAATTTGTATAAGATAATTACGAGCAGTTGAATAAACGGGGTGGGAATTAATAAGCTATGGCTTCTTTCTGCTCCTTTTCGGACACATATGATTTCATTTATTTATTGATATTGTTTATGACACTTTATAAATATTTTTGTTTTGTTTTTTGTATGCTGTTTCACACTTGCTTTTTATTCTTTTATTCGGTTCGAAATAAATAATAAAACAAACAAATAAATAAATAAAAGAGTGTTTTATTGTCATGTCCCGGACGGGACAATGAAATTCTTAATTGCTGCAGCACAACAGAATGTGTGAATATGTAAACATTGTATATAACGGTCAAAAAAAAGAAAAAAGTTCAATAGATAACAAATATAGTGCAAATAACAAATAATAATATAGACTTTTGCAGTTCAGAGCTCAGAGCTTATTCATTGTGTTTAATAGCCTGATGGCTGTGGGGAAGTAGCTGTTCCTGAACCTGGACGTTACAGTCTTCAGGCTCCTGTACGTTCTTCCTGATGGCAGTGGTGAGATATGTGTGTGGCCAGGATGGTGTGGGTCCTTGATGATTTTGGCTGCCTTTTTGGGGCAGCGACTACGATAGATCTCTTCGGCGGTGGGGAGGTCAAAGCCGGTGATGGTCACAACCTTTCGTAGTCTTTTTCGCTCCTGGACGTTCAAGTTGCCGAACCAGGCCATGATGCAACCAGTCAGAATGCTCTCAACCGTGCACCTGTAGAAGTTTAGGAGAATCCTCTTTGACATGCCGAATCTCCGTAATCTTCTCAGGAAGTAGAGTCGCTGATGTGCCTTCATTACAATTGCATTGGTGTGCAGGGTCCAGGAAAGATCTTCTGATATATGCACGCCCAGGAATTTGAAGTTATTGACCCTCTCCACCATCGTCCCGTTGATATAAACAGGATTGTGGGTCCTCATCCTTCCCCTACTAAAGTCCACAATCAGTTCCTTGGTCTTACTGATGTTGAGAGCCAGGTTGTTGTGCTGGCACCATTTGGTCAGTCGGTCGATCTCACTTCTATACTCTGACTCGTCCCCATCTGTGATTCGTCCCACCACGGTGGTGTCATCGGCGAACTTGATGATGGAGTTTGCACTATGGCCGGCTACGCAGTCATGGGTATAGAGTGAATAAAGCAGGGGGCTGAGCACGCAGCCTTGAGGTGCTCCCGTACTAATTGAGGATGAAGTGGTTCCTCCAATTCGAACAGACTGTGGTCTGTTGATGAGGAAGTCGAGGATCCAATTGCAGAGGGATGCGCAGAGGCCCAGTTCCGTGAGCTTGGTAACCAGCTTGGAAAGGATGATGGTATTAAACGCCGAGCTGTAGTATATACACTGCAGCCTGACGTAGGTGTTTTTATTGTCCAAGTGGTCCAGTGTGGAGTGGAGAGACAGTGAAATTGCACCTACCGTTGACCTGTTGTGGCAGTATGCGAACTGTAGTTGGTCAAGGTTCTTGTCGAGGTAGGAGTTGATGTGCACCATAACCAACCTCTGAAAGCACTTCATCGCCACAGACGTTAGTGCCACTGGTCGATAGTCATTGTGGCACGTCACCTTACTCTTCTTGGGCACCGGTATTATTGAAGTCCTCTTAAAGCAGGTGGGAACCTCAGACCTCAGAAGTGAGAGGTTGAAAATGTCCGTAGAAACTCCAGCCAGTTGGTCCGTGTAGATGGTTTATGCATGCAACCTATAATGTAGCTACCTCATCACCACTAACCACGCCCCATCATATTAGTATAACTGTGGTATCCTCCCTTTGTTCCTCCCACTAGGTCCCAGTACGCCTGAAGGCTGGATGCAGTCAGTGCTGGGACGTGTGTGCCATGTGCTATATTAAACTCCTAGTAAAGGTTACAGTGTGTCAGCTATCACTCCTTTACATGGTGTCAGAAAGTTAAACTCGCACCTCCCGTTTACCGGTTTTCTTTTATTTGTCCCCCGAGTGCCCAGTGTTGGGCTTCCTTTGATATGGCATCCTCATGCCGAAAGCCATCTCCCCTTGTCTTTGACGCTGGCATTGCGGAGCGATGGTCGACTTTTGTGATGGACTACACTCACTTTGTCAATATTGCGCACCGGAATGACCCAGCCGCGGTCAAAGCCTCACTCCTGCTCAACCTGGCCGGTCCCGACGCAATGAAGAGAGCTCAGGCTTTCATCTACGAACCAGCAGTCCTGGATGACAACGGCCAGCCGGTCGAGCCAGCTGAATCTGCCGATGACCCGGTATGTCTTTTGCGCAAGTTTGCGGAGATATGCGACCTGCCCTCCAACCGTATACTGGAGCGGGCCAGGTTTTTCTCACGTAAATCTAAATGGTGGCCGACTAGGAAAAGGGGAGATGCAGCGAGACCTGGGTGTCATGGTACACCAGTCATTGAAAGTGGGCATGCAGATGCAGCAGGCAGTGAAGAAAGCGAATGGTATGTTAGCTTTCATAGCAAAAGGATTTGAGTATTGGAGCAGGGAGGTTCTACTGCAGTTGTACAGGGTCTTGGTGAGACCACACCTGGAGTATTGCGTACAGTTTTGGTCTCCAAATCTGAGGAAGGACATTATTGCCATAGAGGGAGTGCAGAGAAGGTTCACCAGACTGATTCCTGGGATGTCAGGACTGTCTTATGAAGAAAGACTGGATAGACTTGGTTTATACTCTCTAGAATTTAGGAGATTGAGAGGGGATCTTATAGAAACTTACAAAATTCTTAAGGGTTGGACAGGCTAGATGCAGGAAGATTGCTCCCGATGTTGGGGAAGTCCAGGACAAGGGGTCACAGCTTAAGGATAAGGGGGGAAATCCTTTAAAACCGAGATGAGAAGAACTTTTTTCACACAGAGAGTGGTGAATCTCTGGAACTCTCTGCCACAGAGGGTAGTCGAGGCCAGTTCATTGGCTATATTTAAGAGGGAGTTAGATGTGGCCCTTGTGGCTAAGGGGATCAGAGGGTATGGAGAGAAGGCAGGTACAGGATACTGAGTTGGATGATCAGCCATGATCATATTGAATGGCGGTGCAGGCTCGAAGGGCCGAATGGCCTACTCCTGCACCTAATTTCTATGTTTCTATGTTTCTATGTAAGCAACAGCCGGACAAACCTGTCGAGTGTTTCATCGCTGACCTGCGCTACCTTGCTCAGCTGTGCCGTTTTGAGACCATGCGCGACCAGCTCACCAGGGACATTCTCGTCACTGGCATGCTTGACCAGAAACTACGTGACGACTTGCTGCAACGGCCTGACCTAACCCTGACTCAAGCAATTCATGCGTGCCGCATCGCCGAAGTGGTTACCCCTCCGCATGGGCAGAGGGGATCTGACAGCCGAGCCATAAATCTGACTGGTGTGGCTGGACAACGACGTATGCAGGACAACTTTCGCCCTCCACCGCGGCCCGTTCGTACATCTCGGGTCCCGCGCTCTCAGATGTGTCCAAACTGTAATTATGTGCAACCTACGGAGTCACAGTGCCCAGCCCTCGGGAAGTCTTGCAATTTCTGCAAGAAAATTAACCATTTTGCAGCTGCCTGCCGGTCCCGTGGGAAAGTGCCCTCAGCTCCTAGACAATTCCTAAACAACCTTCAGCAAGTTGATAGTGAGATGGATTCTCAGTCCTCTGTCGACGCTGCCCCCAGCTCTGAGCTCAGCTATTCCATGGGAGATGCAAGTGTTTACACTCTCCTCCACAGCCGATCTCGCCTCCCCGATCCATCTGTGCTCATTACTGTGAACAATAAGTCCTTCTCTGCGAAGCTGGATACGGGGGCAAAAGTGAACGTAATGTCAATATCACTGTTTCACAAGATAAGGAATAATGAGCTGTTGACTGCAGATCGCTCTGTTTTGCGTGCCTATGGGGGAGAGGAGCTAACACCTGTGGGGAGGGCGACCTTCCATTGCGTGCTACAGAAATCTTCCCGTGACCTGTCATTCTTTATTCTGGATTGCGACTGTGTGACTTTACTGAGCAACCAGGCCTGCCAGGATCTTGGTCTGGTGTCCTTTGACCGTACGGTCCACGAGGTGCAAGCAGTGATGGATCCATTTCCCGAGTACCCGGACCTGTTTGACGACAAGTTGGGAAAGCTGCCGCTGGTGTATAACATCGCAACAGACCCATCCGTGGTGCCTGTGATCCGCCCACCCCATAGAGTGTCGTTCGCCATGAAGGGCAAGGTGGAGGCTATGCTGAAGGATATGGTTAACATGGGAGTGCTGGAAGCTGTCAGCGATCCCACCGAATGGGTCTCCACCATGGTCGCCACAATGAAGAAAGGGAAAAATGAAATACGGGTATGCATCAACCCTAAGGACTTGAATCTGGCGATTAAACGGCCCCACTACCCTATGAGGACGGTCGAAGATGTTGCCGCCCAGGTCGGACAAGCCACAGTGTTCTCCGTCCTCGATGCCAGGAGTTCAACTTGGCAAATACCCCTGGACAAACGTTCCACGGACTTAACCACATTCGGTACGCCCTTCGGCAGGTTTAAGTTTTTGCGGATGCCGTTCGGCATCAACTCCGCCAGCGAGGTATTCCAGCGTTCTATGGAACAATTGTTTGCAGGTTTGCCCTGAGCGATTATTGTGGACGACATTCTGGTCTATGGAAGGGATGTGGCCGAACATGACCGCCACCTCCGACAGATTCTGGACCGCGCACGGCAGATCAATCTAAAGCTGAACCAGTCAAAATGCAGGTTCCGGGTGCCTGAGGTCACATATGTTGGACACATTTTCACGGCCCACGGGTTAAAGCCCGACCCGCAAAAGACCAGCGCCATCTCAGAGCTGCCTGCCCCGACAGACGTTGTCAGTCTACAGCGCTTCCTGGGTATGGTCAACTACCTGGGCAAGTTTATCCCTGACCTCAGCGAGTTGAGCGCACCCCTGAGACAACTCTCTAAAAAGGACATTGCTTGGTCATGGTTTCCACACCACCAGTAGGCGTTTGACCTGCTAAAGACGAAGCTGATCAGCACACCTACTCTGAAGTTCTTTGATCTACTGCGTCAGGTCGTGGTTACTTGCGACGCTTCTCGTTTTGGACTGGGTGCTGCTTGCCTGCAGCCCCATGATGGTGACTCGCTGCAGCCTATCTCTTATGCCTCCAGGACCATGACGGACACAGAGCAGCGCTATGCGCAGATAGAGAAGGAGCTGCTGGCGGTGGTGTTCGCGTGTTCAAAGTTTAAGGACTTCCTCTTTGGCACCAGGTTCACCGTTGAGACGGATCACCAACCCCTGGTGACGATACTTAACAAGCCTATACACAGCGCTCCAGCCAGGCTACAGCGGATGATGCTACAGCTACAGCGGTTTGACTTTAAAATCGTATATAAGAGGGGCACCGAGATGCATGTGGCTGACGCGCTGTCCCGGGCCCCCCGGACCTCCTGCGACCAGCACCCCTTCGAGCAGGCAGACCTACAGGTACTGAATGTTAACTTCGTCCCTTCCAAGCAACTACAGTGCCTGGTTGAGCATACCGCTAACGACCCCGACCTGCAACAGCTTGCTGCTGTCATTAAGCGCGGGTGGCCTATCAAACGGACTTCATTGCCTGCTGGCGTCCACCCCTTTTTTCTGGTTCGCGATGAGTTGGTCCTCCGGGACGGTATTATTATCAAGGGACACAAGGTGGTCGTCCCTGCCTCGCTGCATGGTTTGTATTTTGACGCCGCCCACATGGGGCATCCCGGGGCAGATGCCACCACCTCGCATGCCCAGGAACAATATTACTGGCCGGGCATGGCAAAGTACATCAAGGCCATGGTGGATTCCTGTCCGGATTGCAACTCTCTTGCCCCGCATCAGCAGCGACAGCCGCTTCTACAACAGCCTGCCCCTGACATGCCCTGGTCTTCACTGGCTGCCGATATTTTCGACTGGCGTGGGAAGCAGTACCTTGTGCTGGTAGACTCTTACTCAAATTGGTTCGAGGTGGACCTTCTCCCTGCCATCACCTCCGAGATGGTGATCAGTAAGCTATGCCGTCACTTTGCCACGTTTGGTTCCCCTGTTCGGTTGCAGACAGACAACGGCCGCCAGTTCACTAGCGCCGAATTTCAAGCTTTTGCTGCGAAGTGGAACTTCAATCATTTCACCAGCAGCCCGGAGTACCCGCAGAGCAATGGACTGGCTGAACGGGCGGTCCGCAGCGCTAAGCACTTGCTTGAACAATCCCGTCTCTCCAACGGTGATTTCTATCAGGGTCTCCTGAACCTTCGGAATATCTCCAGGCACAGTACAATGCGATCCCCTGCCCAACGCCTCATGTCCCGAGTTATTCGCCCTCCGATGCCGATCGCCCAGCAGTCCCTGATGCCCAAAGTCCTGCAGCCTGCTGATGTCCAGCAACGAATTGCCCAGAAGCACGAAATCCAGCGCCGCTCGCACGACAAATCCTGCCGCCCCCTATCCCCACTGCTGCCTGGACAGGTCGTCCGTTTGCAGACGTCTACCGGTTTTTCCCGACTTGCCACCGTGGTCGGGTTCGACAGCGTGCCACGGTCCTACCTGGTGGATTTTGAGGGGACTGTATACCGACGCAGCCGCCAGCACCTGTTGGCGGTCAACGAGCCCAAACCACCTCCTGCGATTCCGTATACCCCTCCATCGCGTGTCGAGCCTTCCTCAACTAACTTACCCTCTGCTCCATCAGAGAAATGCCATGTCGCTTTCCCACCCGCTCTCTGCAACATGAAACTAACCTATTTTTTTCCAATGAAATCCTTTTTAATTTGCTTACATTTTTCTTTTGCCTTTTGCTGTTTTTCTGAATTGTAGCTTGAATTCATTCAACGGTGAGTAAGAACAAATCACCACAGAGGTGTGGCATTCTGTTTTCATTTATACTTCATAAAATTAATCTTTAATCTAAATGATTGCTTATTTGGAATTAGTCATGGTGGAGATACTGTGGAGATAGTGTATCACTACATAACATTTCACGTGATGGAGCTGCTGCTAGATTTAGACTGTACTTTAGACATACAATGTGGACATGGGCCCTCCTCAACTAACTTACCCTCTGCTCCCTGCATGCCCCGGTCGGTCCGTTTGCCTCGGGCACCTCCCCCTGCTCTTCCAGGGTTCGCCTCTCCGGCCCTGTCGTCCCGTCAGGTCTTCTCTCTCTCCGACTTCTGCTCATTCTACCCATTCTGCTTCACCTGGTTCACCTGTGCCTCTCGCTTCCCCTTTCAAGCTTGGGTCTCCACCTACCTTCTCTCTCCCTCCTGTTCCTGTTCCTGTCCCTCCTCCTATTCTTTCGGGTGGGGAGGGTGAGGGTGCTGTGCGCACTCACTCGGGTCGGATTGTAAAACCTCCGGCTCGATACGGAGAGTTCGCTTAGCTTTGCAGGTACTGTATAACCAACCTGCCATTGCTGTAACTTGTTTAATTTGTAAGGGGAAGGATGTAGATGGTTTATGCATGCAACCTATAATGTAGCTACCTCATCACCACTAACCACGCCCCATCATATTAGTATAACTGTGGTATCCTCCCTTTGTTCCTCCCACTAGGTCCCAGTACGCCTGAAGGCTGGATGCAGTCAGTGCTGGGACGTGTGTGCCATGTGCTATATTAAACTCCTAGTAAAGGTTACAGTGTGTCAGCTATCACTCCTTTACAGTCCGCACAGGTTTTTAGAACACGGACGGGTATACCATCAGGTTCAGGTGCTTTCCAAGTGTTCATCCCCAAGCAATGGCCAAGAAAGCACACCAACATCTCTGGTTCCTTAGAAGGCTTAGGAGGTTTGGCATGTCTCCAACAAATCTCACTAACTTCTAGAGAAGCACCATAGAAAGCATTTTATCGGGATGTATCACACCATGGTTTGAGAACAGCTTCATCCAGAGAGTTGAGGACGTAGCCCTGACCATCATACAAGCCAACTTCCCTTCCATAGACTCCAACTGCACTTCACGCTGCCTTGGCAAGGCCACTAGCATATTCAAGGAGGAGTCTCACCCCAATCACGCTCTCTTCTCCCCACAGGCAAGTGATACAGAAGTGTGAAAACGCACACCTCCAGATTGAGAGAGTTTCTCCCCAGCGGTTAACAGGCAACTGAACCATCCCATCACCAATTAGAGTGTTCCTGACCTACCATCTACCTTATTGGAGACCCCAGGCTATCTTTATTCAGAATTTATTGTAATGTCCAGTATAGTCCGATTAAAGATAATCCGAGGGTCTCCAATGAGGAGACACTAAATGTTATACCCTTTATCCTGTATCTGTACTGTGGATGGCTTGATTGCAATCATGTACAGTATTTCCATTGCCTGGATAGCACCCAACAAAAAGCGTTTTAATGTACCTCGGTACATCTGACAAACAATAATAAACTAAACTAAACTCAAGTGCTCATGTTGTCATCAGAGACATAGAAATATTTGAAAGAACATGAACTAATTTTAAAATATTTAAAACATTTACATCTATTTAAAAACCTACAAAACTGCAGTTAATTTATTAAAACCAATATCCTACTTTGAAATTGATAAGAATAAACAGAAACATACTGTTTTTCATTTCACAGATGTTGCTTAACTTGCTGAGTATTTTTCCAACATTTTCTTTGTTCCAGCGAATAAATGTTCCATTTATTTAATTTTCGAAATAACCAAAAGCTTGCCTCACCAGCTTTGAAATGAAAATTTGGGACCACCACACTTGTGCTAGATAGTTTTGGGTATGAAATATATCCAGACCCTCAGCTAAGCAAGTGACAGAATGCCCTGGAATGAATGGTGAACCCAGAGGCAGAACAACAGCAAATCCGTCAGGTTGTTGCGGTGCAGGCACAGGAGCCAGGAATGCACTGCAGGGTGCACATCAGTTACTTGCAGCCCTCCACAGGCCCAGCTGTCAGTAAAATCCAGCCTGAATGTTGTAATTCCCTAACCATCAGTTTTTGATAATGACACTAGATGTGGTGACTCCCCACCAAAAAAATCAATTTCAAAGTAGTCCCTCGAGTCCAAACCACAAAACAGTTTATCACGCGAGCTAACCAACATGCTTTTACAAATGAGTATTGCTGTTTTGTGAGAATGTAAATATATTTTTGTTAAGCTTCATTAATTTGGTTAGAAGTTTATGTTGCTTCTTGCAGTCAGAATTGTAACTGATCATGGTTTATTTCATTAGTTTACATTTTCATTTAGGAATCCATTACTGCTTAATGTACTCATTATAATTTATTAGGACAATGCTTCAATTTTCTTCATGTAATAAACAAAATAACAGAATTACTGCAATGGTGAAACATTTTCCTACTTAGTTGTTTCTGACTGCATTTTAGTTATGCAACATTTTATATCCATCTTGCAATTACAGTCCTAAAAAGGTTGGATTTAACATTTTGTTTTAAAAGTGCAGTCCTTCAAAAATAATTATCTTCTGTCGAACTATATTTGGAATATCTGCGCAGCTTCAGGTAGTTTAAAAGAACGTTGACGTATCAGATAAAATGTAGAAAAGCTTGAGTGTTTTCTGAGAACCCATGCATCTTAACACATTCCACTTAAATATAATCTGCAATAGGAATATGATTCAATTCCACAATCTACACAAGGCATAGGTAAAGTAATTTTCCAGTAAATTATTTTTCATGAGTAAACTTTACTGTGTTTGAGGACATAATGAACTTAAAATGCTAGAAATGATAGGAATTAATTTTCTCTTACAGAACAATGATTGAAGAAATAAATTATAGTGTTCAGTCAGTGGCCGCTTATGTAAGATAAATAGATACAAAATTATAGACTCATATTTCCAATGCGTAAAAGTATTACAGCAAGAATATTGAAGGTGATCATTTATCTCCATACTTAATCTATTTTTCTGATTAAAGCTTGTCAAATTGATATATTGTGAAGGCCATTTAGGCACTGACCCAGCATTAGAATTTAGTGAAGAGACATTTTTTTAAATTAATACATGCCAAATGACTTTTATTTAAATTTCAGACCCATTTACACAATATAATTTATGCTAGATAATGTTTCATCTGATGTATGAAAAGAATAATAATAATTCTAGAATATCTCAGCTGACAATAAAATTTGAGCCAGATGTAGTTATAGACTGTGATTCATCGGATGCCATGGGGAAGATTTCCAAAGACTATGGGATTGAACAAAATCATGCACAAAATAAATTTAAAAAAAAAGATGTGTTATTTAGTTAGGGGTTTATACGGGAAGTTCTTGGTTGCAGAAAGTTATTTTTACAATGAGATTATTAAACAAATTGCCATTTCACATTTTATTTCAAAAGACATCTAAATGTAAGTTGATTAAGAAGCCATGTTATTTTACTGGACACAAAGTGCTGGAGTAACTCAGCGGGTGAGGCAGCATCTCTGGAGAAAAAGGATGGGTGACAAGTCAGTCTGAAGAAGGATCCCAACCCAAAACATCACCAATCCTTTTTTTTTCTGAGATGCTGCCTAACCAGCTGAGTTACTCCAGCACTTTGTGTCTATCTTTGGTATAAACCAGCATCTGCGGTTCTCTGTTTCTACCTGTTGTTTCATTACCCCAAGCCCAAACAATTAAACATGTTCAAAGTTTCAACATGTAAAAGGTCTCACACTTTTGTGTTGGGATGTCATTCCCCTCTGTCAAATAGAGTTGAAACCATACACATACTGTAAATAACTTTCAAAACTCAGTGCCTGAGATACCTTATCACTCAGGTTTTAAAGAGTGTCCTGTTCAGAGATTTTGCACAGTATCAAAGGTTAAGTATAGAGGAGGACTGTTTTTCTGAGGATGACATAAAACCAAGCCAAGACATCATAAAACGGATCCAAGATGTGTTAAAAACAATGATATGTGGCTCAGATGTGCAATTGTGTGGTGGAACAGGAAGGGCAAAGTTCCTGACAGAGCTAATGGAAACACTAACAACTGTTGTGCCTTTGCTGCACAGACCACTGGGAATAGTCAAGCCTAAAATGAACACTCTCAACAGCTGCTTAAAAGGCTTCTAAGAAGACACAGGAAAGTACCAGGGAAGTGGACACAGAAACCTTCACTGCGTTTAGGTAGTCTCCATGTGTGGGCTGTGCTGATCAAGTGCTGCACTGCAAGTGATGCCATACTGTTGTGGATTACAGGATGTTCAAGTTGAAATGTATCAAACAATGCGTAGCCCTGATGTGATTTACTTAAATAGGCTGCAGTGAATGATGGTGCAACCAGTGGTGAAGTTTGATATCCTGAGTACTGAAAATTGAGTTGACATATACAAGACATTGGTGTCAAACTGAAGACTATTTAATCACCCTGTCACAGCCAGTGTAGTGCTTCTAATGTTTTGTGAATGTTGAACAAAGATGCTAAACAGTTTTACAGAGCCCTAGTGAGACCACACCTGGAGTATTGTGTGCATTTCTGGTCCCCTAATTTGAGGAAGGACATTCTTGCTATTGAGGGAGTGCAGCGTAGGTTTACAAGGTTAATTCCCGGGATGGCAGGACTGTCATATGCTGAGAGAATGGAGCAGCTGGGCTTGTACACTCTGGAGTTTAGAAGAATGAGAGGGATTCTCATTGAAACATATAAGATTGTTAAGGGCTTGGACACACTAGAGGCAGGAAACATGTTGCCGATGTTGGGGGAGTCCAGAACCAGGGGCCACCGTTTAAGAATAAGTAGAAAGCCATTTAGAACAGAGACGAGGAAACACTTTTTCTCAGTACTGATTGAGCCATGATCACATTGAATGACGGTGCTGGTTCGAAGGATCAAATGGCCTACTCCTGCACCTATTGTCTATTGCCTATTTGTTCAAAAGCTCCAAATTATACCAATAGAGGAGCAAATGGGCTGTGCATGACCTGTGACAATCATTAGCTCTGCGACTAATGCCAAGAAAATGCCAAATATGCCACTTTGAATTCCACATGGAATGCCTAGTCCAGTTGTCATCATATAACTCAAAGGTCACCCCAGATAACATTGTTCAATGAACAATTTCTGTATGAAAAGCAACAGATAATTGCAGTCTCCAGAATTAGTCCGCGATGTTTATGCACGCCAGGATCCCATGACTTAGCTAGAATTGAAATGGAGGATTTAATAAACACATATTGTACACATCATTGGTCAATGTAACTTGCGGTGGAAGATTGCAACCTTCACGTGGTCCGCCCTGTTTGACTAATGCAATCAACTCGACGTGCACAAACGGAAGATCAAATAGAACAAGTTGTCCAACAACTTTAGGCTGTGCAAGCCACACAAAAGTAGAAGAAGTCAATGTAACTTCATGTAGTGCAGTGCAAACATTGGTCCTTATAGGGAGGGAGATGCTCCTGGTGCTTTGCACTGGACCCAAAACATTTGATGCTGTACATTTTATATGGCTCTTTTTTTAACAGTTGTTTTTGGGATGTCAGGAAGGGATAAGGGTGTAAGCTGACAAGGGGGAGGAGGGTTTCATTGAAATTGGAGAAGACAATGTTCATACCATTGGGTTGTAGGTTGCCCAAGCAAAACAAGAGGTGCTGTTCTTCCAGTATGCGTGTGTAAAACTTCGGCAAAGCAGAAGGCCAAGGATGGGAATGGGAAGGGGAGTTAAAATGGTTAGCAACCTGGTAACCAGGTTTACTTTAGACTTTAGTTTAGAGATGCAGCGCAGTAACAGGCCTTCCAGTCCACCGAATCTTTGGAGTGTGGGAGGAAACTGGAGCACCCGGAGAAAACTCATGTGGTCACAGTGAGCACGTACAAACTCCATACAAACAGCACCCATAGTCAGGATCGAACCTAGATCTCTGGCGCTGTAAGGCAGCAACTCTACCACAGTGCTGCCCTGTTGTAGAGTAAGTTTTGCTTGTTGTCAAGATGCTGTTGGGTGGGGAAGATTCTAGAGTCAATTATAAAAGATGAAATAGCCGAACATTTGGATAACAGTAACAGGATCGAGTCAGCATGGATTTACGAAGGGGAAATCATGCTTGACTAATCTTCTGGGAAATTTTTGAAGATGTAACTAGGAAAATGGACAAGGGAGAGATGTGGTGTACCTGGACTTTCAGAAAGCATTTGATAAGGTCCCACATAGGAGATTAGTGGGCAAAATTAGGGCACATGGTATTGGTGGTAGAGTGCTGACATGGATAGAGAAGTGGTTGGCAGACAGGAAACAAAGAGTAGGGATAAACGGGTCCCTTTCAGAATGGCAGGCAGTGACTAGTGGGGTACCGCAAGGCTCGGTGCTGGGACCGCTGCTATTTACAATATACATCAATGATTTGGATGAAGGGATTCAAAGTAACATTAGCAAATTTGCAGATGACACAAAGCTGGGTGGCAGTGTGAACTGTGAGGAGGATGCTATGAGAATGCAGGGTGACTTGGACAGGTTGGGGGAGCGGGCAGATGCATGGCAGATGAAGTTTAATGCGGATAAATGTGAGGTTATCCACTTTGGTAGCAAAAACAGGAAGGCAGATTACTATCTAAATGGCATCAAGTTGGGAAAAGGGGAAGTACAACGGCATCTGGGGGTCCTTGTTCATCAGTCTATGAAAGTAAACATGCAGGTACAGCAGGCAGTGAAGAAAGCGAATGGCATGTTGGCCTTTATACAAGAGGAATCGAATATAGGAGCGAAGTGGTCCTTGTGCAGTTGTACAGAGCCCCAGTGAGACCACACCTTGTATTGTGTGCAGTTTTGGTCCTCTAATTTGAGGAAGGACATTCTTGCTATTGAGGGAGTGCAGCGTAGGTTTACAAGGTTAATTCCCGGGACTATCATATGCTGAGAGAATGGAGCAGCTGGGCTTGTACACTCTGGAGTTTAGAAGGATGAGAGGATATCTCATTGAAACATATAAGATTGTTAAGGGTTTGGACATGCTAGAGGCAGGAAACATGTTCCCGATGTTGGGGGAGTCCAGAACCATGGGCCACAGTTTAAGAATAAGGAGTAAGCCATTTAGACGGAGACAAGGAAACCTTTTCTCACAGAGAGTGGTGAGTCTGTGGAATTCTCTGCCTCAGAGGAGGGTGGAGGCAGGTTCTCTGGATGCTTTCGAGAGCTAGATAGGGCTCTTAAAAATAGTGGAGTCAGGGGATATGGGGAGAAGGCAGGAATGGGTACTGATTGGGGATGATCAGCCATGATCACATTGAAAGGCGATGCTAGCTCAAAGGGCCGAATGACCTACTCCTGCACCTATTGTCTATTGTCTATTGTCTATTGTCAATATTGTTGGCAGTTCCATCGTTTTATTGATAATTGACCCTATAGGGCAGTAATCAGTTGGGTTGGATTTATCCTGGTTTTGAGAGCAGGGCCTTCTTGGGTAATCTTCCATATTATCATTTGCCACAATGTTGGAGTGATTGTAGAACAGTTTTGCTGGAGTATATCTGGTTCTGGAGCCCAAATTTTCAGTGGTCCATTAAATCTCTCGAGGCAACACTTAGTACTGAATTAACTTTGGGAACTTTCTAGTTATTGAGGTTTAGATATTTTATTTAGTTTAGTTTATTATTGTCACGTGTACCAAGGTACAGTGAAAAACGTTTGTCTCTGTGCTATCCGGTCAAAGAAAAGAACATACGCAGTACGCAGGTAAAGGATAAAGGGTACGTCATTTCGTGCACGATATAACATTGAAGTTCGATTAAAGACTGTTCAAAGGCCTCGATGTAGATGGGAGGTCAGGACTGCACTTTAGCTGATGACAGGACTGTTCAGTTGCCTGATAACAGCTGAGAAGAAACTGTTCATAAAAATGAAGGTATGCGTTTTCCAACTTCTGTACCTCCTCCCTGATGGTAGAGAGGAGAAGAGAGCGTAACCACAGTGAGACTGATCCTTAGTTATGCTGGTGGCCTTGCCAAAGCAATGTGAAATGCAGATAGAGTCAATGGATATTCCCATAACTGCCAGCAATTACAGGTTTTCATGTCAGAAGATAAACACACTGGCTTGAGCATTGGTATACCTAGCTTCTGGTCAGTTCCCCATCAACAAAATAAGACCTTGTCTGCAACAACAAATAATCCATATCTATGACACAAATATCATCGTGGAAATAAAGTGCATGAAGGAGACATTGAAATTGATTCAGCTGTAATTGATTTAACGGGAATGAGACTAATTTGAAAGCTCATTCAAGGAGATGGCACTGACATGGCAGACCAATAGACTCCTTTGCTAATGGCTAACTTCCTGATTTCTTAATTCTATGTTTATACCTGTAAATGTACTGACCCATTGGTGATGGTTTGCCCAGTGCATTTAGGGCAGAGGACCACTTATCTATTTTGTCAGTGGGTTTGTAGGGTGAAGGAATTTGCAATGGGTTCCCATTTCCCTCATTTTGGAAATGTGATCAATTTTCTTGAGTGAAGGCGACTCAAGCCTGCTATACCAAGCACGTTCAAATTGCAGTTCAAACTCCATTAGCACCCCCAGGACAAGCACTGGGAAATGTTGCACTGAAACACCTTCAACTTCACCAATGTCATAAAAAGCCAACTTCAACGTAATTTCCTGTTACCTTCATCAGCGTGGGATCAAATTCTTGGAACTCCCAACCTTAAAGCATAATGGCAGTAATGTCACAACATGAACTGCTGCAGTTCAGTAAGATGGCCCACTGTCATCTTTTGCGAAATTTGTCAATAAATACAATTCCTATTAATGTCTTGCAAAACCTAAACACGAGTTGACACGAGTTAATTTGTCTAAAATTCTGTTGTACGTGCATTTTGATTTCATTAAAGCTGCTTTAGAAGCCAGCCCTAGTTCACATCGCTTCACTGCTTCCAGCAGGAGTGCTGGATTTAATTAGCATTAATAATGAGTCACATATTGTTTAATTAGATGTGGTGAATCATCAGATAAATATTTTATTATTTAACATTAAAAATGTTGTTAGAGTGTGCTGTGTTCTTTACATGTTCAACTTTAAAATGACCCTCCAATAAGTTGTTTTATAGGCTCATCTGAATATTTAAGTGTATATTTTTCAAAATATTTCTATTCTCAAACTTTTTCTATTTTCGTAGCTTCCTTTCTGATTACGGAGTGCAGACCTCGACAGTTGCAGAAGTAAACATTCTTGAACTGTGTCAGTTGCGAATAGATTTTCTGAGATGCTTTATAGCACGTCATCTTTAATATTTACTAGACCAAGTGCAGACCGTTGGGCCTGTTCCTCCAACGCGCAGTTGCAGTGGGGGGCGGCGGCATGCAGCGTCCCTCGCACTAACCACCCCCGCACACACGCTAACTACCCCCCTTGATATTCTATTAATATTATTAATTTGCTCCTTTTACCCCATAACCGCCCTATCCACTGACACATAGCCCCCAACTCGCAGGCGCGTCTAGAGAGGGAGGGGGGGGGGGTGGGGGTGGACAGTGAGGGCAGAGGGAGAATGGGGAGAGACAGAGAGAGAGGGGCAGAGACAGAAGGGCAAGAGACAGAGGGAGAGGGGGGTGGAGGGGAGGAGGAGGGAGGGTGGGGGAGGAGGGTAGAGAGAGATGGAAGGAGAGAGAGAAGGGAGGAGAGAGAGGGGGAAGAGAGAGGGGGCTGAGAGGGGGGAAGGGGGTAGGGGAGGGATGGAGGGGAGAAGGGGATTTAGGGGAGGGAGGGCAGGGGGTGGGGGAGAGGACGGGGGGGGGGGGAGAGAGGGAGGGGGAGAGAGAGGGGGAGATCTCTGCATAACCCTGATAGGACTGATCCAGGATGGGGAGGAATCTGCCAACAGACAGGAAGTGACACAGCTGGCATCCTGGTGCCATCGCAACAACCTGGAGCTCAATGCTCTTTAGACAGTGGAATTGATTGTAGACTTTAGGAGAGCTCCTCCTCCCCTCACCCCACTCACCATCAACAACACCCCAGTCACATCTGTGGAGTCTTTTAAGTTCCTGGGAACCATCATCTCCAAGGACCTTAAACGGGGGAGCCACGATCGACTCCACAGTCAAAAAGGCACAATAGAGGATGTACTTCCTGCGGCAGCTGAGGAAGCACAATCTGCCACAGGCAATGATGGTCCAATTCTATACAGCCATTGCAGAGTCTGTCCTCACCTTCTCCATCATGGTCTGGTTTGGCTCAGCCACCAAGCACGACACCTGGAGGCTGCAGCGAATTGTCCGATCAGCTGAGAAGGTTATTGGCTGCGACCTTCTCCCCATTGACAAACTGTACACTGCAAGGGCCAGGAAGTGAGCGGGCAAGATCATCTCTGACCCCCCTCACCCTGGCCACAAACTCTTTGAATCACTTCCCTCTGGAAGGCGACTCCGGACTATCAGCCAGACATAAAAACAACTTTTTTCCATGAGTAGTAGCTCTACTCAATAACCAAAAATCTGTAGCCTCCTTCTGCTTTGGTATTGTATTTAATTCACATGTTTAACCGATAATGTTTTATTATGAATGTTTAATGATTTATGTGTCATTCCTAACTGTCACTGTATGTCATGCTGTTACTTGCGGGCGGAGCACCAAGGCAAATTCCTTGTATGTGAATACTTAGCCAATAAACATTAATTTATTCATTCATTCATGTCATGTCGAATAAATCTAGTTGATTTATTGAGATGGTATCTGATATGATAATGAAGAGTGTGTCTATGGATATAATTTGAGTGGTGTCCAATATGTTTTCACCAAAGAGACCATTTCAAAAATGAGAGTACATGGAATTAAAAGTCCCCTATTGGCAAGGAAAGGAAATGTATTAAGGATATGAGGGATAATGGATACATATCCAATTTGACATGATGTGACCATTCATGTCCCACGGTAGTCTGTATAGTGTCCTTGCATCTATTTTTGCATTGGTTGAATAAATAAGAAGCCATATTTACCAGTTTCTTGAAAGCATATTCTCTTTAATCTTGAGCTTTAATCGGACTTTACTGAATTTTGCACTTAATGTTATTACCTTTATTATGTATCTGTACCCTGTGGAAGGCATGATTGTAATCACGTATCGTCTCTCCGCTGCCTGGAAAGCATGCAACATAAAAGCTTTTTACTTTACCTCAGTAAACGTGACAAGAAATTAAACTAAAATAAGCATTTCTTAGGTGGCCCCATACACCAGGTGGCACGATGGCAGCCTCGCCAACAGTCTGTCTGTCTTTTTGTCCTTTTTTTGTTGTTATTTTTTGTGTGTTTTGAAAGTTTGTTTTAATGTTCTCTGGTTTGTTTTATGTGGGTGGTGGGGCTGGGGGGTCAGGGAAAACTTTTTTTCAAACTTGTAGATTGGTTATTGCATGTGAACCAATCATAGTGGAATAGCATCACTAACCCCACCCCACTGTATGATTCATACTAACACCCACTTCCTATACTGGTCAGTCCTGGATGCGGTAACAATGAACTAACAACTAACGACCTGCTGTACCGCTATATATATGGGTACTGATTAAAGCAGCTCAATGCATTGTATTCAAACCAGACTTCTCAAGGAAGCCAACTTAGAAACATTTAACCTGATCTGCCAGAAACCCAAAAAGGCTCAATAACTCATCCAATCACCACTCGACAAAGTAGAACTCTGCAACATTATTTACAATTATTTACAAGGTGTATGTCTGGTTTGCAGTCATCCAATCCATTCTATGCATTTTGCACCTAATTGACAGGGTCTGCAGATGTTCTTATTCTTTTCTTGCAACTTGTATCCAGGTTCTAGACACACTGGCACCACTCCGCAGCTTGTCCCAATTCTGCAGAGAGCAATTCCAAATTGACCAAATCTCCCAGCAGCCCTGAAGTTTTTACCCCATTTTAAAGTCCTAGCCTCTCCAATTTGGCCAGGATTAACAGAATAAAGATTAAACTTTCACCATGTATGTTGTCGTGGATCATTCACAAACACTATCTTTTGGCACACTGTCCTTCACCAAAGCAACTCTTACAGATGTGATTCATAACCTTCCTGAAGGCAGAAAATGGAAGTTGTGGCTCACATGATCTGGAAGAATTGCTTTGATGAAGCCCGTCCCTTTGCTAGATACTTCAGAAGGCATTGGAGGCCGATTCTCTGGATGCTTTCAAGAGAGAGTTAAATAGAGCTCTTAAAGATAGCGGAGTCAAGGTATCTAGGGAGAAGGCAGGAACGGGGTACTGATTGGGGATGATCAGCCATGATCACAGTGAATGGCGGTGCTGGGTCGAAAGGCCGAATGGCCTACTCCTGCACCTATTGTCTATTGTCTATTGTCTAAATGCTGTGCTGATGGAAGTTACTGCAATCAAGATACTGGGATCAATATTGTAGAGGCAAGCTGGCACAGAATTATTAGTTTGGATGATATTTTCCAGTGGCCAGGTCAAAAGTTGTCGAGATCTTTTTCTCAAAACTTCTACCACTTGGATTTGATACTCACCTCAGGTGCTTACTGTCAAAGTTTGCGGGCTTTCCCTGTAGCAGCGTGGGTTTCCTCAACTCCACCAGTTTCCTCCCACATCCCAGCTCATGCTGATAGGTTAATAGGATTTGTAAATTATCATTAAGCAGGTTAATGGCAAAAAGATTCAAAGGGTTCTATTTTAGTTGTTCATTCGGGAGATGTGGGCTTCACAGGCTGAGCAGCATTTAATTGCTTGTCCCTAATTACTCTTGGGAAGGTGGTGGAGAGCTGCCCCCTTGAACTGCTGCGATTCCTGAGGTGTGGGTATATCCACAATTCCATTAGTGAATGGGGAGAGAATTCCAGGATTTTGAGCCAGCAACAGTGAACGATTGTTGATGTATTTCCACATCAGGATGGTATGTTGTTTGAAGGACAACTTCCAGGTTGTGGCATTCCCATACTTTTGCTGCCTTTGTACTTTCCAGCTGATAGAGGTCATAGGTTTGGAAGGTGCTGTCCAGGTAGTCTTGGTGTGTTGCTGCAGCAGAGCATCCTGTGGATGGTGTAAACTGCTCCTGCGGTACAATAGTGATAGGATGAGTGAATGGTTGTGGATAGGATGCCTATCAAGCGACTGCTATGCCATGTATGGTGTCAGGCCTCCTGAGTGTTATTGGAGCTACAATCATCCAGGCAAGTGCAGAGTATTTTATCACACTCCTGACTTGATCCTCATCGATGATAGGTAGTTAGGAGGGGACTTACTCATTGCAGGATTCCGAGCCTCTGACCAACTGTTGTAACCATATTGTACATTATGACTGTAATGGCAAATTTCCAATTCTTCCAGTATCCAACTTTCCTTTGCCATTACTACACAGGTAAGTCGGAGTGATCTTACGCAGACCAAATACAACAGATTTTCCAGCCGTTATTTCCAGTTCTTTATTGAATGAGTTGTACAAACAAAGAGATGAACGTACCAGGTTTTCCTTATTCTGCATACAAATTGTAGCATTCTGTTCACCCCAGCCTGATGAGAACTGGATACACTTCACCCCTGTAGGTGCATTGGCATCGGCATCGGCAGCGGCGGCATTGGCGGCGGCTGCGGAGCTGCGGGTCCGAGGAGCGAGGGGACCGCCCAGAGCCTCGGCATCGGCGGCACCGGCATCGGCGGCTGCGGCAGCGGCATCGGCGGCGGCGGAGCTGCGGGTCTGAGGACGGCGGTGCAGCGCTGGAGCGCCATTGCGGGGCGGGCGGTGCCTTGCCTGGGTCGCCGCGCTGGAACTCCGGTGAGCTGGGTCCGGCGTTAAAAACATCGCGGAGCTGCGGGCGGCGGCGCTGAAACTTTACATCGGGAGCCTGGGATCTCGCGACGAGATCGCCAGTTGAGCTCCATTCGGCGCGGCCTTGTCGGCTCCGGAAGCCACGGTCTCGAGTAGGGAGGCGGCCGTTCCAGGGTTCCCATGCCGCTGAGAGGACTCTCCCGACGCCGGAACATCATCACCCGGCGAGGACGGCCTGGAACATCGGGCCTCCGTAGAGGCAACTGTGGAGGCCTCAATAGGCCCGACTATGGGTAGACATTGGGGATGGGACTGGACTTTGTGCCTTCCCCCATAATGGGAACCATTGTGGGGGGATGTTATGTTAAAGCTATTTATTATTGTTATGTTTGTATTCTTTCTTATGTGCTGCATTGGCAAAAGGAATTTCACTACATCTAGGTGTATGTGACAATAAATCAACCTTTGAACCTTTGAACCTTTGTGTGTGGTCTGATCACTCCCTGTCCACTATGCCCATATGTATACGCCCCTCTGTACATCTAATGACCGCCCCGAAGTGTCCAAAATAATACTGCGAGATATACCTAGACAAAATAATATAATATGCCAACAGTAGCTAGCTTAAACATAAATGGCCCCTACACGCTGGCCCCTAATTGTTCTATGTATATAACAAAACAAATACCAATAAACATTAAATTGAGCCATAAAAGCTTTACATATTATCAAAACCAAAGACATATACTATGTGTTGGCATTTAATCTTCTTCAATCTTCTTCTTTTCCAAGCTACAGCAGTCTTCAGATTCCTCCATGATGAGAAATAGGTGATCAGAGAGTTTATGGGGTTCAATGGATTTTTGACAATGACGTTCATTGTGATGTCTTGCTTGATTTCTGGATCATTAGCAGAGATTGCAGATTCATAGTGAAGCTTTTGCCATTCTCTGGCTTACAGAGAAACTCTGGTCCATTGATCCATTTCTTACAGCTTAAGAAGCGGTCTGCTGTTAGTCTTCTAGAGGCTTCATCTGCAGGATTTTCCTTTGTGCCAACATATCTCCATTGTGATACATCAGTAACATCCCTTACAAAAGAGATCCTGTTTGCTGCAAATGTTTGGAAGCGTTTGGTTTAGTTGTTGATGTACTTAAGCACTGTTGTGCTATCGGTCCAGAAGATGGATTTGTCCAGTTGAAGCTGTAATTCCTTTTGCAGCATTGTGTCAACTCTGACAGCTAGGACAGCAGCTGTAAGCTCCATTCTGGGAATCGTCATTTGTTTTAATGGTGCCACTCTGGCCTTTCCCATTATGGATGCAACATGCACTTCTTTGTTATCATCTTCCAGTCTTAGATATGAAACAGTACCGTAGCCACTTTCGCTTGCGTCTGAAAAGGGGTGCAGCTGTGCATAACTGATTTGACCAAAGCTTGTGGGCTTCATGCACCGGTCCACTTTGAATTCCACCATCTTGTTGAGATCTGCTAACCATCCTGTCCATCGCTGAGAGAAGGTTTGAGGTATATTTTTATTCCATCCGAGCCTTTCCTTACAGAGCTCCTGCATAATCAGCTTGGCTGGCAGAGTAAATTGTGCTAGAAATCTTAAAGGGTCGTGTACAGAGCCAACCACGGACAAGATGCCCCGTCTTGTGTATTGTCGTACTTGTGCAGCAATTTTGAACTTGAATACATCTGTTTCAACGCACCAGTGCAATCCCAGTGCTTTCCATTGGCAGATTGTCTTTGTCCAATTCCAACTCTCTGGTCTCCTTAGTTCTGTTTTCTTGTGGAATGGATGCCAATACAGCACGGCTGTTGCTGATCCACTTTGACAGCATAAATCCTCCCATTTGACAGAGGAAAGTCAGGTTTCTTGCCATTTGAACTGCTTCCTGTTCCGAAGGCATGGGTTTTAAACAATCATCTACATAGTTGGTCTTTACTGTGTTTGTCACCTCTGCTGGAAAGTGAGCTTTGTACTCTGCAGCCGTCTTCCTTAATGCAAAGTTTGCACAACTTGGTGACGACACTGCTCTAAAAAGATGTACCTTCGTCCGGTATTCAACAAGATCTTGCTGCACGTCACCCTCAGGCCACCACAGGAATCGCAGATAGTCAATATGCTTTTCTGATACCTTGACTTGATGAAACATTGCTTTGATATCAGCCATCAAAGCAACTGGTTCTTGTCTGAATCTGAGTTCTTGTCTGAACTCCAATGAGTGAGTTGGTAAGGCCTGGACCCTACAGCAGTTGGCATTTAAGTGATGTTCCTTTGAAGACTGCTCCACAGTCAAAGACCACCCTTAAGGTTCCTTTCCTTGAGTGATACACCCCATGGTAAGGGATGTACCAGAGCTCTCCATCACTTCGATTCAACTGGTCCACTGATACCATTTCAGCATAACCATTGTCAATCATTTCTGTGAGGAAAGATGTATATTCATCATGAAATTTCTTATTCTTGCCAAACCTGCGTTTCAGGCTCTGTATGAGCTGCTCTGCAATGCAACAATCATTTGGCATGCTGACGCTTTCTTGTTTGTAAGGTAAGTCTAGACAATAGTGTCCATCTATCATCTTTGCTGAGCAGTTCATAATGTCCAAGAACTTTACATCCTCTAGGAAATTTCCTCTGTTTCCGTGCTGGTTCTTTCATTGAAGTCATGATTGTATTGTTTGACCAGAAGCTCCTCTAGGTTTACAACGGATATTCGATTGACAGCAGCAGCAGGGCAGCCATTTTCATCCCTGCTTTCATTGTCTCTTCTCAGGAGACCATAGATGATCCACCCCAGTAGGGT
Organism: Amblyraja radiata; assembly: GCF_010909765.2. Classification (NCBI taxonomy): domain Eukaryota; kingdom Metazoa; phylum Chordata; class Chondrichthyes; order Rajiformes; family Rajidae; genus Amblyraja; species Amblyraja radiata. The sequence goes on along the minus strand of NC_045957.1, from coordinate 52,745,318 downwards.
CCTCACAGCGAATGGTCAATCCCCTTGGCTGTTGACCAACTCCCAAGGTTCCAAGAAGCATTTGTTCCGATGAGTAGGTCAATGCTAGAGTCTATTTCAGGAATCTGCCCATATCCTTCAAGTAAGGCCATTGTATCTGGTCTTTCTTTCTGGGATGTTTAGCTGAGAAACAGGCATGTGTGAACACATCAGATAGTTGTAGAAGAAAGAACTGCAGATGCTGGAAAAATCAAAGGTAGACAAAAATGCTGTAGAAACTCAGCGGGTGAGGCAGCATCTATGGAACGAAGGAATAGGTGACGTTTTGGGTCGAGACGCCTACGGTCTGAAGAAGGGTCTCGACCCGAAACGTCACCTATTCCTTCGCTCCATAGATGCTGCTTCACCCAGCTGAGTTTCTCCAGCATTTTTGTCTACCTTAGATAGTTGTATAAAATCGTCTTTGTCCAAACTAGATATTTCCAAACCTGAGATATGATGACTGATCACGGGCTTCATTTGGTTCATAGTACCCAAGAGAAAACTAGTCTTTTGTCCTGTATCAAGCTTTCTCATCAAGCCTTCTCATCAAGCTTTCCGTGCAAAAGGTAGATGAACTTCCATGATCCAAAAATGCGTATGTTTGCAACACTGGGCCCCCCTTATAGTTCTTTAGCTGTACTGGTACAATGGAGAAGATGCAGGTTTCTCCCAGTATGCCCACACATATGAGGTGAGGGAAGAGCATTACTCACAATTGGCTTCTCATTCTGTTCTGCATGCCCCAGCTTTTTCTCTTTGTTCTTTGGTTCAATGTGAAGTATTTCAGGATGATTTTGGTTGTCCACATCACAAGTCAAACGACTCTTGCAGTCTTTGCTCATGTGTCCTGTCTTCAAACATCCAAAGCAGACTCCCTTCTCCTTTAAGAAGTCTATCCTTTCTCTGTGCCCCTTGTTCTTGATCTGTGGACGCCGCCCCAATGTGTGACCACCTTTATTACAGAATAAACAAGAACCTTGAGAATTGGTAGTAGATACACTTCTTCTCATTCCACCTGTTGTCAGATTTTCTTTCACTGCTGTTTCTACAGGTATTACAATTATATTATAAACTGGTATTATAAACTGCTTCCTTTTGGTCCTGACTCTTTCTCTCGCTTTAGCAAAAGTAGAGCTTTTGACAGTTGCAATTGGTCTAGCATCCTGGATGTTTCCGAAAAGTGGATCTGACGGTATCTTCATTTGCTTCTCCATGAAGTCTACCCGGTCAGAAAATTTCGCTCAATGTCCAAGCTTTTCCTGTAGCCGACATGCCCTTTTCCTCCACCTGTCTCTGAGCTTGTAAGGCAGTTCTCGAAGGATAGTCTTCATATTGTAAGTAACATTCATTTCCTCCATATAGGTGAGATGTTCCATAGCATTGCAACAGCCTCTAAGAAACAGCGAGAAAGCATGCAATGCCTTCACATCCTCTTGCCTGGTCACTGATCAGGCAAAAGCCTTGACCATGTATGCAGTGGCAATCTTATGATCATCACCAAAAGGTTCTTTCAGCAGATCTTTTGCTCTTTCATAGCCCTGGGCTGGAGGCAAATGTCAGCACAGCCCTGGGGACTTATCCTCTTGTGTATTGCTCGAGAAAAAGCAAGCGGTCACTGTCATCATTAGTCTTTTTTTCCAGATATAACGTTGGTTTCCATCATTCAGTGCAGGAGGGGGGGGGGGGGGGGGCGGGGGTAGTGCTAACATGCCCCTGCACACCATTCTTCATATGAGTCTGTACATTTTGCCTTTGAAGAGAGTGTTGAGTTAGATGGGTCATAGCATGAGCTCTAACAGGTGGTCCATGTGTTGTTTTTTTGATATAACAACCTGTTGTACATGATCAGGCAAGTATTCATCTGCCTGTGGATTTAATTTAGCTGATGTTTCCCTTTGAGCATTTCCTTTTCTCACATAAGAGCTCAACACGTGATATACTCTGGAGCTGCTTCTTAATCCCTAGGCCTCAAGTATATTGATCCTTTCATTGGCTGCTGCCAGCTCCCTCCAGTTCCAGCTGTTCCATCTCTCTTTTCAATTGTTCCTTTTGTGTCTCAAGGTCAAGCTTGGCATTGGTTGCTGCCAGCTCAGTCTCTCTTTTCAATTGCTCCATTGTGCCTCAAGCTTGTGCTTTTTGTTCATGGCGGCAACCCATTCCAAGAGAGCAGCTTTTTCTGCCTCAGCTTTTAAGTGAGCAGAGGCCGTTGAAGATACACATGATGAAGAACTAGATTTGTGGCTTGATTTTGGTTTTGAGACATTTGAAACACTGTCATCAGGTCCAATTTCTTCTGAGTTTACAACACTCTGTTGTATGGCACTCTCAGCAATGGAGTGCGTCGCTTGCTGTCCAACATCAGATAACCACGCCTCTACATCTTGTATAAAACCATTAAAAGTTTCTATTCTTTGCTGAAACCAATGATTTTGGCTTTCAAGCTCCTTTCAGGCAGTGGTACTTTCATCAATGACTTGTGGTTTTCTCTGACTTCATTACAGAGCTTGATTAATTGAACCAGGTTAGAGTGTACTTCATTTACATTTTCATCTGATTTCATGAGCTCTTTCAGCTTTTCAATTAACTTGTTAGCTTGTTTATATATCGTTTCTTGTCTTCTGACACTTTTCCATGAACAATTCCCAGCCTTTGTCAGTGTTTAATAACTCATCTTTCCTTTTCAGAATTCTTTCCAACATCGTCAGTTTGTGACTGAGTTTAGACATACTTGTTCACTATCCCTTTAAGACGCATTGACGTAAAAGCCATATGCCTGCGGCTAGTATTTCAAACAACTGATATTGTTCTGATTCTCAAGGTCACTTCTCAATTCTCTATTTTAGTAGGCATTTTACAATTCAGCTTATCATATATAGTTTCTCCAATAAATCTTAATGCTATATGTACTCACTCTCTCCCTGCGCATTGGCTTTCGAGGTTTCCAATCCTCGTTAGTCAGATTAGCGCAGGTGGCAACCTTGTCCAGTTGATTGGGAATGGCGGCGTCAGCCTTGTGAAATAAAACAATCGTTTGTTCCGTTTGAATAATTCCTAAGCTCCAGTTTCACTCATAGTCAGTTCTCACTTAATTGTAATGGCAAATTTCCAATTCTTCCAGTATCCAACTTTCCTTTCCCATTACTACATAGGTAAATAGTAAATTACTACACAGATTTTCCAGTCGTTAGTTCCAGTTCTTTTGGTTCAAATTTGTTCTTTATTGAAGTAGTTCTTGGTTCTTGGTTTCTTGGTCCTCCAAAATATTCCAAATGGAATTTAAACTGGAGGTGGTGAAGGGAAGACTTAAGCCAGAAAGGGTTATTGGGAAGAAAGAGCTACTTTAAATTTAGTTGCATCTGGTTGGGTATCTATAGTAGGGTGGAGATTATTCCATGCTTTAATTGTGCGGGGGAAGAACAAATTGCTGTATACATCTGTCTTTGTAGCTGGGATCACAAATTGGATCGAATGCCCTCGTCTGCTCCTAATTGGTTTGGGTTTGGTGTAGGTCTTGTAGTCTATGTCAATCTGACCATTTAACATTTTGTAAAAACAGGTCAAACGGTGAGCTTCACGTCTGTCTTGGAGAGGGTTCCACCCCAGAGAATTCAGAATGTTGGTGACACTCGCTTCTCTCTCATAGGTGTTAGTAACAAATCGAGCTGCCTGTCTTTGGACATGTTCGATGGAAGAATTTTTTTTATTTGTGTATGGGTCCCATGCTGCAACTGCGTAGTCCAAATGAGGTCTAACGAGGGTGAAGTATAGCTTCTCCTTGACAGAAGTTGAACAATGATGAAAGTTGCGCCTCAGAAAGTTTAGGACACCTGTTGCTTTCACCGTTGCATGATGAGTCTGACCATTCCAACGCAGATCATTCTGCAATTTGATGCCAAGATACTTGGTTTGTTTGGATTCTTCAAGGGTGGCACCAAGTATATTGTAAGATGTTTGTACAAACAAAGAGATGAACTACCAGGTTTTCCTTATTGTGCATACAGGTTGTAGCATTCTGTTCTCCCCAGTCTGGTGAGAACTGTATACTCTCCACTGTGCCTGGTCCGATCACTCCCTGTTCACTATGCCCATATGTATACGCCCCTCTGTGCATCTAGTGACCGCCCCCAAGTATCCAAAATAATACTGCGAGATATACCTAGAAACAATAATATAATATGCCAACAGCGGCTCGCCAAAACATGAATGACTCCTACAATGACTAAAGAGGATACAAGGCCCTCTCTAGCCTCTTTCAGTAATCTTCGGTAGATCTCTTCAGGCCCTGGGGACTTATCCACTAACCTTTCTTCAAAGGGTTCCCCACCTCATCCTTCTTGATATAAACATGTCCCAGAATATCAGCATACACCCGTTGTACTATTTTAATTAGCCATTCCCCAATGGTTGACTTGATCCTTGCTGGATTTGAAGATAATCTAAATGTCTTTGATGCATCACATCCAGAATAACAAAGCACACCATGTCTGGCTATTGTGTAGATTCATTTTCCTTCCATCTCCATGCATTGTACAATTTTACAGCCAGAAAATAATACCACTGACCAGCTGTGTGAGGAGTATGGAAAGCTCATGCTTTTGTTCATTCACAAATGAAGGGACATTAGTTGTAGTACAATAGAGAAATTCAGTGTAAGGATGTTCGTCCACCGGGTCTGTTAGTTTCCATTGGTAATCATCTTTTTGAAACATCTGTATATTTTGCATTGCTTTTGTACTTTGAACATTTCGGCATGGACATTGGGAAAATATTTGAAGGACAGCATTATGCTAGTGTGGATATTTGTACGGTAGTAATGACCGTTACACAGTCCAAATGGACCATTTTGTGTTGCTACAAGGATATGCCTAGAGATTAGATTACTCCTATTTTGGTGTGATAAAACACAGCTGCATATGTCCCTGCAAAGGTTCATCTAAACAGGGTCCGTGCAGTTCCCGATGGGACCTCATTAACTATGTGCATTTCCAGAGTCTTTGCTGGGCATCTTTCAAGAAAGTACATTATCTCATTACAACCTGTGGATTACAGGATGTATAAAAGCAAAACAATTTAAGGAATTGTACTTGGAGACCATCAAGCCTTCTCTACCATGTAATAAGATCATGTTTGATCGTTTGCCTTAATCCCCTTTCTTTACCCACATCATCAAACTCCCTCAGTGTCCAAAAATGTATCAGTCTTAGCCTTCAATAAACTCAATACAATGCAAAGATTTGCAGCTCTGTTAAAGAAATTATTTCTCGCCTCATTGCTAAGTGGCCAATTCCTTATCCTGAGATGTTTAATTCTAGGCTCTCCAGTTTGAACCCTCTTCTATATCTGCTTCTCTCAAAATATGTCATCTCACATTTCTCCACGTCAAATTTCACCAGCCGTGAAAGAACTGGTCGTTGACTTCAGGAGGAAGAGGAGAGAGGAACCTGCTCCTTTATACATCAAAGGAGACATGGTGGAGAGAGTCACTGGCTTTAAGTTCCTGGGAATAAACATCTCCCAGGACCTCAAATGGCAAATGAACACCGTCACTCTCGTGAAGAAGTCACAGCAGCGGCTGTATTTCCTGAGGTCTCTGCGGAGAGCAAACGTCTCACAGCCGCTGCTGCTGTCCTTCTACCGATGCGCCGTGGAAAGTATCCTCTCCTATGGCATCCTGGTGTGGTTTGCTAGCTGCACTGTGACTGAGTGGAGGGCGCTGCAGAGAGTTATAAAAACTGCACAGAGCATTACAAACGCTCAACTGCCCTCCTTGGATGATATATATAGGGCCCGATGCTTGCGCCGGGCCACAAACATCAAGCAGGACACATCCCACCCTGCCAACCACCTTTTCACTCTGCTGCCCTCTGGGAGGCGATTCAGGTCTCTGAAGGCTCTCTGTAGACTAAAAAATAGTTTCTACCCATGTGCGATAAAAGAGCTTAATTCCAACAGAAAACACTGGGGAAGCAAAATGTAATTCCAAGAAATGCAACATTCTTTTAAAATTCTTTTTAAATACTTATTTATTATTTTTACTAATAAGTGTACATATGTGTCAATGGTTGTCGTGTTTGTATTTTTTAACCGGAGGAGATGTAATGGAATTTCGTTGCACAGTATTGTGCAATGACAATAAACGTATTCATACATCTTCCTCAAGTCACTCACTGTCCTTTTCATTTAACGATGGTCACTTCCTCTACCTTCTGCTGCTGAAAAACAATACATCGATGCCCCAGATGCAGATTGCAATGGCCACAGGTAACTCAAATTCCAGACGTTAATCATCAACTTTTCCCAGCACATCATTAATGAGACATTAGAAATGAAGTAAGTATGTTCAAACAAATAGACTGGGTGATTGTTTCACTGAACACCTTCGCTCAGTCCACCTGGGCCTACCCGATCTCCCGATTGCCAAATATTTTAACTTTGTTTCCCATTCCCACACTGATCTTTCTGTCCTGGCCTCCTCCATTGTCAGTGTGAGGCCAAATGCTAACTGAAGGAACAGCACCTCATATTTCACTTGTGCAGCTTACAACCCAAAGGTATGAATATTGATTTCTCAAACTTAAACTTAAAGTAACCCTTGCATCCCCTCTGTCTCCATCCCTCCCCCACTCGTCGTTTTACTAGGTTCAAAGTTGTCTTGTTAAGCTGCATTGTCTGTAACTTGTTTTCACCCAGCCCCCAGCTACTTCCCTTTATCATTGTAAGTATCAATAATTTAAGTTATAGGGTGAAAAAGAAATTGACTTTCTTTACTGTGGAACAGAGGAGTTGCTCAATTGATCTAAGTGAAACTTTTATGGTCATAATGGAACTGGCCACATTAGCCCTGGAAAATTGTGCACAGTGGTGCAATTTTAGATATAAGGGCTCAAGTTCAAAACTAGTGGTTAGAAAATTGCAGTGGGATTCGGAAATCAATTATCCAGGAAAGCTCTTGAAGTATAAATATACAGGATATATATTTCTAGATAAAGAATTAAATTGCGTGGTACAAATAAGTGGTTTCGTTTGAGAGTGATTAAAGGAGTTACTTCAACCTAGTGGTCTTTTGCTGTACTTAGATAAACTTCTGAATGTAAAACTTGATTTCCGCATTTGCTTTCCAATTAGCAATGCGCTCCATTAAAATACCCCATTGCAATGTCCTGTAGCAATCTAAATCAAAGGAATCTAGCTATTTGTTTTCCAGGTAAATGGTGAATGATTAGGTGGAGTTAAGTGAAGATATTTTACAGAAGCTAACATATTTGATCCTTTATATTAACATTTCTTATCCAAACTTATGTTCTTTACAAGTTAATTATTCATACATCCATATGAAACAAACAAATCTTCAGAATTTAATATTATCCTTCTCTTGGAAAGCAGAACTGTTAATAATTACATTTCCAAGTATATTTCGAAAAGAGTAATGATGCAAGTATGTTCTAACAAATCTTTGCTCAAATATTTTATGTTCAACCACAGCAAGAGAACTGTATTATAGTTAGTGTATTGGAAACATCAATGGAATTCCAGCATCCACACATGTATATTGGACTTATGGCCTGGCATTTATCCTTTTTTACACTTGAAAACTATTGCTTGAGTTATCAGTCGCCCTCTCAATTGTAGCGAGATGGAATAGTCTGCATCCTTCAGGAAAGTGACCACCGCATTGAGTGTGGACCAAAAAGCAGGAATGTTAGCCCTGGCTCACTATGATATCTGACACCCCTCTCAACTGTGATATTTGCGGTACATTTGCTTCCCTTTTCATCTAACTTCGCATCCAACTACAAATATCACTGTTGCAACAAGAAATCTATTAACTACAACTAAAAGGAATCCTGTGTGACCCCTAGTCCTCACCTTTCAGCACATCAGCTGTCGGATGCAACACATCATCCTTCGACATTTTTGCCACCTCCAAAGGGATCCTGCCATCAGCCACATCTTCTCATCTCCACCCTTTTCCGCCTTCCGCAGAGACCATTCTCTGCGCATCTCCATGGTTCACTCATTCCTTCCCACCCAAACCACCCAATCCCCAGGGACTATCCCTGCAAAAACAGGAGATGCAACACCTGTCCTTATACCTCCTCCCTCGACTCCATCGAGGTATCCCAACAGTCCTTTCAGGTGAGGCAGAGGTTTACTTGCACCTCTTCCAACATCATCTACTGTATCCAGTGCTCCCAGTGTGGGTTCCTATATATCAGCGAGACCAAGCATAGACTTGGTGATCATTTCGCTGAACACTTACGCTCAGACCAACTTTGCCTACACGATCTCCCTGTTGCCAATCATTTTAACTCCCCTACCCATTCTCTTACTGACCTTCTGTCCTGGGCCTCCTCGACTGTCAGATTTAGGCCATATGCAAACAGCACCTCATATTTCACTTGGGCAGCTTACAACCCAGTGGTATGAACATTGATTTCCCAAATTTCAAGTAACTCCCGCATTTCCTACACCCTCCCCCTTCCCCGCCACACCCCCCCCCCCCTCCCCGCAACCCCACTGTCTCCATCCTGTCACCTTAGCTTGTTTATCCCTTACCTTGTGCCCGTTGACCTACATTGACTTCCAAAGTCAAAATAACTACTTGAAGTTAAAGTTCCTACACTGGTTTTCACATTTCCTATGGCTTCATCTTCCACCCAACACTGCCATCTCACTATTTTTTGCGCTCTTCCACTGCTGGTTGCTCAATTATTCCCACGTTCAATCAGTCAAACACTGGTGTCCATGCCTTTACCTTCCAAGGCACAACATTTTTTAATTCCCTGCTGAAGCCCTTGTTTCTTCTGTTGAGGTGATCCTTAATCCAACTTCTATGAACATTTGTTTTTGAGCTTCTTACTCAATACCTTATGTGACACAGCATCGTGTTGCACTAGTCAGTGTTCAATGCAGTGCCTCAGGAAGTTGTGTTATGTTGGAAGTACTGTATAAATGTTGGTGTATCCCATGCCTTCTAATGCTCAGAGTCCCAAACACAGAGTAGTAAACTGCTCCTGTTATCAATTTACACCATTCACCTCAAAGTGCAACAATTTTTCATAAAAAGAGGAGACCAGTGTTCCTGAATGTGTCTCAGATATCTATCAACGTGATGAGGAAGAAAATTTAGGCTGACATCTTAAAGGGTATGTGAACATGTTATATATTTTGTCACTGCTTAAAGAACACAGGTTGTGGTCATTCGATTATAGAGAATTGCAATGCTTATCATACACAGAACAAGTCACTGAGATCATATGTGCTATTAATAGATAATGTTGATATTAGATTAAATATCTGGGGCATATAGTTTGATAACTTTGTACAATTTTCCATTTAGATTGTTTTGTTTTATTACTGAATTTTAATGGCACAAACCTGTCCTTACCATACAAAGAATAATTTCTTTTTCAGCTTTATAATGCATTACATATTTAATGCACCTGCAATTCATTTAAATAAACTTTATATAGAATATATGATGCAGGAAAAGAAAACTTTTACAGATTTAAATGATAGCGACATGCATTGGCTTCTTTAAGAATAGTGAGAATGTTTCATTTTCTAAGCAATGATCTGTTGACTGGAATGTATGTTCACATTAAAGAAACTGCAGATTTTCATCACCACATGGAAGGTTCATCATACCTGTAAACAGAAATAAACTGGATTAATACAATTGTTGACATTTCCATGGAAGGGATTATTTTCTGCGCAACATGTCCATTTTCTCAGGAGCTCTTTAATTCCTAAGTGATTACAATCTATAATCAATTAAATATGCTCCTTCTACCCAGATAAAATTAAATTGAACATCCTATGAAATGCATATCCATCCCAACTTTCAAATAGCATCCACATAAAATTACATTTAAAATCCTCACCTAAATTTGGGAAAGTTTTCTGAATTATCTCTCAGCATCAGTTCAGTCATCATTAGTGTTTCGGGGTTGGATCTCTTTCCAAACCTGTTGTGACAAATTGTCATAATAGTTTTTGTTACAAAATTGCCAGAGTCATTCAGCTGATTAATTTGCAATTCTTGAACTATATATTTTGTTTTTAAAAGACCATAAATGTCAAACTTGATTTACTGTATATTTCAATGTTTCATTGTCTCAACCAGAAGAAGCGGACCTTCAGGAATGGTAACAGGGAGGAGGTGAAACGGGTGCCTGAAGGTGAGACTGAGACAGGGCAAGGACAACTAAAGAAGGAAGCTGGAGCTGAAACTTTAGCAGATCAACATGAGGGACGTGTAGAGCGGGTATGAAGAGCATTATAGGCTACAAGAAGACCAGTGGCCTGTGGAGGGAAAGGACTGGGCGAACGAGCTAAACCTGTTTTTTAATAAATTTGACAGTCACCCTCTGCCCACCCTCCTCCTGCTCCCCAACAGACTCTCCCTCTCAATCCCCATGGTCCACTCCCTCAGCCCTGACCATCAAGGGTGAGCAGGTGAAGAAAGAGCTGAGCAGACTCCGCCCACACAAAGTCACGTGACCCGATGGTGTCAGCCCAAGGGTATTCAAGGTGTGTGCCAGCCAGTTGTGTGGAGTACTCCAGCATATCTTCAACCTGAGCCTGAGCCTGGAGAGGGTTCCTGTGATGTGGAAAACCTCCTGCCTGGTTCCTGGACCAAAGAAGATGCATCCCAGCTCCTCCAATGTCTACAGACCGGTGGCGATGACTTCACACATCATGAAGTCCCTGGAGAGGCTGGTGCTCACTCACGTGCGACCCCTGGTTAAACCCAATCTAGACCCCCTGCAGTTCGCTTACTAAACAAAGATGGGGGTTGAGGACTCCATCATTCACCAGCTCCATCCTTCCAATGCTCAGCTGAATAAGCCAGGAAGCATTGTGTGAGAGTCATGTTTTTTTTTACTTCCCCATGTATGTATGAGACAAAGGCACCAAATGTGTAAAATATTGTGCACAATAGAAAAGTATGACCCAGATTTTCTATGGAAGGTGTTGATAATTACAGGTGAAATTAAAAGACACTCACATTTACAACAGTGTAAAAAGGAAAAGAAGAATCACTATCAGGCCATTTTAAAATGTTGCCATTAGGCAATTTCTCCCTTCACACATCTAACCAATGGACTGCAGCAATCATAATTGTGGGTTGTGCAAAAAACATGTAATCGTGCTATGCATACATTGCAATGAAGAACCATTGATTCTTGACCCATTGATCATAAAGCCAAGGAACACTTCATACCAAAGGGAGAATAGCAATTCAAAGGATGGCTGGTTTATAGTGGAAAAATGTATGGTTGACTATACTCTGAAGCCAATCCCTGAATTTCACATCTGAAGGAAAGTTATCAGCCTGAAGCATTCATTCTCTTTCACTTCCAGAGGATGCTGTGTGACCTGCTGAATGCTCCCAGCATTTTCTCCTTCCATTCTTCAGGTTTTGCATTTAGTCTTTGCCATCAGATCACAACAGAGAACAATGAACATCGAAGACTATGCAGAAACAGTTTAGTTGATTGTCACGTGTGCCAAGGTACAGTGAAAAGCTTTTGTTGCATGCTATCCAGTGAACAGAGAGACAATAAATGATTACATTCGAGCCATTTACAGTATATAGGTATAACATTTAGTGCAAGATATAATGCCAGCAAAATCCGATCAAGGGTAGTCCGAGGGTCACCAAGGAGGTAGATAGTAGTTCAGCACTAGCTCTCTGGTTGTGAAGATATCAGGGATACATTTATATGAAGCCACTAGGAATTAAAAAAATACTTATACTTTAGATGTTACAGGGAAAATTAGTGTGGAAGGCAATTGCTGTATGCACCTCATAAGTTTGAAGACATATAATCTGAAAAGCATTTATTTGAGAAGAAAGATGCAGCTCGATTATTTGTTCTTTAACTGCAAAATATGCAAAGTGGATTCTAGTGCAATCTTGTCAAATGATTAATACCTACAAAATATAACTTTAAACAAATCGCAATCTCCGGGTGGAAATGAGATCCAGTAGAGATCAAATCATAGATTTACTGAAGATTTAGATGCTGTAATGGGGGAACTGAGTGTCTCTCTGGATGGTAGTTAAGTCGGCCTGAAATATATTTCACTAGCAACAATGTACGTGTCAAATAGCATATCAGGGCCATTAAATGTTATCTCTCTGTAATGACAACTTATCAACTTTAAAATCAGCTGTGGCAAAGGATGTAATGAACTGAAATTTCTCAGAAGAAGAAGGACAGATGAAGTCCTGTACGATTTTAAAAATCATATTCACAATTCTCTGACGGTGCCTACAAAGATGTGATCAGCACAAAGATCAGCATTGTGGGCGCAGGGGAGGTCCCGGGCATCACCTTGTTTACGTCAGCAAAAGGGGGGAATCCCCGCCGTGCAACTTGAAAGACGTCATCTCGCAGGCGAGCAGCCAATCAGGCTGGACTCTCGTGGACAGCAAAGCAGTCAGCAACATAATTAATGTTAGCTGATTTGTCAAACATTGTATGGAATAATCAATGAAGATTAAGGTTCATCACAAACATCAGAAATCTCCACAAACATAAAACATATTATGTTCGAATTTCCAGATATTTATTGATCCATGCATATGAAAATAATTTTAGTGCCAGGGTGGTCACTGAACAATAACAGGTTATTGGCTGAAAATTCCCAACGGTTTCACTGGAGATTTCCGTGTTGGTTCTAGTGTTGGTTCTACTGCTAATACTAGATTTAATGCTAGTCTTCAATACACCCAGTTCACGACGTTATGTGAGTGACAGTGGCAACGGAACTCAAGGGAATACTTCAATAACTTTTGGATAGCTGCATTCAAGTGAGTTCTCCAAAGACTGCTGTCACAAGATCACTAGAAAATGGGAATCTGTCCAGATTCTGTTGGGTGTTTTAGGTTGTGAGTGATGACAGACTCCCAATTGGTGACACGGATTGTGCAGTAACTTACAGAAGATAATTGGACATGTTCACTTGTGGGGAGCGATGTTGCAGGGTATTAGGAAGGAGTAGGTGACGAGGATTTACGGCATAGCTTTCTCAAAGAAGCCTGAAAGGTCCGCTGGCCTTTTCTTGGCTCGTAAATGCAAATATTTTGTAGTGCAGTTATTCAAACGCGTAAAGTACAGCGTGAATTAGGAATAATTACTATTTTCAAATAACACCAAAGGTGTATTTTCCATAGAAATACAGCAGAACTGTCCGTTGAAAATGTTTTCAGCATCTGCAGTCCGTGTGTCTCTTATAATTGTATAAATGTTTCATATCATAATGTACTCTGCCTTCTCACAAGAAATGATTGTGAGAAATTTAAATTCCTGTCAATTGTTACTTAAAAAGTCGCAATATGTGACTTCTATCGTATGTTTATTTACTTAGAATCTACTTATTACTGAGCTGCACTTTTGAAACAATGGACAGCATAGACAGACTTGCGTTGTGCGTCCCTCTCAACGGTGCGCTGTGATAAGAGGAACCGCATTCTGCTTTTGTTCGATGGCACTGGGTGGCGCTGCGCGCTGAAATCAATCAGCAATAGTGGTTTTACGACGTGACTGCACTGTACAGAGACAGATAACCAAACAATGCAAAGAACCAGGAAGGGAGATGGTAGCAAGGGGCTTAATGCAATGGACGCACAGTATAATATTCCTGCACGTTATGATAAAAATAGGAAAATCTGCAAAGTAATCTTTATTTCTATCGAGACCATTGTTAAATGCCACAACATTAATTTCACTTGATGTTGTGGGAACTTCCCATTTGTGAATTGGCTACCATTTCCTCGCATTACAGCTTCAGAAGTTCTACGCCGGCAGCGAGGCGCCCGGGGCGAACCTACCATCGCGCTGGCTAGATTACTGCAGTCGTCTTTGGCCCTGCGGTCTATCTCATTATACCGAAAAGCGCCCGGACCTGAACCCCGGTCTGTTGTGTATGAAGGAACTGCAGATGCAGGTTTACACCGAAGATAGACACAAAATGCTGGAGTAACTCGGCGGGACAGGCAGCATCTCTGGAGAAAAGGAATGGGTGACGATTCGGTCGAGAACCCTCCTCAGACTGTCAACCCTCAGTGTTTCGTCCCGAAACGCCACACATTCCTTCTCTCCAGAGACGCTGCCTGTCTCGTTGAGTTATATTATACCAGCATTTTGTGATCACCCGCTCCGTGTTGTCAAGGAGCTTTAAAAATCTGGCATGTACTCCAATCTCTGAACAACTTCCCAATCCGGTTGTCAGACGTTTGCTCCGATTGAGGATAGCAAATGAAATTAAGTTTACAGTCCAACATTATCAGTCTACTACGGCGTATCAGTATGGCGGGGCATTAAGGATAAGCGTTGGGAAGGCATGTTACAGTCGTATAAGATTTTGGTTCAGCCACATTTTGAATACCATGTGCAGTTCTACTCGCCCCATTAGAGAAAGGATGTGGATGCTGTAGAGAGGGCGCAGAAGAGAATTGCCAAGGTGTTGCCTTGTTTGTCGAGAGGCAGAGGTTGGACAAACTTAGATCGTTTTCTCTTCTAAATAAAAAAAGAGGCACAGGTAAAATAGGGTAACTAGTCAGAGACTTTTCCCCCAGGGTGGAGATATCAAAAACCAAAGGGAATTGATTCAAGTGAGAGGGGGGAATTTTAAAGAAGCGGAGGCAAGGCTTTTTTTACACAAAGTGGAAGGTGTCTGGAACGCGCTGCCAGGAGAGGCGATAGAAACAAATACATCTGGTCAGGCAGCAGAGCAGGCAGGGAATAGAGGGAAGTAAACCACGTGTAAGCAGATGTGATTAGTTTAAATTGGCATCATGGTGGTCTCAGCCATTGTGGGCTGAAAGCCTCTTCCTCTGTTGTTCCGTTCTACTTTCTGTTTTTATGCATAATATTCTCAATGCAGAATGCACAAAACTAGCCTCCCTTTAGAAATAAGTAGCCGTAGCTCATTTGTCAGAAAGCAGCTGACAATTTAGTATTTAAAGCAAATGAATTGTGTTCATTTTATAAACCAGATGCCATTTCCCTTAAAGCTATGGTAAGCCAAATCAGAGACGGTCAATATCATACCAGGTGGCGATCTGCCCACAAGTTCTCAGGATCATCACGCATGTTTCGTGCGTAAATCCGGGTGAATTTTTAAACACTCACGCGATTTCGTAATAATCCGATACGTTTTGTGCGGGTGCAAAATATGGTTCTTGCTAATTCCAGTGTTGAGCTGCAGGTGAAACCAATCTAGCTCATATGTTCGGAGATAGACACAAAAAGCTGGAGTAACTCAGCAGGTCAGACAGCATCTCCAGATTTAGAATCCAGATGTGGAATCCAGAATCTGGATGTTGATCTGAATCTCTGGATGTGACTCGCAAAGTTACTCAAGCTTTTGGTGTCCATCTTCGGGTTAAATTAACATCTGTAGTTCCTTCCTACATATAGTTTATATGCTCACTGTTGCTGGGTTATCCAGTGCAAATTGCTGTCGTAAACTCTGACACGCACGGCTACCCTCCACCGTGAATCCCTTTGGCTGGACACATCTTCCCGAGTCACAGTTCTCAAACATTGAGGTTAACGTCTATATCAAATAGTAACATATTCAATTACCACACACGCGGTTGTCAGAGTTCTAAAGATGCCCACGGCTCTTGTTTTTGGCATTTTATTTAATAAACATAATATTTATAGAATTGGGGATTAGACGGGTTTGACGTTGGGTTTAGGCGATTTAGAATGGCGGGATTACTATGCTTCGCTTTTTTCCGCTTCCCTTCTCATGTCAGGTTTGCTCGCGGTCTTAAGAAACAGAAACCCCTTTCATTGTCCCCCCCCCCCCCCCCCCCCCCAAACAAATTCGATGTGCAGGACACAAGAGCAGAATGAGGCCATTCGGCCCATCGAGTCTCCTCCACCATTCGATCATAACTGATCTAGTTTTCCATCAACCCCATTCTCCAACCTTCTCCCCGTAACCCTTGACGCCCTGACTAATCAAGAAAAGATCTCACCTCTGCCTTGTAATGAGGTTGAGGTAGTGCCTCAGTGCGGTGTAATACTTGGCCACCTGCTCTGCAGAAGCACCGTCGCCGGGGTTGTCGGGTCTGGAAGGGTAAGCGTCTGCAAAGGTCCCTATGCAGACCAGCATGCTAAATATGAATGTGAACACACCCAGCCAAGACTTCATGTTGTTCTGCATCTGAAAGGAAAAGTACAATCAGCAGTTCTCTTTTCAAACCCGTTGTGCACCGTGAGAATTGAACGAGGACTTGGTTCGAATGACAATAAAACAATAATTGACCCCCACCCCCCGAATAAACGTCGAGTGACCATTCTAGACCGCGTAAAGTTAAAACATATGCTGTGCGCAGCGAAATTGTCAATTGCTTTAATCTACACATCTCCTCTACATATTAATAATAGAACAATTCTTCTCCAAAAGACACCTACATCAAACATAATTGTGTTTCAATTCTCGGCAAATGACGAAAACCAATGGGGTTTTGTTTCCATACATCGTGAATCTCATTTAGACATCATCTATAAACTTTCATTAGTAATCGTTCACGCTGGTGCAGGAAATGTTATTCCGAAAACACTGTGCATTGTCATTTCCGACGATAAATGATTTCGTTTTTAAAATTAAGAATATTAAACTTCACACGATCAATATACCTTTAGCAGACCTCCGACGTAGTCGCCACCTCCAACGGGACCCCAACACTAGTCTCATCTTTCCATCTCCACCCCATTCACTCCGCAACTCCCTGGTTAACTCATCCCTTCCCATCCAAACCGCCCCCTCTCCAGGTACCTTCCCCTGCAACCGCGGGGGATGCAACACCTGTCCCTATACCTCCTCCCTCGACTGTCCAGGGACCCCGACAGTCCGTTCAGGTTAGGCAGAGGTTCACTTGCACTTCCTCCAACCAACCTCATCTACTGTATCCGTTGTTCATGATGTGGACTCTTCTACATCGGCGAGACCAAACGTGGAGTGGGCAATCGTTTCGCGGAACACCTTCGCTCAGTCCTCCTGAACCAACCTGATCTCCCGCTTGCTGGACACTTTAATTCTCCTTCCCATTCCCACACTGACCTTTCTGTCCTGTGTCTCTTCCATTGTCAGAGTGAGGCTAAAAGCAAATTGGAGGAGCAGCACCTCATATTTCGCTTGGGCAGCTTGGGCAAGGACCCCTACATTCCCTCTCTCTCTACCCCCCCCCCCCCCCCCACCACACACACACACACACACACACACACGTCGCACCAGCTTCTCCTTTTCACCCAACAATGGCCTGTTTCTTCTATCATCGTTACTTTTTTTGCATATCTTTCATTCATTGTTCTTTACCTACATCATAGTCTATATCTCTCGTTTCCCTTTTCCCTAACGAGTCTGAAGAAGGGTCCCGACTCGAAACCTTCTTTCCTGATATGCTGCCTGCCCCGCTGAGTTACTTCAGCTTTAATATTCACTCGTGCAGCCAAAATCCCAAAGATCCAAGCTAAATTCTATATTAGATAATACTACCTCATATACAATGTACTTTAATGCATTTCTTTCTGTCCGTAACTAGAACCAGGAAACAGATTGTGCACAAGTGCATTCCCAACTCGGCGTACTCACGTTACAGGTCTTCGGATGGTTGAAGTGTGACACGGATCTATCTGTCGCCGGTCTCTGTGCACCTCTGCCTTTTTGAGACTGAGAAAATACCGGCCTGTCTTGCTTTTTATGCGTTTCACTTGGCGGGGTGAGGGAGGTCCCTGGTCACGCTTCATTGACTACAATTCTCCATCACATTCCTGCAATGCCAAACCGACGTCAGTAGCGCCGTTGCAAGAAACTGTCATTGAAGTCCTGATACACAACTGACGAAGGCGATTGCGTAATACAAGGAATTGCAGGTGCTGCTTTCCAAAAAAAACCTCACACACAAAATGTTGGAGTAACTGAGCGCGTCAGGCAGCATTGTGGAGAACACGGATTAGCGCCGTTTCAGGTCGGGGCCGTTGAGTGAGCCCTTTCGTTCAACTCAGAACAAACCCATTGCCACAGCCACACTGGTCGCTTCCTCCACGGGAGAACGTACAATAGAATAGCACTTAACTTAAATTGTGCCCCCTCTTAGGCACTAATTGCATATTTTGATTCCGAGTCTTATCTTTGGCACTGATCGTATTGCGCCCGAACTATGTTTCGCGCCCCGCGCTTTGTCCGCGTTGCCCGTCTGCAAGTGACCATGAAAGAGAAAGCATTGGATACCCGGGAGCCCGCAGCTCCCGTTTTAACTTAATACGGCGCTATGTTGGCTTCGGAATAAAAACAATGTTTTTTTTTTCCAAACAGACACACTTCTCCTGATTTTGAATTCTGTAAATTTAAATGCGACACAATTCTCGGGCGATGGGAATGTAATGAAACAAAGGCAATGCGACCGAAAGCACGTTACGAATGGGATCACCCGATACACTATTAGAAAGTGGTCATGATTTTCCAGATTTTCAGTAGCAGCGATGTAGACTCAGACTGGAAAGTGAAAGTCGTTTTTAATCCTTCAATAGTTAAAAAAAACACGATGTATTCCTGAAGGTCTTTGAAACCAAATACGTTTCTTGAATAATTCGACCAACATGGTTGATAAAAGTGTGGAAATGGTAAATTCGTGACAAATGGTTGCACATCTCCTCCTTCTTGATATAAACATGTCCTAGAATATCACCATACACCCGTTGTACTATTTTAATTACCCGTTCCCCAATTTAACACTTTCCCCAGGTCAAATCTTATCCTCATCAAAAATTATTTGAAAACTTACAGAGTTTTTTAAAATCCCACAAGCAATGTGTTGTCATTTACAACATTTTAAATTATTACAGTGCTTTGGCAGGATAGATTAGAGGGCTCGTCTAGGGAGGCTATTTGGGTGGAACTGAGAAATGGGAAAGGTGTAGCAACACTTATAGGGGCGTATTATAGACCGCCTAATGGGGAGCGAGAATTGGAAGAGCAAATATGTAAGGAGATAGCAGATATTAGTAGTAAGCACAAGGTAGTGATTGTGGGAGATTTCAATTTTCCACACATAGATTGGGAAACACATTCTGTAAATGGGCTGGATGGTTTGGAGTTTGTAAAATGTGTGCAGGATAGTATTTTGCAGCAATACATAGAGGTACCTACTAGAGAAGGGGCGGTGCTGGACCTCCTGTTAGGAAATGAGACAGGTCAGGTGGCAGAGTTATGTGTTGGGGAACACTTCGGGTCCAGTGATCACAATACCATTAGTTTCAATATAATTATGGAGAGGGTCAGTACTGGACCTAGGGTTGAGATTTTTGATTGGAGAAAGTCTAACTTTGAGGAGATGCGAAAGGATTTAAAAGGAGTGAATTGGGACATTTTGTTTGATGGGAAGGATGTGAAGGAGAAATGGAGGACATTTAAAGATGAAATTTTAAGAGTACAGAATCTTTATGTCCCTGTTCGGTTGAAAGGAAATAGTAAAAATTGGAAAGAGCCATGGTTTTCAAGGGAAATTGGACACTTGGTTCGGAAAAAGAGGGAGATCTACAATAATTATAGGCAGCATGGAGTAAATGAAGTGCTTGAGGAGTATAAGGAATGTAAAAAGAATCTTAATAATGAAATTAGAAAAGCTAAAAGAAGATATGAGGTTGCTTTGGCAAGAAAGGTGAAAGTATATCCATAGGGTTTCTACAGCTATATTAATAGCAAAAGGATAACGAGGGATAAAATTGGTCCATTGGAGAGTCAGAGTGGACAGCTATCTGCAGAGCCAAAAGAGATGGGGGAGATATTGAACAATTTATTTTCTTCGGTATTCACCAAGGAGAAGGATATTGAATTATGTGATGTAAGGGAAACAAGTAGAGTAGCTATGGAAACTATGAGATTCAAAGAAGAGGAAGTACTGACACTTTTGAAAAATATAAAAGTGGATAAGTCTCCAGGTTCAGACAGGATATTCCCTAGGACATTGAGGGAAGTTAGTGTAGAAATAGCAGGGGCTATTACAGAAGTATTTCAATTATCATTAGAAACGGGAATAGTGCCGGAGGATTGGCGTACTGCGCATGTTGTTCCATTGTTTAAAAAGGGTTCTAAGAGTAATCCTAGCAATTATAGACCTGTTAGTTTGACGTCAGTGGTGGGCAAATTAATGGAAAGGATACTTAGAGATAATATATATAAGCATCTGGATAAACCGGGTCTGATTAGGAACAGTCAACATGGATTTGTGCCTGGAAGGTCATGTTTGACTAACCTTCTTGAATTTTTTGAAGAGGTTACTCGGGAAATTGATGAGGGTAAAGCAGTGGATGTCGTCTATATGGACTTCAGTAAGGCATTTGATAAGGTTCCTCATGGAAGGTTGGTTAAGAAGGTTCAATTGTTGGGTATTAATGGTGGAGTAGCAAGATGGATTCAACAGTGGCTGAATGGGAGATGCCAGAGAGTAAAGGTGGATGGCTGTTTGTCAGGTTGGAGGCCGGTGACTAGTGAGGTGCCACAGGGATCTGTGTTTGGTCCACTGTTGTTTGTCATGTACATCAATGATCTGGATGATGGTGTGGTAAATTGGATTAGTAAGTATGCAGATGATACTAAGATAGGTGGTGTTGTGGATAATGAAGTAGATTTTCAAAGTCTACAGAGAGATTTAAGCCATTTGGAAGAGTGGGCTGAAAGATGGCAGATGGAGTTTAATGCTGATAAGTGTGAGGTGCTACATCTTGGCAGGACAAATCAAAATAGGACGTGCATGGTAAATGGTAGTGAGTTGAGGAATGCAGTTGAACAGAGGGATCTAGGAATAACTGTGCACAGTTCCCTGAAGGTGGAATCTCATGTAGATAGGGTGGTAAAGAAAGCTTTTGGTGTGCTGGCCTTTATAAATCAGAGCATTGAGTATAGAAGTTGGGATGTAATGTTAAAATTGTACAAGGCATTGATGAGGCCAATTCTGGAGTATGGTGTACAATTTTGGTCGCCTAATTATAGGAAGGATGTCAACAAAATAGAGAGAGTACAGAGGAGATTTACTAGAAGGTTTCAGCAACTAAGTTACAGAGAAAGGTTGAACAAGTTAGGTCTTTATTCTTTGGAGCGCAGAAGGTTAAGGGGGGACTTGATAGAGGTCTTTAAAATGATGAGAGGGATAGACAGAGTTGACGTGGATAAGCTTTTCCCATTGAGAGTAGGGAAGATTCAAACAAGAGGACATGACTTGAGAATTAAGGGACAGAAGTTTAGGGGTAACATGAGGGGGAACTTCTTTACTCAGAGAGTGGTAGCTGTGTGGAGTGAACTTCCAGTGGAAGTGGTGGAGGCAGGTTCGATTTTATCATTTAAAAATAAATTGGATAGGTATATGGACGGGAAAGGAATGGAGGGTTATGGTCTGAGTGCAGGTAGATGGGACTAGGGGAGAATGAGTGTTCGGCATGGACTAGAAGGGCCGAGTTGGCCTGTTTCCGTGCTGTAATTGTTATATGGTTATATGGTTATCTGTTGCGACTGACTTTGTTTTTTTAACATACCTCATTAAGTATAGTAACCAAATTTATAATTCTCTCGAAACCTGGACACTGTTTAGAGTTTTGTTAGAAGCCTTTTTGCACTCCCCCTATTGAAAGGTTTGTACATCACGGCATGGAGAATATTAGGGGAATGAGGGGTAATGAGGGATTGTAGGTGAGTGTGGTTGGGGTTGTCCATTGAGGAGCAGAACAGGAGCTAGGTCCTAGTTTGTGAGTAGAAACAATGAACTGCATATGTTGGTTTACCAGGCAAAGACACAAAATGCTGGAGTAACTCAGCGGTTCAGGCAACATCCCTGGAGAAGTGCCCTGACCCGAAAAGTCACATATGCATGTTCTTCAGGAATGCTGTCTGACCCGAAGAGTTACTCTGGCATTTTGTGGCTTTCCTAGTATGCCCTTCATCTCATCCATAGTGTGGAGGGAGGAACATAACCTCTAAAAAAATATGACGATGAGCTGAACACTCTCTCAAACTAATAGTCTTCAAATAGCTGACTAATTTCCTCCTCACATTAGGCAGTCCATTCTGCACATCCACCCACTCCTATGAAAACGACCAAAATCTAAACTTCCATCCTTCCACCTTCTGAACTTGATCCACTGCTCTTTACTACTGGGTATTGTGACAATTCCATGCACATTCTCAGGGTCTAATCTATCTATTTGCTTTAATAATTTGGAATCATTCAGTAAAATCTTTATTTGCCCCTTTTTACCACATTAGTTTCTCCCAATTGTTCAGATTCCTCAACGTAAACATCAGGGTACTTGATCCTTGCTGGATTTGAAGATAGTCTAAATTTCTTTGATGCATCACATCCAGAATAACAAAGCACACCATGTCTGGCTATTAATAATAATAATAATAATAATAATAATAATAAACTTTATTACGGACTCAAGGTCCAGACAAGGGGCAGCATTACATTAAAAATGCATTGCATATTAAATATCATAAAATACATATAAAATCTTAGTATATCTATCTATCTAATATATAAAAGTCTGTGCCTGTCGCCTGCCGTCCGTCCGGCTGCCTTTCTGCCTTTTGATTCGTTTCCATCGTGTGATGTCACAATGCCCAATGCTCGCAGATGTCCAATCACAATGCCCAATGCTCGCAGATGTCCAATCGGAATGGATTCATTTACATGTACGGCTTCCGGCTGCATTTCTTCCTTTGATTCACTGCAACTCCGAAACCAGACGAAGAATCGCCGACATCTTTTCCATTTCGGTAGAGATTTCACTTTTCTTTCTAAGTATCCACTCCTCATTACATTTCGTCGTGTTTAAGTACACGTTTTTAATCAAATCCTTCCCCCCCCCCCCCCCCCAATATTTCAAAAATAAACTGGCTTCTCACCCATAGAAGCAGCACCAGCCCCTGGTAAACGTTCCATCGTGTGATGTCACAATACCTGATGTTCACAGATGTCCAATCGGAATGGATTCATTTACATATGCCTTTGCAGGAGCCCCAGCCCCTGGTGAACGTTCCATTGTGTGATGTCACAATGCCCAATGCTCAAATACATTGTTGCCATAGAGGGAGTACAGAGAAGGTTCACCAGACTGATTCCTGGAATGTCAGGATTTTCAAATGAAGAAAGACTGGATAGACTCGCCTTGTACTCGCTAGATTTTAGAAGATTGAGGGGGTATCTTATAGAAACGTATGAAATTCTTAAGGGGTTGGACAGGCTAGATGCAGGAAGATTGTTCCGGATGTTGGGGAAGACCAGAACAAGGGGTCACACTTTAAGGATAAGGGGGAAATCCTTTAGGACAGAGATGAGAAAAACATTTTTCACACAGAGAGTGGTGAATCTCTGGAATTCTCTGCCACAGAAGGTAGTTGAGGTCAGTTCATTGGCTATATTTAAGAGGGAGTTAGATGTGGCCCTTGTGGCTAAAGGGATCAGGGGGTATGGAGAGAAGGCAGGTACAGGATACTGAGTTGGATGATCAGCCATGATCATATTGAATGGTGGTGCAGGCTAGAAGGGCCGAATGGCCTACTCCTGCATTTAATTTCTATGTTTCTATGTTTCCCTCTCCTCACCCCTCTCCCTCTCCCACCCATCACTCTCTCCCCCACCCCCCTTCCCTCTCTACCCCACCCCCCTTCCCTCTCTACCCCACCCCCTTCCCTCTCTCCCCCGTCCCCTTCCCCTACCCCTCTGTCCCTCTTCCACCAGTCCCTCTACCCCTCCCTCCCCACTCTTCCACTTCTCTCCCCTTACCCCACCCCTCTCCCTCCCGCACCCCTCTCTCTTCCCCTACCTGTCCCACCCCTTCCCCTACCCCTCTGTCCCTCTTCCACCACTCCCCCGTCCCTCTTCCACCACTCCCGCTACCCCTCCCTCCCTCCCTCCCTCCCTCCCTCCCTCCCTCCCTCCCTCCTCTCCCTCCCCAATCCCTCCCTCCCTCCCTCCCTCCCCCCCTCCCTCCCTCCCCCCTCTTCCACTTCTCTCCCCCTTCTCTCCTCCCCCTCTCCCTCTCCTCACCCCTCTTCCATCCCTCTCTTCCCCACCCCTTCCCTCTCTACCCCACCCCCTTCCCTCTCTCCCCCGCCACCTTCCCCTCTGTCCCTCTTCCACCACTCCCCCTCCCACTCACTCTCCCACTTCTCTTCCCTTACCCCACCCCTCTTCCTCCCTCACCCCCCTCCCTTCCCCTCTCTCCCCCACCCCTTCCCCTACCCTCTGTCCCTCTTCCACCACTCCCCCTGTCCCTCTTCCACCACTCCTGCTACCCCTCTCCCCCTCCCTCCCTCCCCTCTCATCCACTTCTCTCTCCCCCCACCCCTCTACCCCTCCAATTCCACTCTCCCCCTCCCTCCACACTCTTCCCCCTCTCCCTCCTCATTCCCTTACCGTGCACAGTCTCTGTCTTTAAGAAGGAACTACAGATGCTGGAAAATCGAAGGTAGACATAAAAAAAGCTGGATAAACTCAGCGGGTGCGGCAGCATCTATGGAGCGAATTGAATGGTCAACGTTTTTGGCCGAAACCCGGAAGAGGGGTTTCGGCCAAAAACGTTGCCCTTTTCCTTCGGTCCATAGTGCTGCTGCACCCGCTGAGTTTATCCAGCTATTTTGTTGTTGTACCAGCCTCTCTCTCTCTCTCTCTCTGCCCTTTTCTCTTCTCTCGACTCATGCACGCCCGCTCCAACCGCTCCCCCCCCCCTTCACCTCTCTCCCCCATCCTCTTCTTCTCCCCCCTCCCCCTCTCCCTCTCCACACTCCTCCTCCCCTTCCTCACAAAATATTTTTTGTGGGGGCGGGTCCTCAGTGTGTGTGACTGTTTGTGGAGGCAGCCACGCGCTCTCCATTCAAGAAGACGCTCATCTGTTTGTGGAGGCGCGTGCTTAGTATGTGACCAAAGATCTTATAGCGGAGCTCTCCGCTACAAGATCTTTGTGTGTGACGACACACGCTCCCCCCCCCCCCCCCCTTTGGTGCAGGAGGCGCGCGCAGCATCTGAACGCTCAGCGAATATTCGAATTCTTCACTAACCGTCATTCTGACTTTGCTTGTGAAGAGAAAAGTCCTGAATTGCATTTGTCTGATGCAGGAAGATTGTTCCCGATGTTGGGGAAGTCCAGGACAAGCAGGTCACAGTTTAAGGATAAAGGGGAAATCCTTTAGTACTGAGATGAGGAAAATATTTTTCACACAGAGAGTGGTGAGTCTCTGGAACTCTCTGCCACAGAAGGTAGTTGAGGTCAGTTCATTGGCTATATTTAAGAGGGAGTTAGATGTGGCCCTTGTGGCTAAAGGGATCAGGGGGTATGGAGAGAAGGCAGGTATAGGATACTGAGTTGGATGATCAGCCATGATCATATTGAATGGCGGTGCAGGCTCGAAGGGCCGAATGGTCTACTCCTGCACTTAATTTCCATGCTTCTATGTTTCCCTCTCCTCACCCCTCTCCCTCTCCCACCCATCCCTCTCTCCCCCACCCCCCTTCCCTCTCTACCACCACCCCCTTACCCCTACCCCTCTGTCCCTCTTTCACCACTCCCCCTACCCCTCCCTCCCCACTGTTCCACTTCTATCCCCTTACCCGACGCCTCTCCCTCCCCCACCCCTCTCTTCCGCTCCCTTCCCCTCTCCCCCACCCCTTCCCCTCTGTCCCTCTTCCAACCACTCCCCCGTCCCTCTTCTACCACTCCCGCTACCCCTCTACCCCTCCCTCCCTCCCCACTCTTCCACTTCTCTCCCACTCTCTCCTCCCCCTCTCCTCACCCCTCTCCCATCCCTCTCTCCCCCACCCCCCTTCCCTCTCTACCCCACCCCCTTCCCTCTCTCCCCCCACCCCCTTCCCCCTATCCCTCTGTCCCTCTTCCATCACTCCCCCTACCCCTCTCCTCCTCCCTCCCCACTCTTCCACTTCTCTCCCCCTTCCCCTCCACTCTCCCTCCCCACTCTTTCCCCTCTCTCCCCCTCCCCCTCCCTCCCTCCTCCCCATCTTCCCCATCCCCCCTCCCCCACATCTCTCTCCCCATCTCTCCCCCCCTACCCCGCTCTCCTTTCCCTCCCAAATCTATCCCGTTTCCTCCTCCTCCTCTCCCCTCCCTCCCCCCCCCCCCCCCCCCCCCCCCCCCCCACAAACGCCGTTGGGGAAATACTTAAGATGTTCAGCAGAGATATGATCCAAGCCACTTGCTTTGTTGTTGGACAGCATGTTCATGGCATGATACACCTCATGTGACATAATCGCCATCGAGCCATTACTCTCAATATTGTCCACCCTATACAAGTCACCTTGGACACAGTTGAATAAAGTGCTATAATGTTGTCGCCATAACTCCGTGATATTAGCTGTTCCGGTGATTCCAACTACAGTACATGGTAGAGATGTTTTGCAACTGCTAAGAGCTCTCACTTCCTTCCAAAAATCTGTAGCATTGTTACTTAGCAGCTTCTTAGCCATGGAATCAGCCCTCATAGCTTGCTCATTTTTACAGATGAAGCGAACAGCATACTTATACCTTGCATTAGTGAGCTTCTTGTACTTAAACACAGGCCCCTGTCTGGGTCTACCTGCCATAGCCCATGATTTGGTGGCTTCAAGGGCTTCAGTATGATACTCAGCTACATACTTATTCCAGCCAGGCCTGATGTTATGTGTCTTATTTTTATGCTTGCAGTAGGGCTTACTGCCTACATATAAGGCGCTTACTATATCATTATACATGGAGCAGTTATCTCTCCTATGCTTCATATCTTTACAATTAACATTACTACATATTATTGCATCTTTAGGTAGATGAATATTGCTTAAGGATTTATCTGTCTGGGCATAATAGGCTAGGATGTCTTCCTTTGTAAGCGTTGACCAGTCCAGTTTTTCTGTATTAAAGCTATTGTGTAGATTCGTTTTTCTTCCATCTCCATGCATTGTACAATTTTACAGCCAGAAAATAATACCACTGACCAGCTGTGTGAGGAGTATGGAAAGCTCATGCTTTTGTTCATTCACAAATGAAGGGACATTAGTTGTAGTACAATAGAAAAATTCAGCGTAAGGATGTTCGTCTACCGGGTCTGTTAGGTTCCATTGGTAATCATCTTTTTGAAACGTCTGTATATTTTGCATTGCTTTTGTACTTTGAACATTTCGGCATGGACATTGGGATAATATTTGAAGGACAGCAATATGCTAGTGTGGATATTTGCACGGTGGTAATGACCGTTACACAGTCCAAATGGACCATTTTGTGTTGCTACAAGGATATGCCTAGAGATTAGATTACTCCTATTTTGGTGTGATAAAACATGGCTGCATATGTCCCTGCAAAGGTTCATCAAAATACAGCTTGAAATGGCACCAGGGTGTTTTCCAATGGGAACATAGCACCAAAACAGGGTCCGTGCAGTTCCTGATGGGACCTCATCAACTATGTGCATTTCCAGAGTCTTTGCTGGGCATCTTTCAAGAAAGTGCATTATCTCCTTGAAACCTGTGGATCATAGGATGTATAAAAGCAAAACAATTTAAGGAATAGGACTTGGAGACCATCAAGCCTTCTCTACCATGCAATACTATCATGTTTGATCATTTGCCTTAACTCCCCTTTCTTTACCCACATCCTCTAACTCCCTCAGTGTCCAAAAATGTATCACTTAGCCTTCAATAAACTCAATATAATGCAAAGATTTGCAGCTCTGGTAAATAAAATCTTTCTCGCCACATTGCTAAATGGCCAATTCCTTATCCCGTGATGTTTAATTCTAGGCTCTCCAGTTCGAAGAAATGGTTCTTTGAATTTGTCAAACGAAGATCTTCTATATCTGCTTCTTTTAAAATGTGCCATCTCACATTTCTCCACGTCAAATTTCACCAGCCGTGACTACATCTTCCTCAAGTCACTCACTGTCCTTTTCATTTAACGATGGTCACTTTCTCTACCTTCTGCTGCTGAAAAACAATACATTGATGCCCCAGATGCAGATTGCAATGGCCACAGGTACATCAAATTCCAGACGTCAATCAGCAACTTTTCCCAGTACATCATTAATGAGACGTTAGAAATTAATTAATGAATATGTTCAAACAAACAGACTGGACGAACGTTTCGCTGAACACCTTCGCTCAGTCCACCTGGGCCTACCCGATCTCCCGATTGCCAAAGACTTTAACTTTGTTTCCCATTCCCGCACTGATCTTTCTTTCATAGCAAAAGGATTTGAGTATATGAGCAGGAGGTTCTACTGCAGTTGTACAGGGTCTTGGTGAGACCACACCTGGAGTATTGCGTACAGTTTTGGTCTCCTAATCTGAGGAAAGACATTCTTGCCAGAGAATGTTCACCAGACTGATTCCTGGGATGTCAGGACTTCCATATGAAGAAAGACTGGATAGACTCGGCTTGTACTCGCTAGAATTTATAAGATTGAGGGGGGATCTTATAGAAACTTACAAAATTCTTAAGGGATTGGATAGGCTAGATGCAGGAAGATTATTCCCGATGTTGGGGAAGTCCAGAACAAGGGGGTCACAGTTTAAGGATAAGAGGGAAGTCTTTTAGGACCGAGATGAGAAAATCATTTTTTACACAGAGAGTGGTGAATCTGTGGAATTCTCTGCCACAGAAGGTAGTTGAGGCCAGTTCACTGGCTATATTTAAGAGGGAGTTAGATGTGGCCCGTGTGGCTAAAGGGATCAGGGGGTATGGAGAGAAGGCAGGTACAGGATACTGAGTTGGATGATCAGCCATGATCATATTGAATGGCGGTGCAGGCTCGAAGGGCCGAATGGCCTACACCTGCACCTATTTTCTATGTTTCTATGTTCGAATTTCCAGATATTTATTGATCCATGCATATGAAAATAATTTTAGTGCAGGGTGGTCACTGAACAATAACAGGTTATTAAACATTGGCTGCAAATTCCCAACGCAGTGTCGGTTTCACTGGAGATTTCCGTGTTGGTTCTAGTGTTGGTTCTACTGCTAATACTAGATTTAATTCTAGTCTTCAATACACCCAGTTCACGACGTTATGTGAGTGACAGTGGCAACGGAACTCAAGGGATTACTGGCAATAACTTCAATAACTTTTGGATTGCTGCATTCAAGTGAGTTCTCCAAACACTGCTGTCACAAGATCACTAGAAAATGGGAATAGTCCAGATTCTGTTGGGTGTTTTTGGTTGTGAGTGATGACAGACTCCCAATTGGTGACACGGATTGTGCAGCAACTTACAGAAGATAATTGGACATGTTCACTTGTGGGGGGCGATGTTGCAGGGTATTAGGAAGGAGTAGGTGATGAGGATTTACGGCATAGCTTTCTCAAAGAAGCCTGAAAGGTCCGCTGGCCTTTTCTTGGCTCGTAAATGCAACTATTTTGTGTCATTAGTGCAGTTATTCAAACGCGTCAAGTACAGCGTGAATTAGGAATAATTACTACTTTCAAATAACACCAAAGGTGTATTTTCCATAGAAATACAACAGAACTGTCCGTTGAAAATGTTTTCAACATCTGCAGTCCGTGTGTCTCTTATAATTGTATAAATGTTTAATATCATAATGTACTCTGCCCTCTCACAAGAAATGATTGTGAGAAATTTAAATTCCTGTCAATTGTTACGTAAAAAGTCGCAATATGTGGCTTCTATCGTATGTTTATTTACTTGGAATCTACTTATTACTGAGCTGCACTTTTGAAACAATGGACAGCATAGACAGACTTGCGTTGTGCGTCCCTCTCAACGGTGCGCTGTGATAAGAGGAACCGCATTCTGATTTTGTTCGATGGCACTGGGTGGCGCTGCACGCTGAAATCAATCAGCAATAGTGGTTTTACGACGTAACTTTGCACTGTACAGAGACAGATAACCAAACAATGCAAAGGACCAGGAAGGGAGATGGTGGCAAGGGGCTTAATGCAATGGACGCACGGTATAATATTCCTGCACGTTATGATAAAAATAGGAAAATCTGCAAAGTAATCTTTATTTCTATCGAGACCATTGTTAAATGCCACAACATTAATTTCACTTGATGTTGTGGGAACTTCCCATTTGTGAATTGGCTACCATTTCCTCGCATTACAGCTTCAGAAGTTCCACGCCGGCAGCGAGGCGCCCGGGGCGAACCTACCATCGCGCTGGCTAGATTACTGCAGCCGTCTTTGGCCCTGCGGTCTATCTCATTACACCGAAAAGCGCCCGGACCAGAAACCCGCTCCGTTGTGTATGAAGGAACTGCAGATGCAGGTTTACACCGAAGATAGACACAAAATGCTGGAGTAACTCGGCGGGACAGGCAGCATCTCGTGAGAAAAGGAATGGGTGACGATTCGGTCGAGAACCCTCCTCAGACTGTCAACCCTCAGTGTTTCGTTCCGAAACGCCACACATTCCTTCTCTCCAGAGACGCTCCAGAGAGGCGATAGAAACAAATACCTCTGGTCAGGCAGCAGAGCAGGCAGGGAATAGAGGGAAGTAGACCACGTGTAAGCAGATGTGATTAGTTTAAATTGGCATCATGGTGGTCTCAGCCATTGTGGGCTGAAAGCCTCTTCCTTTGTTGTTCCGTTCTACTTTCTGTTTTTATGCATAATATTCTCAATGCATAATATATATCACTATACAGAATGCACAAAACTAGCCTCCCTTTAGAAATAAGTAGCTGTAGCTCATTAGTCAGAAAGCAGCTGACAAAGTAGTATTTAAAGCAAATGAATTGTGCCATTTCCCTTAAAGCTATGGTAAGCCAAATCAGAGACGATCAATATCATACCAGGTAGCGATCTGCCCACAAGTTCTCAGGATCATCACGCATGTTTTCGTGCATAAATCCGGGCTAATTTTTAAACACTCACGCGATTTCGTAATAATCCGATACGTTTTGTGCGGGTGCAAAATATGGTTCTTGCTAATTCCAGTGTTGAGCTGCAGGTGAAACCAATCTAGCTCATATGCTCGGAGATAGACACAAAAAGCTGGCGTAACTCAGCAGGTCAGACAGCATCTCCAGATTTAAAATCCAGATGTGGAATCCAGAATCTGGATGTTGATCTGAATCTCTGGATGTGACTCGCAAAGTTACTCAAGCTTTTGGTGTCCATCTTAGGGTTAAATTAGCATCTGTAGTTCCTTCCTACATATAGCTTATATGCTCACTGTTGCTCGTGTTATCCCGTGCAAATTGCTGTCGTAAACTCTGACACGCACGGCTACCCTCCACCGTGAATCCCTTTGGCTGGACACATCTTCTCAAATCACAGTTCTCAAACATTGAGGTTAACGTCTATATCATATAGTAACATATTCAGTTACCACACACACGGTTGTCAGAGTTCTAAAGATGCCCACATCTCTTGTTTTTGGTATTTTATTTAATAAACATAATATTTATAGAATTGGGGATTAGACGGGTTTGACGTTGGGTTTAGGCGATTTAGAATGGCGGGATTACTATGCTTCGCTTTTTTCCGCTTTCCTTATCATTTCTTCCGCTTCCCTTCTCATGTCGGGTTTGCTCGTGGTCTTAAGAAACAGAAACCCCTTTCATTGTCCCCCCCTAAACCAATTCGATGTACAGGACACAAGAGCAGAATGAGGCCATTCGGCCCATCGAGTCTCCTCCACCATTCGATCATAACTGATCTAGTTTTTCCATCAACCCCATTCTCCAACCTTCTCCCCGTAACCCTTGACGCCCTGACTAATCAAGAAATGATCTCACCTTTGCCTTGAAATGAGGTCGAAGTAGCGCTTCAGTGCGGTGTAATACTAGGCCACCTGCTCTGCAAAAGCACCGTCGCCGGGCTTGTCGGGTCCGGAAGGGTAAGCGTCTGCAAAAGTCCCTATGCAGACCAGCATGCTAAATATGAATGTGAACACACCCAGCCAAGACTTCATGTTGTTCTGCATCTGAAAGGAAAAGTACAGTCAGCAGTTCTCTTTTCAAACCCGTTGTGCACCGTGAGAATTGAACGAGGACTTGGTTCGAACGACAATAAAACAATAATTGACACCCCCCCATACAATGATCGGTAGCACAGCGGTAGAGTTGCCGCCTCATAGCTCCAGAGACCCGGCTTCCATCCTGACTACGGGTCTGTACGGAGTTTGTACGTTCTCCCATTGACCGTGTGGGTTTTTCTCCGGGATCTCCGGTTTTCTCTTACACTCCAAAGACCAACAGGTGTGTAGATTAATTGGCTTTGTTTAATAGTGAATTGCCCCTGGTGTGAGTGGGATAGCGTTAGTGTACGGGGATCGCAGATCGGCACGAACTGAAGGGCCTGTTTCCGCGCTGTATCTCTAAAACTTTTTTTAACGCAGAATAAACGTCGAGTGACCATTCTAGACCGCGCAAAGTTAAAACATATGCTGTGCGCAGCGAAATTGTCAATTGCTTTAATCTACACATCTCCTCAACATATTACAAATAGAACAATTCTTCTCCAAAAGACACCTACATCAAACATAATTGTGTTTCAATTCTCGGCAAATGGCGCAAATCAATGGGTTTTGTTTCCATACATCATGAATCTCATTTAGACATCATCTATAAACTTTCATTAGTAATCGTTCACGCTGGTGCAGGAAATGTTGTTCCGAAAACACTGTGCATTGTCATTTCCGACGATAAATGATTTCGTTTTTAAAATTAAGAATATTAAACTTCACACGATCAACATACCTTTAGCAGTCCTCCTAGTCTCATCTTCCCATCTCCACCCCATTCCCACCGCAATTCCCTGTTTAACTCATCTTTTCCCATCCAAACCGCCTCCTCTCCAGGTACCTTCCCCTGCAACCGCGGGGGATGCAACACCTGTCCCTATACCTCCACCCTCGACTGTCCAGGGACCCCGGCAGTCCGTTCAGGTTAGGCAGAGGTTCACTTGCACTTCCTCCAACCAACCTCATCTACTGTATCCGTTGTTCATGATGTGGACTCTTCTACATCGGCGAGACCAAACGTGGACTGGGCGATCGTTTCGCGGAACATCTTCGCTCAGTCCTCCTGAACCAACCTGATCTCCCACTTGCTGGACACTTTAATTCTCCTTCCCATTCCCACACTGACCTTTCTGTCCTGGGTCTCCTCCATTGTCAGAGTGAGGCTAAAAGCAAATTGGAGGAGCAGCAGGTCATATTTCGCTTGGGCAGCTTGGGCAAGGACCCCTACATTCCCTCTCTCTCTACCACCCCCCTCCCCCCGCGCACACACACACACACACACACACACACACACACACACACACACACACACACAAGTCGCACCAGCTTCTCCTTTTCACCCAACAATGGGCTGCTTCTTCTATCATCGTTACTTTTTTTGCATATCTTTTATTCATTGTTCTTTACCTACATCATAGTCTATATCTCTCGTTTCCCTTTTCCCTAACGAGTCTGAAGAAGGGTCCCGACCTGAAACCTTCTTTCCTGATATGCTGCCTGCCCCGCGGAGTTACTCCAGCTTTTTGTCTATTCTACCTTTAATATTCACTCGTGCAGTCAAAATCCCAAAGATCCAAGCTAAATTCTATTATAGACTAGACCAAGTGCAGACCCGTTGGGTCTGCTCCCCCAACGCAGCCGTTCCTACCCGTGGCCCCCACGGGAGACGTGGTCCTCGAACTCAAACCGTTCAGGACTCAGCAGTGCGGCTGTTTTTAAATGGTGTCTTTGAGGCGAGATGCGGGCACCAGCAGTCGTTATCGTCGCTGGCCAGCAGGAGACGACAAAATGAGTGAGTGGGGGGGAGAGAAGGATTTTATTAAAAATGTGTACATAAACACGACGAAATTTAATCAGGAGTGGATACTTGGAATGAAAAGTGAAATCTCTACAGAAATGGAAAAAATCTGGCCGTTTGTGGGTCTGCTGTTGGCGTAGCAGTGAATCAAAGGCTGGCACCCACAGGCTGGCAACCACAAGTTAGGCAGAACACAGCCAGCCAGCAGCCACAGAGTTTTAATATTATATAGAAGATAGATAACACTTCCTCATGTACAATGTACTTTAATGCATTTCTTTCTGTCTGTAACCAGAACCCGAAAACAGATTGTGCACAAGTGCATTCCCAACTCGGCGCACTCACGTTACAGGTCTTCGGATGGTTGAAGTGTGACACGGATCTATCTGTCGCCGGTCTCTGTGCACCTCTGCCTTTTTGAGACTGAGAAAATACCGGCCTGTCTTGCTTTTTATGCGTTTCACTTGGCGGGGTGAGGGAGGTCCCTGGTCACGCTTCATTGACTACAATTCTCCATCACATTCCTGCAATGCCAAACCGACGTCAGTAGCGCCGTTACAAGAAACTGACATTGAAGTCCTGATACACAACTGACGAAGGCGATTGCGAAATACAAGGAATTGCAGGTGCTGCTTTCCAAAAAAAACCTCACACACAAAATGTTGGAGTAACTGAGCGCGTCAGGCAGCATTGTGGAGAACACGGATTAGCGCCATTTCAGGTCGGGACCGTTGAGTAAGCCCTTTCGTTCAACTCAGAACAAACCCATTGCCACAGCCACACTGGTCGCTAACTACACCGGAGAACGTACAATAGAATAGCACTTAACTTAAATTGTGCCCCCTCTTAGGCACTAATTACATATTTTGATTACGAGCCTTATCTTTGGCACTGATCGTATTGCGCCCGAACTATGTTTCGCGCCCCGCGCTTTGTCCGCGTTGCCCGTCTGCAAGTGACCATGAAAGAGAAAGCATTGGATACCCGGGAGCCCGCAGCTCCCGTTTTAACTTAATACGGCGCTATGTTGGCTTCGGAATAAAAACAATGTTTTTTTTTTTCCAAACAGACAAACTTCTCCTGATTTTGAATTCTGTAAATTTAAATGCGACACAATTCTCGGGCGATGGGAATGTAATGAAACAAAGGCAATGCTACCGAAAGCACGTTACGAATGGGATCACCCGATACACTATTAGAAAGTGGTCATGATTTTCCAGATTTTTCAGTAGCAGCGATGTAGACTCAGACTGGAAAGTGAGTCGTTTTTAATCCTTCAATAGATTTAAAAAAATACGATGTATTCCTGAAGGTCTTTGAAACCAAATACGTTTCTTGAATAATTCGACCAACATGGTTGATAAAGGTGTGGAAATGGTAAATTCGTGACAAATGGTTCCACATCTCCTCCTTCTTGATATAAACATGTCCTAGAATATCAGCATACACCCGTTGTACTATTTTAATTACCCGTTCCCCAATTTAACACTTGCCCCCGGTCAAATCTTACGAATCAAAAACTATTTGAAAACTTTTTTTTTTAATCCCGCAAGCAACAACCTTTAAAATTGTTATCAGTTGCGACTGACTTTGTTTTTTTAACGTACCTCATTCAGTATAGTAACCAAGTTTATAATTCTCTCGAAACCTGGACACTGTTTAGAGTTTTGTTAGAAGCCTTTTTGCACCCCCCCCCCCCCCCATTGAAAGGTTTGTACATCACGGAATGGAGAATATTCGGGGTAATGAGGGACTGTAGGTGAGTGTGGTTGGGGTTGTCCATTGAGGAGCAGAACAGGAGCTCGGTTCTAGTTTGTGAGTAGAAACAAGGAACTGCATATGTTGGTTTACCAGGGAAAGACACAAAATGCTGGAGTAACTCAGCGGTTCAGGCAACATCCCTGGAGAAGGGCCTGATCCAAAAAGTCACATATCGCTTACCGCCACAACAGATCAACAGTGGATGCGATCACGCTGGCCCTCCACTCCGCTCTGGACCACTTGGACAACAAAAACTCATATGTCAGGCTGTTATTCATCGATTACAGCTCGGCATTTAACACAATCATCCCCTCCAAGCTGGTTACGCGAGGAGGTGTGGTGATTAGGAGCTCCCGTCCGGACAAAAGAACTAGTGTGTTTTACATCTTTATGGAATTCGGAGGAGATACAGCGGTACCTTAAACATCTTGTTGTATCGCTGCAACGCTGCAGAGACTTGTTTTAAAGTCTTTCTGCTTGTTTTGGGACTGCGAGCAGTCTTATCAACTGACTGCGTAGCTCCCACTAAGGTGGCTGGCAACCTGCCAGGAAACTGTTTTGTGTCCAAAAGAGGGGAGAAAATTCTTTCTGGACTTGTACAACTGCGTCCAGAACAACCCCCTTACTGACTCGTTGACCGGTCTGGTTTTCCTGGGGGTGTGGGAGGTTTTCTGCACCTCCACCATCTCGACCTTCTTTTGCGGCCTTGGAGTGTGGAGCTGACGACGAAGCCTCCTTTCTCTCGGCAAGACCGAGAGGGATAAGAGGCTTCCTAAAACAACAAGACTGCAGGCAAGTCCCCTTTTGTTGCTGTAGGAGCGGCGAAGAACAGCTGGGATTGCCTGCGAAGGTCAGCAGCTCGCCAGGGAACGCAGGAGAGCCGAGAGTTTTCCAGCGAAGAGGTGGTGACGCAGCAGTTTTCCGGGGGAGCTGCCATTATCAGCGTTTGAGGCGACACCAATTTGCCTCCCTCTCTCGAACTTCCATTTGTTTGTTTTTTTTTGTCTTTGGACTTGGCCTCGTGCCATTTGGACTGTCTGTGTCTGTTTCAGTGGTATGTTTTAAAATTGTAGCACCTGATACTATGCTGGGTCAGTGTTCTGGGGGAGCGGGGCCCTCCAAGAGCTATGCAAAGGCGGCTGCTTCAGCTGCTTCGGCTACTGCTCTGGGGGCCCGGTTCCCCATGAAGAACCTGCCGTTTGAGCATGGGATAAGGTGCTACTTGCCCCCCCAGATCAACCTGGAGGACTGCTCGGCTGCCGTTGCCGTGGCGGCCAAGCCCGCAGGTGTCCTGTATGTGGGCAAAATGTTTGGGAAGGCCGTGCTCTTCCTTGAGTCTGTTGAGGGGGTGAATGCGGCCGTGAGTAAAGGGGTCACAGTGGGGGGAATGTTTTTGCAGGTTGAGCCCTTGGTGACCACTGCGCAGCGGGTGGTCCTGTCCAATGTCCCACCCTGCATCACAAATGAGGCCCTCCTTCCCCACCTCCACACCCTGGGGAAGGTACTCACGGACATCACCCCGATATCCCAGGGGTTCCGCAGGAAGGAGCTGCGGCACGTTCTTTCCCTCCGGCGCCAGCTGTCAATAATGCTGGACCAGGAGGAGGTAGTTGACGGGCGCTTCTGTGTCCAGCAGGATGGGCGTGACTTTACCATCTTCTGGACATCGGAGCGCCCAAGGTGCCATGCCTGTAAGGAAGTGGGGCATATTCGGAGGAATTGCCCCAAATCCCGGGCGGGGGCCTCCGCCTCCAGTGCCACTAACCCCCCTCTCCCCCCTGCTCCCACCCCCCATGTAGTTGAGGCAGCGAACCCTGGGGTTGCGCAGAGCGTGGGTGGGGGTGGGGAGGTCCAAAAGAAGGGGGGCAAGGTGGCAAAGAAGGTGAAGCACCTGGGGAACAAAAACCCCAAGGACAAGAGCAATCTACCCATCCCGTCACCTCCCATTAGGGAGTCCGCAAGCCCCATAATCCAGCCGGGGGAAGTGGGGATCGGGCGGGAGGAGGGGGAGCCACAGGAAAAGGCTGTTAAGGCGACACCAGAGCCTGTGAGCTCCTCCCCTGTGAAGAAAAGGAGGAGGCATCTCTCTGGGGAGGAGCAGAAGGGGGACGAACGGGAATCCTCCAGGGGGGAGGGGAGTACTGTGGTGGAGGAAGACTCCCACCCTCTGGTTCAGGCCCCGGTCCCATGTTCTGGAGGGGATTCTGGGGAGGGTGGTGATGGGGACACTCCGGTGCTATGGAGCAGGGGGAGATTCCTGTTGGGGAGGGACTCCCGCATCAGGCACCTGAGGAAGCCCAGAAGCAACCCACCCAGGACGAGGCGCAGAGCACACCTCTGGAGTTAGAGACTGTAGATGGAGAGGGGGGTGGGGAACCCAGCCCTTCTCTGCCTCAGGACCTGGCTCCAGAGGTACTCCCTGAGTCTGATGCACCAGAGTCCTCTCTGGGCCCAACTGGGGGAGGGATAGTCACCCCCACTGCCGATGGTCTTGAATCCCCAGGTACATCTGGGGAAGGCCCCTCTACCACTGATCCCAGTGTTGGGGCTGAGGTGGAGGAGAGACCAGCGGGTGGGGCAGAGGCAACCGCTGCACAGGGTGAGGCGGGTGTTTTAAGCACAGAAGGTGTGTCCGGAGTTGGGGATGGTGACTCCATCTGCAGTGAGCAGGTGGAAGGGGACTCCTCGGGCAATGAGTCAATGGATGTTCTCGCTCCCCCTGACGCCACTCCACTCATTTCAGTGGAGGAGATCCGCGAGTTCATCACGGCCACCGAAGGAGCCCAACATCGGCCCAGACTGGCCTCCCTTCGGTGGCCGAACATAAAAGGGCTCACTAGCTCGCTAAAACTCATCCTGAAAAAGAGGGTGAGGGGCAAGGGGTCAAAGGGGGTGAAGGGGAACGACCGGCGTCAGCTCAGGTCCTTTTTGGATGACCTGGAGAAGGACGCCAAGGCCGAGAGCAGCGTCGTTCCTGCTGAGGGTAGAGGGAGCCGTAGAGCGTCCCTTGTAGCCAGGATCCGGAAGGTAAAACCTACCGCCAATCCATCTAGGGTCCGGAGGGGGAGGAGCAGCTCTGCTGTCAGCGACCGGGGGACTGGTGAGGGGATCTAGTGTACTCCTGACATGGCGATCACCATAGCCAGTTACAACATAAATGGCAGCAGGAGGCCTCTCCGCAGGTTTAACCATCTCTCAACCCTGAGGGATGGGAAATATGCGGTGAGCTTCCTGCAGGAAACCCACACCACCCCAGGAGACAAGTCCACTTGGCTCCTGGAGTGGGGTGGCGAGGTCTTCATGAGCCACCTCAGCTCCATTTCCAGTGGGGTGGCCATTTTGTTGGCCCCGAATTTCCGGCCTGAGATCCTAAAGGTCCAGGAACTGGTGCCAGGCCGCTTGCTTCACTTGGCCGTGCGCCTGGATGGCGTGCCGTTGCATTTTGTCAACGTGTACGCCCCCAAGCCCGCCGTGTTGCAGACGCGCCTGTTCCGGGAGGTGTCTACGCTGCTGAGCTCCATCGACCCTGGTGACTGCGTGATCCTCGGGGGGGATTTCAACTGTACCCTCGAGGAAGGAGACCGTTCCGGTCTCCAGCGTGGTCAGGAGTCGGTGAAGAAGTTGAAGGAGCTCGTGGGCTCCTTTGACTTGGTAGACACTTGGAGGAACCTCCACCCCGACTCTAGGGCCTTCTCCAGAAGGTCAGAGGGGGGTGGGTCTCGCATCGACCGCCTGTACATTTCTAGGGCGTACGTCTCCCGCGTCACGGCGGCCTCCATGCTGCCGGTGCCGTGCTCGGACCACCACCTGGTGTGGGCGGAGTTTAACCCGCTACGCACGAGGGGAGGGTCCGCGTACTGGCAGTTTAACAACCGGCTGCTGGAGGATCGCCGCTTCCGGGACTCGTTTGCGAGGTTCTGGAATACCTGGAAGAGGAAGCGGGGAGGATTTCACTCCCTGCGGCTATGGTGGGATGTGGGCAAGGCCCACATCCGGAGTTTCTGTCAGGAGTACACTAGAGGGTCGACCAAGAGACGCGATTCCAAGATCAGACAGCTCGGGAGCGAGCTGCTCGATTTGGATTCGCGTCTAAGTCAGACCGTCGGGGACACGATCCTCTGGAGGGAATACCAGGAGAAGAAGGACGCGCTGAAGGAGCTACAGTTGGAGCAATCTCGAGGCGCGTACGTGAGGTCGCGGATCCAATTGCTCCACGATTTGGACCGCGGTTCACCCTTCTTCTACTCGCTGGAGAAGTGGCGGGGAGTCCGTCAGCAGTTAGTGGAGCTGCTCGCTGATGATGACTCCTCCGTCACTGAACCAGAGGACATTAACGCAGCAGTTCGTTCCTTTTATGGGACCTTGTTCTCACCAGATAGCTCTGGCGGGGACGAGTGCAGTGATCTGTGGGAAGGTCTAGCCACGGTCGACCCGGAGGGTGCCGAGCGGCTGGATGCCCCCCTGACACTGGATGAACTGACCGCGGCCCTCCATCAGATCCGAAGGGGCAAATCCCCTGGCCTAGACGGACTGACAGCAGAGTTCCTCCGCACTTTCTGGGGGATCCTTGGGGAGGACTACACCATGGTACTGAGGGAGAGCCTGGCGACCGGAGAGATGCCCCTGTCTTGGCGAAGGGCTGTCGTGGTCCTTCTGCCCAAGAAGGGCGATCTCCGCCGTCTAAAAAACTGGCGCCCAGTCTCCCTCCTCTGTACCGACTACAAGGTCTTTGCCAAGGCAATGGCAAACCGTCTGGGCCCAGTGCTGGCTCAAGTGATCCACCCTGACCAGTCTTACACGGTCCCAGGCCGGTCCATCCAGGACAATATCCATCTGGTCCGGGACCTGGTCTACCTGGCTCAGGAGACCGGTGTACCCACTGCCTTTCTCTCCCTCGACCAGGAGAAGGCTTTTGACAGGGTGGATCACGAGTATCTGTTGAGGACTCTGCGGGCGTTTGGGTTCGGACCGCACTTTGTGTCCCGGATCCGACTTTTATACGCCACCGCAGAGTGCCTCGTGAAAGTCAATGGATCCTTGACGGCCCCCATTCCCTTCCACAGAGGAGTACGTCAGGGATGCCCCATGTCTGGCCAACTGTACGCCATCTGCGTGGAGCCATTCCTTAGTCTGCTTTGGAGGAAGTTGACGGGCATGGTTCTACGTGAACCGGTCATGGAGGTGGTCCTCTCGGTCTACGCCGATGACGTGCTCCTCATGGTCACCGACCCCGTCGACCTGCAGAGGATGCATGAGTGCCAACGAGTCTTCTCGGCAGCCTCCTCTGCCAGGATAAACTGGGGGAAATGTTCTGGACTCTTGGTGGGTCCCTGGCAGGTGGACTCCCTCCCGGAGGAGATGAGGTCTTTCACGTGGAGTACCACACACCTCCTCTACCTGGGAGTCTACCTGAGTCCCGGTGCGGAGACCTGGCTGGCGAACTGGCAGGAGCTGGAGGTGAAAGTCGTCACCCGGCTGGGGCGCTGGGCGGGTCTCCTCAGAGTGCTTTCGTACCGGGGCAGGGTGTTGGTCATTAACCAACTCGTGGCCTCCATGCTCTGGTACAGATTGACCACATTGGTCCCATCAGCCACCTTTGCTGGGATCATCCAGAAGAAGTTGGTGGACTTCTTCTGGGGCAACGGAAAGCACTGGGTCTCTGCAGCGGTCCTGAGTCTCCCGATCGAGGAGGGCGGTCAGTCGCTGGTGTGCATTCGCACCAAGGTGGCGGCTCTCCGCCTCAGGACCTTGCAGAGATACCTGTACTCAGGGCATCCTCCCAGGTGGCACGTGCTGGCAACGCACTTTTTCCAACGGAGCCGCTGCCTTCAAGGAGGTACGCGGATCCCGATGGTGGGGGTCAGCCGTGCGGTCCTGATGGGGATGCCTGGCTTCTACAGGGACTTGCTGAGAGTCTGGAACCTGGTTGCCGTTGACCAGGCCCCACCTCCACCGGCAGAGGGTGACGGCCCGGGCTTGAGAGCAGCCGGTCCCTGTC
Organism: Amblyraja radiata; assembly: GCF_010909765.2. NCBI lineage: Eukaryota > Metazoa > Chordata > Chondrichthyes > Rajiformes > Rajidae > Amblyraja > Amblyraja radiata. Next base: position 52,703,747 of record NC_045957.1, on the reverse strand, counting down.
CCGCCCCATCGGGTGACCGGGGGGCTCAAACGTGTGGAGTACTGGTGGTTGAGCAAGCCCCCGCTCAGCCGGAAGTACTCATCGGACCAAGGCGCCGTAATCCATCCCGGGAGCCGGTCCCACACAATTTGAGCCGCCTTTCCTCGACACCCTTCGTCTCCCTCCGAGACGCAGGGAGGCGTGTCCTGTACAGGCTCCTCCTCCACACCCTGCACTTCCTCGCCCTGGTCCACCGTCCGGACACCAAGTGGCGGTCAGTGTTGCCTTCCGGTCGCGAGGGGGGCCCCCGGTGGGGGTCCCTCTACGCAGGGATTCTCCCCCTCTACATTGGGGACCTGGGGTGGAGGGTATTGCACCGAGGTGTTCCCTGCAACCTGTTTCTCTCGCGGTTCACAGACTCGCCAGCCGCCTGCCACCTTTGCGGGCTGGAAGAGTCTGTGTACCACGTGTACATGGAGTGCGTGAGGCTGCAGCCACTGTTTGAATACCTAAAGGGGCTGCTCCTTGCCTTCTGGCTGCATTTTTCACCCACCATCCTCATCTTTGGACACCCTGTGCGTAGGGGAGAGGGTAGGGCTGAAGATGTCCTGGTTGGGTTGCTCCTGGGCCTGGCCAAGCTGGCCATCCGCGAGTCACGGCGCCAGACGGTGGAGGGCTCTACCCGAGCCAGCTGCCTGCCCCTTTTCCGGGTATACGTCCGTGCCCGGGTGCGGATGGAAAGGGAATACGCCCTGTCTACGGGCACCCTGAGGGAGTTCCGCGACCGCTGGGCACCGAGGGAGGTTGAATGTATCCTTGACAAGGATTGTAATATAGTTGTTTAGCAGTTGATTAGCATAATTGTTGATCTTGCATTATGGTGGTGTTTTGTTTTATTGTATTGTAAATACAATTTTAATATTTGAATAAATATTTTTGATTAAAAAAAAAAAAAAGCTGGCTACCAAACTCGCAGAACTGCGTCTCTGCGCATCCCTCTGCAATTGGATCCTCGACTTCCTCATTCACAGGCCACAGTCTGTTCGTATTGGTGGAAATGTGTCAGCCTCGATAACAATCAGCACGGGAGCAACTCAAGGCTGTGTGCTCAGCCCCCTGCTGTACTCACTCTATACCCATGACTGCGTAGCCAATCACAGTGCGAACTCCATCATCAAGTTAGCTGACGACACCACTGTTGTGGGGCGTATCACTGTTGGGAATGAATCAGAGTATAGAGAAGAGATCGAGCAATTGTCCATATGGTGCCAATGCAATAACCTGGCCCTCAACACCAGCAAAACCAAGGAACTGATTGTGGACTTTGGAAGGAGTAGGAGGGGGACCCACAGCCCCATTTATATCAACGGGTCGATGGTTGAAAGGGTCAAGAGCTTCAAATTCCTGGGCGTGCTCTGAAGATCTTTCCTGGTCCGAGAACACTAATGCAATTATCAAGAAAGCTCATCAGCACCTCTACTTCCTGAGAAGATTACGGAGAGTCGGGTTGTCAAGGAAGACTCTCTCTAACTTCTACAGGTGCACAGTAGAGAGCATGCTGACCGGTTGCATCGTGGCTTGGTTAGGCAATTTGAGCGCCCTGGAGAGGAAAAGACTACAAAAAGTAGTAAACACTGCCCAGTCCATCATCGGCTCTGATCTTCCCTCCATCGAGGGGATTTATCGCAGTCGCTGCCTCAAAAAGGCTGGCAGTATCATCCAAGACCCACACCATCCTGGCCACACACTCATCTCCCTGCTACCTTCAGGTAGAAGGTACAGGAGCCTGAAGACTGCAAAAACCAGGTTCAGGAATAGCTACTTCCCCTCAGCCATCAGGCTATTAAACCTGGCTCGGACAAAACTCTGATTATTAATAACCATTTTCTGTTATTTGCACTTTATCAGTTTATTTATTCATGTGTGTATATATTTATATCATGGTATATGGACACACTTATCTGTTTTGTAGTAAATGCCTACTATGTTCTGTGTGCTGAAGCAAAACAAGAATTTCATTGTCCTATACAGGGACACATGACAATAAACTCACTTGAACTTGAACTTGTACTTGTCATTTCTGCGATGTTCCAAGTTCATCTCCCGAGTTACTCTTGAGCCAACCCTAAATGAAGGTCTGTTAATAAGTAACTCTTTGTAGACAGATGAAATGACAGCAGCATTAAAGAGGCTTTTTAGGTAGGAATGAATATGCTGGGGAGTGGAGGGATACGGATGACATGTAAACAAAGGAGATTGATTTAACTTGGTGTGTGCTCACACAGCCAGTATGCTTGTCTCCCGTACTAAGTCACCCCAACCCCTCCACCTTTCCCTCCCAAATCCAGTCCCGTCCCGACCCCCTGGGAAACTGAATGGAGGGACAATCAACTTGGGGGGGTGGGTCAGGTTAAACAGCTGTGCATGGAGCCCGCCACCGGTCCAGAGATGCTGCCTGCCAGCTGAGTTGTACCCTTTTCCTGCCCTCTCACCATATCCTCTGACTCTGCTATCTTTAAGAGCTCTATCTGCTTTCAAGAGAGTTAAATAGAGCTCGTAAAGATAGCGGAGTGAGGGGATATGGGGAGAAGGCAGGAACGGGGTACTGAATGTGGATAATCAGCCATGATCACAGTGAATGGCGTTGCTGGCCCGAAGGGGCCGAATGGCCTACTCCTGCACCTGCGGTGAATATTTATTGTTAGACTAGGAGCCCATACACGTCAGTAGACGGCTGGCCTAGCCACTGGTTCTTTTAAAGTAATAAATGACTTTCCAGAATTTCAAGCTTCGCCAAAAAAAACAAGCATTTAACGCTTTCCAGAGCACTTGAACCAACTCTAGATTGGTTCTCGCTAAAGTTGACTTTCAATGTGATATTGTCTCTCTCCCAGGTTAAGGAGGCAAAAGTCACATGCAATGGCAATACAGTAAAGCTGCAAAAACACAAAGGTGTTAATGGGTCAGCCACTAAACCCTGCCCCGCCATCCCAATAGATCAAGGCTGACTTCCACCATTTACCACGACAGCTCCGTATCCCTTGGTATCTCTTTCCAGCACAATACTACCACTCCCTGTCTAGATAGAATAAGTTGCCCTAACGTCCATGAATGTTTGCGGAGGGAACTCCAACTTTGTACTGTGTAGAAAGGGATAGCAGATGCTGGTTTATACCGACTATAGGCACAATGTGCTAGAGTAACTCAGGCAGCAGGTCAGGCAGCATCACTGGAGATCAAGGATTGGTGACGTTTCGGGTCGAGACGCTTCTTCAGACTAGCACAATTCTACCACTCACTGTCTAGACAGATCACATTGTCCTAACGGCCATGAATGTTTGTAGAGGGAATTACGGGTTTGTGCTGCTGTTTGTGAGAAACCGTGTCGCCACCCTTCGAATTCTCAGATCGTCTAGTCTGGTCCCAAACTCGCCTACAGATGGTGCGACTCATTTGCGTCCATCTTATTGAATTTATGTTCAGCATTGTAAATACTTTTTAGACCGTATGAAAGGACTAAAGTGGACCATTGTGGGCTCCACCTTTCCCTGATCATCGTTGCTGGCTTAGATTTGTTATTTTCATACTTTTCATTCATTTGTTCTTTGTACCTTTTCATACCTCGCGTCTCCCTTTCCCCTGACTCTCAGTCTGAAGAAGGATCTCGACCTCAAACGTCGCCTATTCATTTTCTGTCCTGTCCCGCTGCCTGTCCCGCTGAGTGACTCCAGCATTTTGTGTCTACCTTCGGTGTAAACCGGCATCTGCAGTTCCTTCCTACCCGTTTTATTTTCTATATTGTGCAGAACAATACTTGCCATCTCATCGTTGAATCCCCAAACGCACTCATTCTGAGACGGTACAGGAAATTGGGTCTGATTTTTTTTTGGATGAAATAGAGTTTCCTATCTCAATAAGGTAGGTCGTAGACCTATCAGTTAATGGTATAGTTTCCAAAGTTTACACTGGAGGTCTGAAATTTATGCTGTGTGTCTGAACGGGAACGGTCATCTCAGATCTCAATTGCCGAACCCTTAACGCGTTTGTGCCAGAATATAAAAAAGGCTTTCACGCCATTAAGCAAAGTAGCCAACAAATGGCTCAACATTTTACTTAACAAAAGTTATCAGCAAGTACAACTCATCATCATCAGACAAGCTTCATCATCAGAGCGACTTATGACGTGCTTCCATCACCAAAGAACCTCCATCAGTGGTACGGCGAGGATCCAACCTGTGCCCTCTGCCCAACTCCAGCGACCCTCAAACACATCATGGTAGGCTGCAAGACCAGCCTCACGCAAGGGAGATACACGTGGCGGCATAATCAGGTACTAAAAAGCCTGGCATCAGCCCTTGAGAACAGGCGGTGTGCGACCAACTCCTTGCCTCCGAGAGCAAGCAACCCCCTCCCCCTAAGGGCAACAACCTTTGTCCGAGAAGGACAGAAAACATCTAAACATCCTTCCACCAGATCAGAAGAAGGAAACCTATGCAGGGCCCGCGACTGGAGGATGCTGGCGGACATCGGCGACAACTAGTTTTTCCACCTGAAATTGCTTCCACCAACCTCAGGCCAGACTTGGTGTTCTGGTCCCCTTCACAGAAGACTGCTTACATCATAGAGCTCACAGTTCCATGGGAGAACTCTGTTGAGGAGGCCTATGAGCGTAAGAAGTTGCGTTACGCAGAGCTTGCAGCAGAGGCAACGCAGCGTGGCTGGAACACCAAAGTCTATCCAGTTGAAGTGGGATGCAGAGGATTTGTTGCGTCATCTACCATCAGACTGCTGAAGGAGCTTGGAATCCACGGTCAGGCTCTGCGGAAGACCATAAGATCACTCTCAGAGGCGGCTGAAAGAAGCAGCCGGTGGATTTGGCTCAAGCGGAAAGACCCATGCTGGGCCCCAAGTATTTCAGGGTGAATCTTTGGGACGGTTTGACACGGGACACGCGCTGAGGGCTGATCATCCTGCAGCGGGCCGCCCTTGTGGAGGGTGTATAGTGTTAAAAGGCCGAAACACCCAGTGATGCAAGGGTACACTACTGATGATGTGTCCTGTGCCCAACTGTCCTGAAGGTTACCCAGGCCAAGATATACGTATCCACTCCCCCACCCCCCCCCCCCCCCCCCGCCCCCCCCCCACAGATGTTGAGCGTCTACCACTCTCAACAATCAACGAATGTCGTGAAATGCTCCCCACCTATTGGCACAAGGGACTTCTTAACATCTTGTCCTGTGTATTTGATTCTGCATAAAAATGAAACAAGTTGGATGTTAAGATCTGTGGAAATCTTGCGCATCATTTTGCAGGACTTAAGAGTTCCCACGGTAGACTCACGAGACACTAAGGTAAACGCACGGGCCACTACGTTCTTAAAACGAGTTCAAATGTTTCAATTCTTAACCACAAGAGTAAATTTGACTCGTGGAAAACTTTAAACATGTTTGAATTTTTCCAAGAGTTAACAAGTTTCACGGGTACCTGCCGTTAGCGCCACGAGTCTCTAAGTTGCGTCCATGAGTTCCGACGTTACAGCTACGTTAATCGTACGTTATTAACACGAGTTTTAACTCTGGGTACCTCGTGTGTCAACTCGCACCGTGAGACAGGGGTTTAACCCCATTCTCCTACCTTCTCCCCATAAAGCCTGTACTAATGAAGAACCTTTCTATCTCCATCTTAAAAATATTCACTGACTTGGCCTCCACAGCCTCTGTGGCAAAGAATTCCACAGATTCACCCTCTGACTAAATACACTTTTCCTCATCTTCTTTCCAAAAGAATGTCCTTTAATTCCAAGCATATGACCTCTAATCCTAGACTCCCATGTGGAAACATCGTCTCCACATCCACTCTATCCAAACCTTTCACTATTCTGTATGTTTCACATGTTTCAATGAGGTCCCCCCTCATTCTTCTAAACTCTAGAGAGTGCAGGCCCAGTGCCGACAAATTCTCATCATAGCTTAACCTCCTAATTCCTGAGATTATTCTTGTAAACCTCCTCTGGACCCTCACCAAAGCCAGCACATCCTTCCTCAGATATGGTGCCCAAAATTGCTCACAATATTTCAAATGCGGCCTTACCAGCGCCTTATAGAGCCTCAGCATTACATCCCTGTTTTTGTATTCAAGCCCTCTTGAAATAAATGCCAGCATTGAGTTTGCTTTTTTTGCTACCATGCGAGTTCGGTATTTCGACTGCGCATGTCCAGGTCATAGGCCATTAGCTATTGTGTGCAGGCTTGCATTTCGACCATTGTCGGGGTCGGAGTCGGGGTCGGGGTCGGGTTTGGAGTCGAGATCGGAGTTGGGGTCGGAGTCGGGGTCGGCTCTCCGTCGCTGCGGATGCTGTTGAGTTGCTGCTGGGCTATCCCCGTCCTATCTCTGGTGTCTCATCCCTGTCCAGAGGTGTCCGGGGTGGCCGTAGGCTGGCAAGGCGGCCCTGGACTTGCAGCCACTGGCTCCAGCCCAGCTCTGCCTGTCCTGCCGGGTTGGCCGGCAGCCCCTCAGTCCGACACCGAAATCCTGCTGAAGATGGCAGCCGCCGGCCCTGCTTGAAGACGGGCAACTCGAAGCCGCTGCTACTGGAGTTGTCTTGGTCGGAAAGAGCACCTGCGGATGGGCTTCTGCTGACCATGTGCAGGCCGGGTGCCCACTGCAGCTGCTGGTGCTGTTGGTGTTGGTGGTGCTGGTGGCAGCAGCAACCCCCTCCTCCTCCCTTGCCCAGCCCCAAGCCCCAAGCCCGTAGCTCCAACTCCAGGTCGGGACTGAAGGCCGCCCGTAGCGCGGTCCAGTCAAGCATCGGGCCGGAGGAGACTGAGCCCAGTCTGGCGCTCTGGTGCAGGTGAGGTCGAGGCCCTCACTCCTCCTCGGGGTTGTGGATGAAGTGGCAGCGGATACCATAGGGGCAGAAGCCGGTGGTGTGGAAGGTTGGAGATTTCTAGGAATGTGAAAAGAAAGGGAGGTTAAATGTAAACGTTTTCCTGCCTGCACAAACTCCTTGACCAGAGGCACATCCTTAACATCAGGCACAGGCCATTCGGGACAGGAGTAACACTTCGCAAAACCAAGGATGGTTAGAAGAATGTTCCTTGAGATTTTTTTTGATTTTTTGTTTTTGTTTTTGTTTGTTTGCAAACCTGTTATGCTGTTGCTGCTGCTGCTGCTGCAAGTAAGAATGTCAAATGTCACCCATACCTTCTCTCCAGAGATGCAGCCTGCATCTGCTGTTCTTTTAAACCAGCATCTGCTGTTCTTTCTAAGAATGTCATAGTTCCGTTTCAGGATATATGACAATAAAACATTCTTGACAGTTTCTCGACTCTTGAAATAGTAGATGTGAGCTTAATTTATAGTCATATTTGAGGTAACCAAGATGGGAAATTTAAACAAGGATAAAGATCAGGATAATGTGAGGATAATGCAAGTCTGTGTAGCCAATTTGTGTCCAAATCTTGTTATAAAATACTGAAAATGTACAACGGTCCATCATTAAATTGTTGATGCACAACTTGTCATAAGCATTAATTATGTGTTCTGTCTGTTATGCTTGGTGTCAGCTTGAAGTTAACATTTCTCATTAGCTTCAGTCACATTAGCTGCAGTAAAAGTCTATTCAACAACTGTGTAAATGCACATTTTGTATCTGCAAAATAATGGTCTTAATAATATTGAGATTTTTTTAATGCATGTATAACACAGTTAAATTGGATCTCATGTCACTAATGGCAAATATTCAAATATATGCTGCAAAAATAATGGAAGAAGCTATTATAGATCAAAGAGTAGTACAGCACAGGAACTGGCCCTTCGACCCACTACATCTATGTCAAAAAGGATGCCAATGACAACTCTTATCTCCCTTTACATATTCTATATCCCTCCATTTCATGCATATCCATGTGCCTATCCAAAAGTATATTATGATAATTCTTCGTTATTTGAGTTCTGCAAACAACAGTTAAATAACCTATGACTTAAAAAGTAGACTTTAGTGCTGGATCGGGCACCACTCCAAGAGGCTGAGTACATGGATCAGATATGGCCAGCAGCGGTATGGAGCGGTGGAGCAGCAGTGGAGGATACCAACAACATTGTTTGGCCTGGCTGACCCTGCAACTACGCCAGGACAATGGGCCTTTATGGCTAAGTTACGAACTCTATGTTTATAACGACTTGGATTTAAAACATGAGAATGGTGCCGAAACAAGTTATCTCTGGTACACAAGTGTCTCAGTGCACTCTTCCTATATTTTTGAACTTAACTACGATTGTATGTAATAATTTTACTGAACTAGACGCATAAAAGGAATTTCACTGTACCTTGGTACATGTGACAGTAAGGTACCATTGAATCATTGAGACTCTAATTAACCATGGCTGCTGAATAATAGTGTTTCAGAGTTAGCTAGAAATAGTATGTATGAGACAAAGACACCAAATGTGTAAAATATTGTGCACGAAAGGATACTATGACCCAAATATTCTATGGAAGGTGTTGATAGCTATACGTGAAATTAAAAGACACTCACATTCACAGTGGTATAAAAAGTAAAAGAAGAATCTGAATCTACCTGATCTCCCGGTTGCTAAACACTTTAATCCTCCTTCCCATTCCCACACAGACCTTTCTGTCCAAGGTCTCCTCTATTGTCAGAATGAGGCTAAATGCAAATTTGAGGAACAGCACCTCATATTTCGTATGGGCAGCTTGCGGTCCAGTGGTATGAATATTGATTTCTCTAACTTCAGGTAGCTCCAGCATAACCTCTCTCTCTCTATCCCTCCCACACCAAAGTTGCACTAGCTTCTTCATTTCACCTACAAACAGCTAACAATGGCCTGTTTCCATTATCTCTCTACATCATCGCCTATATTTTTTGCATATATTTCTTTCATTGTTCTTTATCTCTCTACATCATCACCTATATCTCTAATTTCCCCTATTCCCAACCAGTCTGAAGAAGGGTCTCATCCCGAAACATCACCCATTCCTTCTCTCCAGAGATGCAGCCTGTCCCACTGATTTACATAGAAACATAGAAAATAGGTGCAGGAGTAGGCCATTCGGCCCTTCGAGCCTGCACCGCCATTCAATATAATCATGGCTGATCATCCAACTCAGTATCCCGTACCTGCCTTCTCTCCATACCCCCTGATCCCTCACATCTAACTCCCTCTTAAATATAGCCAATGGACTGGCCTCAACTACCTTCTGTGGCAGAGAGTTCCAGAGATTCACCACTCTCTGTGTGAAAAATGTTTTTCTCATCTCGGTCTTAAAGGATTTCCCCTCTATCCTTAAACTGTGACCCCTTGTCCTGGATTTCCCCAACATCGGGAACAATCTTCCTTCATCTAGCCTGTCCAACCCCTTAAGAATTTTGTAAGTTTCTATAAGATCCTCCCTCAATCTCCTAAATTCTAGCGAGTACAAGCCGAGTCTATCCAGTCTTTCTTCATATGAAAGTCCTGACATCCCAGGAATCAGTCTGGTGAACCTTCTCTGCACTCCCTCTATGGCAATAATGTCCTTCCTCAGATTTGGAGACCAAAACTGTATGCAATACTCCAGGTGTGGTCTCACCAAGACCCTGTACAACTGCAGTAGAACCTCCCTGCTCCTATACTCAAATCCTTTTGCTATGAATGCTAACATACCATTCACTTTCTTCACTGCCTGCTGCACCTGCATGCCTACTTTCAATGACTGGTGTACCATGACACCCAGGTCTCGTTGCATCTCCCCTTTTCCTAATCGGCCACCATTTAGATAATAGTCTGCTTTCCTGTTTTTGCCCCCAAAGTGGATAACCTCACATTTATCCACATTATACTGCATCTGCCATACATTTGCCCACTCACCCAGCCTATCCAAGTCACCTTGCAGCCTCCTAGCATCCTCCTCACAGCTATCGCTGCCCCCCAGCTTAGTGTCATCCGCAAACTTGGAGATGTTGCATTCAATTCCCTCGTCCAAATCATTAATATATATTGTAAATAGCTGGGGTCCCAGCACTGAGCCTTGCGGTACCCCACTAGTCACTGCCTGCCATTGTGAAAAGGACCCATTTACCCCTACTCTTTGCTTCCTGTTTGCCAGCCAGTTCTCTATCCACATCAATACTGAACCCCCAATACCATGTGCTTTAAGTTTGTATACTAATCTCTTATGTAGGACCTTGTCGAAAGCCTTCTGAAAGTCCAGATATAACACATCCACTGGTTCTCCCCTATCCACTCTACTAGTTACATCCTCAAAAAATTCTATAAGATTCGTCAGACATGATTTACCTTTCGTAAATCCATGCTGACTTTGTCCAATGATTTCACCACTTTCCAAATGTGCTGCTATCCCATCTTTAATAACTGACTCTAGCAGTTTCCCCACTACCGATGTTAGACTAACTGGTCTGTAATTCCCCGTTTTCTCTCTCCCTCTCTTTTTAAAAAGTGGGGTTACATTAGCTACCCTCCAATCCTCAGGAACTACTCCAGAATCTAAAGAGTTTTGAAAAATTATCACTAATGCATCCACTATTTCTGGAGCTACTTCCTTAAGCACTCTGGGATGCAGCCTATCTGGCCCTGGGGATTTATCGGCCTTTAATCCATTCAATGTACCCAACACCACTTCCCGACTAACCTGGATTTCACTCAGTTCCTCCATCTCCTTTGACCTGCTATTTCCGGCAGATTATTTATGTCTTCCTTAGTGAAGACGGAACCAAAGTAGTTATTCAATTGGTCCGCCATATCCTTGTTCCCCATGATCAATTCACCTGTTTCTGACTGCAAGGGACCTACATTTGTTTTAACTAATCTCTTTCTCCTCACATATCTATAAAAACTTTTGCAGTCAGTTTTTATGTTCCCTGCCAGTTTTCTTTCATAATCTATTTTCCCTTTCCTAATTAAGCCCGTTGTCCTCCTCTGCTGGTCTCTGAATTTCTCCTCAGTCCTCTGGTAGGCTGCTTTTTCTGGCTAATTTGTATGCTTCATCTTTTTGTTTTGTTTTGATACTATCCCTGATTTCCCTTGTTATCCACGGATGCACTACCTTCCTGAGTTGGGATACTGAGTTTGATGATCAGCCATGATCATATTGAATGGTGGTGCAGGCTCGAAGGGCTGAATAACCTACTCCTAGACCTATTTTCTATGTTTCTATATCTGGTGCATATGATAAATAAACACTTATGATCTTATTATTAATTGAAATAGATTTGTTCTTTCTACTCTGATAATTTCCTTTATATTTTTAATCTACTCACCCTTTAATCCAATTCCAGGGAAGAAGCCCTTGCAAATATCTTCATTTAATCTTGGTAGTTGCTGCAATTTTGTTATCTCTCTAAGATCAATCTATCTAATCTGCCTCGTTACATCTAGAATGTTCTGCCTTCTTGTTGTTTTGAAGATATGATGTTGCAGTAAATTATCCTGAACAGACTTAAGGTAAACATTAACTTTCATTCACTAGTTTATCTGCTTATCACAATTTGCAGAGACTATGCACAAACCTAGCATTCCACTTGCTGTCTCACCCAAGGCTTTGCTTAGCTATTGCATTAGTTTTATCAATCTGTGTAATAAAGGCAAATATTCCATTAGCTTTTTGAATATTTTCTGTAAATGCCATTGCTCTTCATATACATAGATCCCCAAGTCTCTCTGCAACTGAAAAAATAGCAATTGTGGGTAACCTTTTTAAAAAATAATTAAAGATAAATGCAAAACATTGTGCTGAAACATCTGATGCTGCCTGACCTGCTGAGTTACTCTAGCAATTTATGTTTTGATCAAGATTCCAGCATCTGCAGTTCCTTCTGTCTCTCTGAAGATATAAACATAAACAAATACGTGGAGTAGGCCAAAAGACCATAAGAAATTGGAATGTGAATAGGCCATTCAGCCTTTTGGGCCTGTGCTACCATTCAATAACATTATGATTGATCCAACTTTCAAGTCCACTGTTCCACCTTCCCCATTATGGTCGATTTGCTTGGAAAACAAATAAAATTGCAGGTGCTGGAAACTAAAACGAAAACAGAAATAAAAATGTTGGAAGAATTGATCCAGCATTGCAACATCAGTGGAAAGCCCACAGACTCCCATAGCTTTTGTTCCTCATAGGTATAGTTTGGATTCATATCGGACTAAAATCATTTTGAACAGATTTGGTCGATCTCTTTGCCATCATTCATCAATATATATACGCTGGGCAATTTCTGTCTCATTCAATGAAATTCAGCCTTACTTAAATGTAAAAGGTTAATAGCTGAATGCCATTCTCCCTTCAAATAACTACTTTAAATTGATCATATCATTATTGAATACAATTTTCATGTTCACACTGGTTGTTAAATAAATGTGCCTCGTTACATCTAGAATGTTCTGCCTTCTTGTTGTTTTGAAGATATGATGTTGCAGCAATTTATCCCGAACAGCCTTAAGGTAAACATTAACTTTCATTCACTAGTTTATCTGCTTATTACAATTTTCATGAAAGTTAATGCCCTCAGCCACCCATTAATTTGCTTTCTATCCCAACCCTCGCTATCTGGGAGTAATGCTGAGTTTACAAATCCAGAAGTCATACTTTTCAACCTTTTGCCTAATCCCTACATTCTTTGTGGGATCTCATCCATCTTCCTGGCCATGTCATTGCTACCAATACAGACCATGACTTCTGGCTGTTCACCCTCCACTTTCTGAATGGCATCTGCTCACACAGAGACACTCTTGAACTTGGAGTTTCTTAGAAATACTTATGTGTGCCCTGGATCTTTAGTCACTATCACTACTTCTTGGCCAACAGAGCCATTCATGGCACCATTGATCTGGCTGAGGCTTCTGATATCTTCTGAGAGGCCAGTTTCCCTACTCCCCAACAGTAACTAAAATGATATAGTTTCCCATCTTGACCATTTTGCATGTAAACAAAAATGCTGGAGAAACTCAGCGGGTGCAGCAGCATCTATGGAGCGAAGGAAATAGGCAACGTTTTGGGCCGAAACCCTACTTGACCATTTTGCAGGCATGTCTCAGTAACAGTTATCATGTCATGCAATCCAACTTGTCTAAATGCTGCAATTCATGCAGTTTATCCCCAATCTATGATAATGGAGATAAACGCATTGGGTTTAAGTACAGATGGATCAAAATATCAAATGTCACTGTGTCTTAAAGCCAAGCCACTGACCACTGTGAAATTGAGTCATGTTTGGTTGGTCCCACTCAACCTTTCACAAAAAAGGATTTGCCTGTTAGATATTGCTAGTTGCTCAAAAATCCATAACTATTAAGATTCCTTCACCAGCTTTGATCCTTTCTGATTATTGTTTCCCCTTTAGTGGAAATTGTTAATGCAGTACCAAATCATTAATGTACCATTACAACGATAACACTTCTCTACGGCACAACTAATTCAGCATTAAAATTGACTATTTTTCTTCATTGGCTAAATCAAAATCTATTTTCCGTGCTGTATCTCTACAAAACTACATTGCACTGATTAGTTTTCTGCTTGAATATATTATAAAGACGTTATTGAGCATTCCTTTACACAATGCATTTACTTCTGTGATTCCAAATAACTTTTACTAAGATAAATGTATAATTATTTTAACAACCTATACATAGTTGTATGTTACCCGATTCTTCCATGTCAAGATCTAAAATAAAGATCATGTGAAGCTAACCTTCTTCTTATTGAGTCCACACACAAGATTAGAAGTTGTTCAGCCAGAGCTGAACACACCTCTCGGCATCTGCACAATGGTGTCTGTCTTGCGCTTCTTGTGTTTCTTGTGCATGATGGTGGTGAAAACAGGGCCGCGACGTGAACGCTCTTTCCTTGAGCCCGTGTGAAGCTAATAAATTAGTTATTAATATGGACATATTATTTAATGATGACATTTGTTTTGTAATGTTTTGTATTTAAATGAAGGTGCTATCAATCAAATGGGTAGGAGTGACAGCTATGATTAAATCCTCTCTTTAAGTTTGTAAAATCTGTTTAATTTGTTTTCCCGTCAAAATATACAACTTCATTTCAAATATAATTTGCTCGAGTCGCCAAAAAGCAGTTATAAACTACAATTTACATCAGAAAATATTGCGAACACCTATCAGATCAGTCAGCATGTGTGGGAAGAGGAACAAAGTTATTGTTTCAGGTCAAAGACCTTCTGTCAGAACTGGGGAAGAGAGGTATATGTCATTTTTAAGTTACAGAAAAGGTGGAGAGGAATGGTTAATGCCCCTGCCCCACTTAGGAAACCTGAACGGAAACCTCTGGAGACTTTGCGCCCCACCTAAGGTTTCCGGGCGGTTCCCGGAGGTTTTTGTCAGTCTCCCTACCTGCTTCCACTACCTGCAACCTCCAGCAACCACCTGCAACCTCCTGGAACCGCATGGAAACCTTGGGTGGGGCGCAAAGTCTCCAGAGGTTTCCGTTCAGGTTTCCTAAGTGGGGCAGGGGCATTAACCATTCCTCTCCACCTTTTCTGTAACTTAAAAATGATGAGGCTCATAGTGCTGCTCCTTCCAACATGCAAACCTCTGAGATATCTTCCCTAATCTCATCTTGCGCATGTCATAGCTGAGCCCTTGACTACATCTCATCTATTTCCTATATCTTCACTCTCACCCTTTCTCTCCACAGAAGTCACTTGCTTCTCACATTCCAACCCACTAACATCTGCATTCAGCGGATCATCCTTCACGATTTCAAACATCTACAATGAAATTCCAACATCAGACACATCTTTCCTTTACATTCCCTTTCAACGTTTCAAATGGCCCATTCCCTTCATGGATCCCTGATCTGTTCGGCCATCTCCACCGAGCACATTGCTTTTCATGGCATTCTTCCATGCCACCACTGGGGGCAGAAGCAGAGATATAAGTGATGTGCTCAAAATTAATGGAGGGACTGGGAAAGCAGTGGCTAAACTCCAGAGAGTTATGAGTTTAGTTTATTGTCACGTGTACCGAGGTACAGTGAAAAGCTTTTGATGCGTGCTAACCAGTCAGTGGAAATACAATACACGATTACAATCTAGCCATCCACAGTGTACAGATACACGATAAAGGGAATAATGTGAATAACCTTTAGTGCAAGATAAAGCCAGTAAAGTCTGATCAAAGATAGTCCGAGGGTCTCCACTGAGATAGAAAGTAGTACAGGACTGCTCTCTGGGATGCTTCAGTTGCCTGATAACAGCTCGGAAGAGATTGTCCCTGAATCTGGAGGTGTGCAATTTCACAGCAGGGAGAGCAGGAAAGGTTAAAAGAAGACATGACAGAGACATTCATCATCATGAGTGATTTTGATAAAATTAATAATGAGAATTTTTTTTCCCCTATGGCAGAAGAATTAGTAACTAAGAGCCATATTTATGGTCATTGACAAAATAATCCATATTAACATAAAGAAGTATTTTCTTACATTCAGTTCTAATAATCTGGAATCCAACATTTGAGAGGGTGGTAGAAGCAAATTCATTCAAAGTCATTGAAGGAAGTATTGGATAAATAGTTAGAATTTAAGTACGTAACCAGAATAACATTATGGGCTGTGAGTAGGGAGTAGGGACTGGGATTAGTTAACCAAAGCTGCCAAAGAGCCAGAAATAGAGAATGGTTCTGATTCCCGCTGTGTGAGATAACAATGTGATTCTCTAAGGGGACAAGACTGAAGTGCAAGAATTGCTCTTCATAGTGGTTTGAATCATTGAGAACCTGTGACCTTCACCGGAATTCACATTTCCTTTCGTCATATCTGAAACTCATATTCTAGCTAATTTGCATCTCTTTTGTTGATTCGTGTTCAATGCTAAAACTGCAGAAAAATCCCAAAGCTAATCTCCAGGCCAGATGTACTTGTAAAACATTGAACATTCAGGACACTAAATTTCATTGTGAAAGTCTAGCACTATATTACTACCTGTCATTGGAAGATAATGGTTCAAGTGTTTGCTTATTATAAAATGAAGTGAAGGACAATGGATACATATATAAAATATAATTAGAGCTGTTTTTTAATGTTCTTTAACGTTTATAATCCTGAACGTATGAGGTAAAGACAGAGATATCTTACGCATTGTTCGTTGGAATGCTGATTAAATGAAAAGGAAGTAATTTGTTTTTTTAAACAAATAAAATTATATATAGCACAGTTGAGCATGTTAGCTTAGCAAAGTGCTGGACAAGTTGTAAAAATGCCTCTTTAACAAACTTCATGGTGACTCACAAGGTTTTACGGCCTGCTCTGCTTCTGCCAAATGAGCAATACACATATGCAGATATAACATAGGATTGTTGAGCCATCGAGTCATAGATTTATACAGCATGGAAATGGAAAATGTCTATCTGAGTTAGTCCCATTTGCACCTCCTTAATAGAAATTGAGGAGGTGCAAAAGCTATTCAGTACACAGAAAAGCCGGAAATCTCCAGGGCCGGACAATGATTCCCCCTCTATCCTCAAGCTCTATGCCAAACTAGTCTACACAAACGTTTTCAATCAGTCCCTGACTGCCCCAGCCTGTTTCAAAGTCTCCATTATTGTTCCTGTACCCAAAAAGCCAAGGATTATTAGTGTTAATGATCACAGGCCTGTCGCACTGACCACTGTAATCATGAAAACCCTAGAAAGACTTGTGCTGGCTCATCTGAAAAGTATCACAAACCCCTTGCTGGACCCAATGCAGTTTGCGTACCGGGCAATTAGATCAATGGATGATGCAGTCAACCTGGACCTGCACTTCATCCTCCAGCACCTAGCCAGCAGGGGACCTATGCAAGGATTCTGTCTGAAGAATTTCTGTTTGCCAGAGCTACTATGCTCCAAACTCTCCCAGCTGACGGTGCCTGAACTTCTGTCAGTGGATCACCAGCTTTCCTGACAGGCAGGAAGCAGCATGTGAGGCTGGGAAAGTACATCTCGGACCCACTGACCCTCAGTATAGGGGCACTGCAAGGCTGCGTACTCGCCCCTCTCCTTTACACAACGACTGCAATGCCACACGGCAGGAGTGTCCCGGGGATCTGTGTGCGTGGGCCTCGGCGGCAACATGGGCCTCGGCGGCAACATGGGCCTCGGCGCCTACAGGAGCCTCGGTGGTGTTGGGGCCTCGCTGTCATTGAGCGTGAGGGGGGAGGGGAAGACAATGGGGACCCGGCGTGGGGGAGCGGGCACTCTCGTTTAAAATCCTTTGCCCAGGGGATAAGCCTACGTTCGTTTGTTTGTTCATGTGTTCATTTGTTCCGGTGAAGGAGCATTCACAGCAGCCAACCAACAGTCGCTTGTCTTTTTCTTTTTGTTTTCACTGTTAATTTAAAGTTTTTGTGTACCTTGTGTGTAGTGACTGTCGGCAAACCAATTACCCTCCTTGGACGAATAAAGTTTTATCATATAGTATCGTATTGTACAGACTCCTCCGTCAAGCTTCCCAAGTTTGTGGACGACACAACCCTGATTGGACTGATCCAGGATAGGGAGGAATCTGCCTACAGACAGGAAGTGACACAGTTGGAGTCCTGGTGCCATCGCAACAACCTGGAGCTCAATGCTCTTAAGACAGTGGGATTGATTGCAGACTTTAGGAGAGCTTTCTTCCCACAGGCAGTAGCTCTACTCAACAGCCAAAAGTCAGTAGCCTCTTTTTACTTGGGTACTATATCTTCACATGTTTAAATTATAATGTTTTATTTTTAATTGTTTACTGTATATCGTGTTTTTTCCATGTGTGAGCAAAGCACCAAGTCAAATTCCTTGTATGTATACATACTTAGCCAATAAATTTATTCTGACTCTGATCCTGATTATTCTGATTTGCCTGCAGTTGGTCCATTTCCCTTTAATACTTTTCTGTCTAAACGTCTTTTAAATGTTGTGATTGTACCTGCCTGTACAGCTTCCTTTGTCAGCTTTTCCCAATTACCCATCACCTTCTTTGTGAAAAACCTACCGGTCAGGTCCCTCTTAAATCTATGCCCTCTATAGTCTTAAAGTACCAGAGTCATAGAGTCACAGATTCTTCAGCCCAACTCGATCATGCTGACCAACATATCCCATCTCAGGTAGTCCCATTTCCTTGCAGTTGGTCAATCTATATATTACTAAGACGGTTTGTTTGTTTGTATGTGTGTGAGTGAATAATGTTTCAAAACGGTACACAATAGCGCTACAATTTTTGGCCCACCTTACTCACCATTGTCCTGGGATGTAAAAGAAACAAGTTTCGTTTGGATTGATATAACATTTTACATTATTGACATTTAAAACTTTACAAAAACCAGTTTTCAACACTTTTCCACTTGCCCAGCCCGTCAGCCACGTCACAATGACGTCACAATGGTATCCCAAATCTCATTTACATGAGATTCGGGGGAGAGAGGGGGGGAGGAGGGGGGGAGAGGGGGAGAGAGGGGGAGAGAGGGGGGGGGGTAACTAAATAACGACCCCACTCCACTGCACTACGAGTCAAAAAGAACCATGCCGAGGCCACGAGTATTTGGGAACTTCCCTCGAGCATGAAGGAGAGTTCCAGTGACCTCATAGGACCTCCTATGACCTCGTGTCGACCATGCTGCGAGTTTGAGTCGAGGTCAATCTCATCTGAACTTGCAGATTAGGTCGCCGCAGTGGGACACCCCCTTAATTTACCAACTACATATATTCAGCTCACCAGCGTATTGTTCCCAGCATTTTCCCTGCAGCTCTACTTGAAAAGAGGCACAACATTTGCCACCCTCCAGTCTTCCGGCACCTCTCCTGTATTTAAGGACGACTCGTAAATTTCAACCAGGGGTCCCGCAATTTCCTCTCTAGTTTCCTACAATGTCCTCGGATATATCTGATCATGCCCCGGAGATTAGTCTACCTTCAAACACAAAAGTATTTTGAGTACTTATTCAATGGTAACACTGACTGCTCTCAAGACACTTCCAGTGACTGCTCCAATTTCCTTCCTCCTACTGTCTTTCTCGGTAAATACAGAGAAGAAATACTCATTTAGGACCTTGCCCATCCACTGTGGCTCCACAAGGGGGTGACCGCTTTGATTCTTGAAAGGTCCCACTCACTTTCTAGTTACCCGTTTTCTATCTATCTATCTATCTATCTATCTATCTATCTATCTATCTATCTATCTATCTATCTATCTATCTATCTATCTATCTATCTATCTATCTATCTATCTATCTATCTATCTATCTATCTATCTATCTCTAAAACTCTGATCATGTGCTCTTCCGGTTTGCATAGTTTTTCTACTTGCGTAAAAACGGTACACGATAGCACTTCGAATTTTTGCCGCCTTACTCACCATTCGCCTGTGCTCAAGTGCAACAAGTTTTGTTCCGATCGATGGTATATAGTAAGAGTTTATTGTAAAAATCGTAGAAAACGCGCATGCGCAGATTGGTCTCCTCTCCTGTCAGTCGCCGCCACGGCCAGGACAGCGATTGGTCTCCTATCCTGTCAGTCACCACCACGGCCAGGACAGCGATTGGTCTCCTCTTCTGTCAATCACCACCACGGCTGGGACGGCGACGTCCCTTCCTGCACCATCGCTGGATTGATTGGGAGGGAGAGGGGTGGATGGGGGAGGGGAGCAGCGTCCATGTGTACCTGGCTGGAGCAGAGCTGAGCCCCGCTGTCTACCCGCTGGTGAGGGAGCGCTGCTCACTACCCTTGTTCCATGGGTCCTGGGACGGACAGCACTCCAGCGGCTCCTGTCCATGGGTGCAGACACTGGGAGCAGCCTTAACGCACTGCACCGTTACAAGGAGAGAGGGAGTGCTGCAGCCCGGCCCACAGCACGGGGGGGGGGGGGGAGAGAGGGATGAGGGAGGGAGGGGGGAGAGAGGGAGCGCTGCAGCCCGGCCCACAGCACGGGGGGGGGGGGGGGAGAGAGGGATGAGGGAGGGAGGGGGGAGAGAGGGAGCGCTGCAGCCCGGCCCACAGCACGGGGGGGGGGGGGAGAGAAGGCAGAGGGAGGGGGGAGAGAGGGATGAGGGAGGGAGGGGGAGAGAGGGATGAGGGAGGGAGGGGGGAGGGGGAGATAAGATGGAGGGAGGGGGAGAGAGGGATGAGGGAGGGGGAGAGAGGGATGAGGGAGGGAGGGGGAGGGAGGGGGAGGGAGTGAGAGGCCTGCAATGGATTGCATTGGGGGACCAGGCCTCCTGTGTTACAGGGACCCAATGGGTCCCACTTAGTCTAGTGTATTTATAAAATCTTTTGGGATTGTCCTTAATGCTACCCGCAAGAGCTGTCTCCTGGCCCATTTTTGCCCTTATGATTTCCTTTTTTGTTTACTCCTTAGTTCCCGAAACTCCTCCAGGGATGCACTTGATCCCAGCTGCCTATACCTGTCCCATGCATGCTTCTTGTTTTTGACTAACATCTCAATTTCCCTCGTCAGCCAAGCTTGCTTATGTTTGCCTGCTTTGCCCTTCACTCTAATGGGGACGGACACATCCTGAGCTTTCTTCTGTACACTTTCAAAAACATCCCATTTGGCCGATGTTCCTTTCCCCTCAAATAACCTGCACCAGTTGGGGTGGGAGATTACAACCTTCACGTGGTCTGCCCTGTTTCGACGAATGCAATCAACTTGGCGTGCACAATCAAATAAGATCAACTAGAACTAGTTGTCCTACAACATTAGGCTGTGCACGCCATACGCAAGAAGAAGACCTGCATCAATCAACTTGAGCAAGACCTTCTCCCATACCCACAAAGTTGGCCTTACCCCAGTTGAGCATTTTAACACGTGGACCCTCTCCGTTCGTATCCATAAATAACTGTGTGAAAAAATTGTCCCTCTGGTTCCTCTTAAATCATCAGTTGTCCACTACCTGACCTTCTTAAAATTCAAATCATGGTCATAATTATATTATACCTATTACATTAGCCTGGTCTATTAGATGTTACTTCTTCAAAGTATTCTGTAAAATTGCTTAAGCATGAAATTCCTTTGTTAAATCTATTCTGACCTCTTAATAACTGCTCTTTATTTCCTATTATTTGCCCAGCCCCGGGGTTGCACCCACAGCCCCCCTTTGTTCTTGCTTCTGCCGCTGCCGACTCCCTCCACCCTTCTCTCCGGTTCTGTGTCTTCATGGACAAGTAGGGGTCGGGCTCGGCAGTGGCTTCCCTCTCCAGGCAGTTTCCTGGCTCAGCGGCAGGTGAGCCAAGCCTGTTGCGGGTATGGCATTGGCCCAAGGGCTTCCTCTGCCGCGCGGCCCGGCAGAACTTCCTTCTTTACAGAGACTATGCAATAATCTCCATCTAACTTTGAACCTGACATCATGCCTTCGGTGTAAATCACTGAATTATAAGGTCATAAGGAATAGGAATAGAATTAGGCCATTTGACCCATCAAGTCTACTCCGCCATTCAATTCATGGCTGATTTATCCCTCCCTCCTAACCCCATTCTCCTGCCTTCTCCCCATAACCTGTGACACCTGTACTAATCAGGAATTTATCTATCTCTGCCTTAAAAATATCCACTGTCGGCCTCTTCGGCCTTCTTTGGCAACAAATTCCATAAATTCACATTTAGAACATTTACAAAACCAAATGGGCAATTGGACCAATAATCTTTGTTGGTCAATAGGAAGGCTCTTCAACACATCCTCTACTTTTTTAACACCCATCCCTAGCCTCGCATTACCCACTTTATGTAGATGGGCAGATGGAGATTTGTCCATCTGCCCAAATATTTCTAATAATAAACCTTTGCAACCGTCTGGAATAGAGAATTCCAGAGATTCGCCAGTCTGCCACCTTTATTTTTATCACCTCTGTTTTAAATGATCTGCCATTTAATAGTGCACCTACCGAAGAGAAGATGGATGCTTTCATCTTCCCAGCCATGGTGCTGGTCATTGTTTAGGCTCCCACCCTTGGTCCGTGGCTAGACACAAAATTCTGGAGCAACTCAGCAGGTCAGGCAGCATCTCTGGAGAGAAGGAATGGGTGACGTTTCAAGGTCGAGCCACTTCTTCCTACGACATCGAAGAAGTCAATATAAACCAGCATCTGCAGTTCTTCTTACACACTTGTTCCGTTGGTGACAGGCAGGGAGAGCCCAATCCCCAGCATCATTGGTAACAGTTGCGTTTAATTAGCTGATATTGGTTTGGCCACCTGAACCGTGTCACCCTACTCCATATAAAACCCAAACACACACACACACACACACACACACACACACACACACACACACACACACACACACACACACACACACACACACACACACACACACACACACACACACACACACACACACACACACACACACACACACACACACACACACACACACACACACACACACACCAGAGACCACGCGTGTCACTTCTTCAAGCGCAAAATTGAGCCACCAAGATAAACCTGAGACCGCCAGCGCCTACTCTCAAGTCAAGGTGAACTGAGGGCGAAGCCTGAGATCGCCACGCCACCTCGTTCAAAGACCACCACTGAGCTGCCGTGACAAGCCCGAGTTCAATAGTGCCACCATACATGCACCCTGTTGGCAAGGGACAATGCCCCCATAGAGTCCTGGACTTTTTTACTGCTGTAAATAAAATATATCATGTGAGTTTGTGAATACGCAGAAATTGGGGTGCTTTGGTAATGGAAGGTAACTGTTGAGACTTGGCTTCACTGGTGGTGACATCACAGAGTGGAGACCCAATTCCTGGAAATCATGTGACCCACCTGTCGCCAACAAGTCTGGACCCCTGAAGAAGTTTCTACTTTGTTTCTCTGTACTGACAACTGTCATGCATCTGTGATTGGGATAAAGGGTTGCCTCCCACTGTATCTTCCCACCGTTAGTTTCCGGCCACTGTTTATCTGTATAAATAGGAGATCGATTTGTTGGTGTGTGTCTTCTCTTTCTGTTCTCTGCACGAGGCTGCTGCGGGCTCGAGTGAGTGGATCAGAAATCGGCCCCGCGGTGAATAAAAAAGGGTTTGGACCACAGTATTCGAATCAGTGTTTTACTGACCCAGACTGCGGGGAGGGGGGGTTAAAGAACCGGAATCAACAAGTTCACCCTATTGCATGTGTCAGAGTGGTCACTGCCGAACCCGTTGTCATCCTCATCGCCACTATAGTTAAAATAACAAACATAAACAAAACATTAACCAAAGTATTCATATTTTTTAATTCATATTTTAGGTTGGAGACACTTTCATAATCATGGTTCCAAATCTTTGTTGTTGGTTATGTGCTTATGCGTCCACTGCAAGGTAGTAATTAGTCTGAAGAAGGGTTTATGCCCAAAACGTTGCCTATTTCCTTCGCTCCATAGATGTTGCTGCACCCGCTGAGTTTTTCCAGCTTTTTTGTGTACCTTCGATTTTCCAGCATCTACAGTTCCTTCTTAAACAGTAATTAGTCTCAGTGGGGAAACAAATCCATTTTCCAATCTGTTCCACAAAACAGTTTATATGAAATGGAAATAAGGCAGCTGAGAAATAGATTTAAAATAAACATTGGTGATCGTATTTGAACAATCGAACCATTTCACCACAGGATCTGTTGTAGCTGCAACATCATCTTAAAGTGCTTATGTGTCCATAGTGCTTTTGGAGGAAGGGTAATCATCTTGATAAACTTATCCAAAAACTAGTTTCTATTCTTGCAGGTATCTTTGCTGGTGTTTTCATATCTTTCCTGAAGCATGGCTTTAATAACTAAATACTGTCATTTCATATATTTTCTGAACGTTTGCTTCAGAAAGGAAATGAGTATTTGCTACTAGGCTATTGGTGAGGGTGATGTGAATAGATGCAAGCTTTAATGTACCTTGAAATGCCATTCAATTAGATTAGAAAGAAAACAAAGATTTTGCATTTGCAATCTGTTAATCTGGGGAGAGGGGCGGAGTAGGAAAGTTTAAACTTCCTCCGACCCACATGTATTTCAGGGTCATAGAACATAGAAGATAGAACAGAACAACACAGGAACATGCCCTTCGATCCACAATTTCTGTGCTGAACCTAATGCCAAGATCATGCCATGGTTTTGTGAAAAATCAAGGTCATGTTTATTGAATTGTAACAGTGACTGTTACAATCACCTTGGCTGTTTTCCCTTAATAGTTTAATATTTTCAATCCTCTATTGCTGTACCAATACAGGTCTTCCTTTTTCCAATATCAGCAGTCGTATGGAACTAGTTTTATACCACAACTTGCTTCCTGACCACAATGATGTTTCAATGAACAATCTTAATTTTCCTCAGTAGAGTTACACTAAGTTGTAGACTATCCTTGCCCCTTGCTTATATCAACAGCTAAACTATTACTGAAGTATTAATGGTTAATTAATACAAGAATTTAAAAACTGATGCATTCCTCTTTTGGCGGAAGCATCAATGGGAAAATGTATTTGCTTTATGATTCATTTAGTTTTTGTACATAAAATTATCTGTATGTTCATAAAATATGTTATGAAGCAAACTTCTTTTCTATCTACATCTCTATATATAACTAAAAGTCTTCGGCGTGTGTGTGTGTGTGTGTGTGTGTGTGTGTGTGTGTGTGTGTGTGTGTGTGTGTGTGTTGTGTGTGTGTGTGCGTGCGTTTGTGCGTGCGTGTGTGTGTGTGTGTGTGTGTGTGTGTGTATGCGCGCGCGCGGGTGCGCCAATCTGGTTAATTCCTATCTTCTTCCAAATGTTAGGCAACACCATTCCCCATTTTCACATATCCTACTCACGTTTCCCCCCTGGTGGTGATAAACATCTTCCATCGCATTCCCACCTATGTTTCCAAAGTTATTAATCGTTTAAAGTTTTAAAAACAGACCGAAAACTCACCCATTTCGGGAAAAAAAATCAGAGTAACGTCACAATGCACTCGCAAGGCAGGACGGGACATTCCGGGATGGAGGGGAACTCCAGCACGTGGTGAACGAGGTGTGGCGGCGGCTGCTGGCACCCGACACCCGACGCCCGACAACTGGTGGGGAGGGTGGTGCTGGAGCTGGAGTGAGGGCCAAGCCCGGGGCTTGGGATGGGGCTGTGACCGGGGCTGAGAAAAAAGCCGCCGCTGGATCCAAGGACGAGCCTGGGTGCAGGGGTCAAGGACGAGTCCGGAGATGAAGTCGAGGGCCTGCACTGGAGCCCAGGAGGTGGCCGAGCTGACTGGCTCACATCTACAACCAGGGCCGGGCCGAGTACGAGAACCAGACCGAGTTCCAGGCCCTGCCACTGCTCTATGACCTGGGTAGGTCCTGGGGTAGGGAATGGGAGTGAGCGGAGGAGGAGTGAGTGGGGTAGTAGGGGGAGATGGGGGGTTGTGGAGGAGGGAGATGAGGAGGGGTGGAGGAGGGAGATGCTCCTCCCTCTCTCTATCATCCCCCTCCCTCTCTGCCCCTGTCCCTCACTACCGACCTCCCCCTCCATCTACCCTCCCTTTCTACTCCCCTTTCTCCTTCTCCATCTCTACCTCCTCCCCCTCCCTCTCTACCGCCCTCCCTCTCTATCCCCCTAACTCTCTACTCCCCCTCCTTCTCTCCCACCCCTCCCTCTATACCACCTCTACCTCTCTACCCCCCTTCCCTCTCTAGGGATTGAAAAGGGGGTGAAGAGGAGGAGGAGGAGGGAGTGCTGGGGGATGAGGAGAAATGAGCCACGCCTGCGCAGTTGGGGGCTATGTGTGAGTGGTGCAATATTGCGTTGGGGGAACGGATGAGTGGTGGAATCTTACGTTGGGGGAGCAGACCCATTGGGTCTGCACTTGGTCTAGTACTTATTAAAAGTCTCATCTTGTATGTATGCGTGCGTGCGTGCGTGTGTGTGTGTGTGTGTGTGTGCCTGTTTCCTTATGTGTTTTTCTACTTTTGTAAAAACACTATGCGGTAGCGCTTCCATTTTTACATAATCTGACATTTTCCCCTCCACATTGTAATCAGGTTCACTTAAGATTTCAGCCTATATTTCACGTTATTGACGATTCAAGTTTTAAAAAGGCAAAACGGTTCTCACACACAGCCATTTTCCAGGACTTTCCAATGATGATGTCACAATGCCACTCAGATTCAGATTCAGATTCAGATTCAGATTCAGATTCAATTTTAATTGTCATTGTCAGTGTACAGTACAGGAGACAACGAAATGCATTTAGCATCTCCCTGGAAGAGCGACATAGCAAATGATTTGAATAAATAATAATAAGTGTCCGGGGGGGGGGGGGGGGGGGGTGATTGGCAGTCACCGAGGTACGTTGTTGAGTAGAGTGACAGCCGCCAGGGAAGAAGCTGTTCCTGGACCTGCTGGTTCGGCAACGGAGAGACCTGTAGCGCCTCCCGGATGGTAGGAGGGTAAAC
This sequence comes from Amblyraja radiata, assembly GCF_010909765.2. Lineage (NCBI taxonomy): Eukaryota > Metazoa > Chordata > Chondrichthyes > Rajiformes > Rajidae > Amblyraja > Amblyraja radiata. The sequence continues at coordinate 52,677,403 of NC_045957.1, read as the reverse complement.
AGTCCATGGTTGGGGTGAGAGCAGTCCTTGGCGATGCTGAGCGCCCTCCGCAGACAACGCTTGCTTTGGACAGACTCAATGGAGGGGAGCGAGGAACCGGTGATGCGTTGGACAATTTTCACCACCCTCTGCAATGCCTTCCGGTCGGAGACAGAGCAGTTGCCATACCATACTGTGATGCAGTTGGTAAGGATGCTCTCGATGGTGCAGCGGTAGAAGTTCACCAGGATCTGAGGAGACAGATGGACCTTCTTCAGTCTCCTCAGGAAGAAGAGACGCTGGTGAGCCTTCTTGATCAGAGTTGAGGTATTGTGGGTCCAAGAGAGGTCATCGGAGATGTTGACTCCCAGGAACCTGAAGCTAGAAACACGTTCCACCTCCGTCCCGTTAATGTGGATGGGGGTGTGCGTGCCGCACCTGGACTTCCTGAAATCTACAATGAGCTCCTTGGTCTTCTTGGAGTTAAGGGCCAGGTTGTTGTCAGCGCACCATGCTGCTAAGTGCTGGACCTCCTCCCTGTAGGCCGACTCATCGTTGTTGCTGATGAGGCCAATCACCATTGTATCATCTGCATACTTGATGATGGTGTTAGTACCATGTACAGGTGTGCAGTCATAGGTGACGAGGGAGTAGAGGAGGGGGCTCAGCACACAGCCCTGTGGAATGCCGGTGTTCAGGGTGAGGGTTGAAGAGGTGTGCTTGTCTAACCTAACAGACTGGGGTCTGTTGGTTAGAAAGTCCAGTATCCAGTTGCAGAGGGAGGGGTCGATGCCCAGGTTACCGAGTTTGGTGATCAGTTTTGATGGTATAATGGTGTTGAATGCTGAGCTGTAATCGATGAACAGCATTCTTACGTAAGTGTCTCTGTTGTCGAGATGGGAGAGGGTGGAGTGAAGTGCCGTTGAGATGGCATCCTCCGTACTCCTGTTCTTGCGGTAGGCAAACTGATAGGGATCCAGTGTGGGGGGTAGGCAGCTTTTGAGGTGTGCCAGGACCAGCCTCTCGGAGCACTTGGTGATGATGGGGGTAAGTGCAACTGGGCGGAAGTCGTTGAGGCTTGCCGCAGTGGAGTGTTTTGGCACTGGCATGATGGAGGTGGTTTTAAGGCACGTGGGGACAACTGCTTGGGCAAGTGACAGGTTGAAGATGTCAGTCCAGACATCTGTCAGCTGCGCAGCACAGGCCCTGAGCACGCGCCCGGGGATGCCGTCAGGGCCAGCAGCCTTACGTGCATTAGTCCTACTCAGTGCCACGTATACGTCGTAGGGGGTGAGTGTGAGGGGTTGGTGATCGGCAGGTAGCACAGCCTTGATGGCTGTCTCTAGATTGTCCCTGTCGAAGCGGCCATAGAAGTGATTAAGCTCCTCAAGGAAGGAGGCAGTCGCTGGATGTGGGGGTGGTGTTGGAGGGTCTGTAGTCCGTGATGGCCTGGATGCCTTGCCACATGCGTCGGGGGTCGGAGTTGTTGTTGAAGTGCTCCTCAATCCTGAGCTTATGGCAGTGCTTGGCCTTCTTGATGCCCCTCTTCAGGTTAGCCCTGGATGAACTAGTAGGCTCGAGCATCGCCTGACCTGAAAGCGGTGTCCCGTGCTTTCAGCAGTAGCCTGACCTCGCTGTTCATCCATGGCTTCTGATTCGGGAATATGGTCACCTGTTTGAGGGAGGTGACACTATTGATGGTGGAGTTTATAAAGTCCAGAACAGAGGATGTGTAGGAATCAATGTCCGTGTGGGAGTCAAGGGTGGCCTGGGCTGCAAACGCCTTCCAGTCAGTGTTTCCAAAACACTGCTGAAGTGTGAAGTCCGCTTCCTCTGACCAGACTTTAACTGTCCTCACAGTTGGTTTAACCCGTCTGATGAGTGGGGAGTACTTAGGGAGCAGGAACAATGAGACGTGATCAGACTGACCAAGGTGGGGGAGGGGGAATGGCTTTGTAAGCTTCAGCCATGTTGGTGTAGACTTTGTCCAGTGTCTTGTCTACTCTAGTGGGGAAGGAGACATGTAGGTGGAATTTGAGGAGTACAGTCTTCAGGTTAGAGTGATTGAAGTCACCCGCAACAATGAAGGCTGCCTCGGGGTTGTGCGTCTGTTGATTGCTAATGGCAGTATGCAGCTCTTTCATTGCAAGCTTGGCATTAGCATCAGGAGGGATATAGGCTGCAGTCACAACAGTGGAGGTGAACTCTCTGGGCAGATAGAACGGTCTGCATCTAACCAAGAGGAACTCAAGGTTAGCTGAGCAGTGACTCTCGATGATGGTGGAGTCCGTGTACCATGCTTTATTTACATAAATGCACAGACCCCCACCTCTGGTCAGTGCACCAATCACAATGCGCTCTCAAGCTGCCGAGTGCCACAATTACATCACAATGGGGCGTTGCCAACGGTAACCGCAGCTTCTCACAGCCAGCCTTTTCCAGGAGCTTCCAGTGATGATTAATCACAATGGGCTCTCAAGCTGCTGATTGCCAAACCCCCTGCCCCCCGCCCCCCGCCCCCTCTCCCCCACAGGTTATTCACCCCCGGGTTATTCATGATTGAAGTAAAAATATAACCCAAACCACATTTTAAAACACCATCATCCAGTGACGTCACAACCCCCCCCCCAAACGGTACAGTGAAACAGAATATTCCGCTATCTTCCAGTGACGTCAGGGGAGGGCCTCATTTCAAAAACAGCTTCATCAGCTCCCCAACGCACACCGCTGAAGGAGCAGAACCAACGGGTCTGCACTTAGAAACATAGAAAATAGGTGCAGGAGGAGGCCATTCGGCCCTTTGAGCCAGCACCGCCATTCATTGCGATCATGGCTGATCGTCCCCAATCAATAACCCGTGCCTGCCTTCTCCCCATATCCCTTGATTCCACTAGCCCCTAGAGCTCTATCTAACTCTCTCTTAAATCCATCCAGTGACTTGGCCTCCACTGCCCTCTGTGGCAGGGAATTCCACAAATTCACAACTCTCTGGGTGGAAAGGTTTTTTCTCATGTCAGTCTTAAATGGCCTCCCCTTTATTCTAAGACTGTGGCCCCTGGTTCTGGACTCGCCCAACATTGGGAACATTTTTCCTGCATCTAGCTTGTCCAGTCCTTTTATAATTTTATATGTTTCTATAAGATCCCCCCTCATCCATCTAAACTCCAGTGAATACAAGCCTAGTCTTTTCATCCTCATATGACAGTCCCGCCATCCCAGGGATAAATCTCGTGAACCTACGCTGCACTGCCTCAATCACAAGTATGTCCTTCCTCAAATTAGGAGACCAAAACTGTACACAATAGTCCAGATGCGGTCTCACCAGAGCCCTATACAACTGCAGAAGAACCTATACTGAAATCCTCTTGTTATGAAGAGGATTTCCATTAGCTTTCTTCACTGCCTGCTGTACCTGCACGCCAACTTTCAGTGACCGGTGGACAAGGACACTCAGGTCTCGCTGTACCTCCCCCTTACCTAACCTAACCCCATTGAGATAATAATCTGCCCCCTTGTTTTTGCCACCAAAGTGGATAACCTCACATTTATCTATATTATACTGCATCTGCCACGCATCTGCCCACTCACTCAACCTGTCCAGGTCACCCTGCAACCTCCTAACATCCTCTTCACAGTTCACACTGCCACGCAGCTTTGTGTCATCCGCAAACTTTCTAGTGTTGCTCCTAATTCCCTCTTCCAAATCATTAATATATATGGTAAACAGCTGCACTCCACTTGCCACTGCCTGCCATTCTGAAAAGGACCCGTTCACTCCTACTCTTTGCTTCCTGTCTGGCAACCAATTTTCTATCCACGTCAACACCCTATCCCCAATACCATGTGCTCTAATTTCAGTCACCAGTCTCCCGTGCGGGACCTTATGAAAGGCTTTCTGAAAGTCTAGATACACTACATCCACTGGCTCCCCTTCATCCATTTTACTTGTCACATCCTCAAAAAATTCCAGAAGATTAGTCAAGCATGATTTTCCTTTCATAAATCCATGTTGACTTGGACTAATCCTTTTACTGCTATCCAAATGGCTCATTATTACCTCTTTAATAATTGACTCCAGCATCTTTCCCACCACCGAAGTCAGGCTAACTGTAGTCAGTCTGTAATTCCCCGTTTTCCCTCTCGCTCCTTTCTTGAAAAGTGGGATAACATTAGCTATCCTCCAATCCACAGGAACTGATCCTGAATCTATTGAATATTGGAAAATGATCACCAATGCGTCCACTATTTCTAGAGCCACTTGCCTGAGGACCCTGGGTTGCAGTCCACCAGGCCCCGGGGATTTATCATAGAAACATAGAAACATAGAAATTAGGTGCAGGAGTAGGCCATTCGGCCCTTCGAGCCTGCACCGCCATTCAATATAATCATGGCTGATCACCCAACAACTCGGGGGTCGCGTAACTATTTATCATCCTTCAGTCCCATTAGCCTACCCAATACTATTTCTCGCCTAATGAAAATTTATTTCAGTTCCTCGACCCCCTTCGATCGTCTGTCCTCAAATACTTCTGGGAGATTGTTTGTGTCTTCCTTAGTGAAGACAGATCCGAAGTACCTGTTCAACTCTTCTGCCATTTCCTTGTTCCCCATAATAATTTCAAATGTGTCTGCCTTCAAGGGACCCACATTTGACTTTGCTATTCTTTTTCCCTTAACATACCTTAAGAAGCTTTTACTGTCCTTCTTTATATTTGTGGCCAGCTTCCCTTTTCAGCCCGTACTTCATCTTTTCAGCCTGTATTGCCCGTTTTGTTTCCTTCTGTTGTCCTATGAAAGTTTCCCAATCCTCTGGTTTTCGGCTACTCTTTGCTGTGTTATACATCTTTTCTTTTAGTTTTATTCTATCCCTAACTTCTCTTGTCATCCACGGTTGCCTCCTGCTCCTCTTAGAATCTTTCTTCCTTTTTGGAATGAGGTCTAGTCTCTATTAAAATTCTTATTCTAAACATTTATTTCAGTAAATGGCCATCCTGAAGTTTGTACGAATTGTAATGTGAATGCAAGAAAAATATCGAGAAATTATTTTCAAAACTTATGTTTGATAACAGGAAAATAATTGCTTTCGTCTTACACTATCACTATGACATTTCTTGCACAAAATTAACAGATTATTTCTTGATCAGTAGTTTATCTTTTTCTACCTTGACAAGGAAACCATTTAAAAATTAGATGAATAGCTATATTTCCTGCAGTCAATCAACAAAATTAATGAAGTCAAATCTCCAATATCAAGCGATACAGCACCTAAAGAATCTGAAAATGCAAAAATTTCAACCAGTTTGGCACAAATTACTTTTTTTGATGATTTGCTTAAGTGCTGCAGGTCTGGTTGATTTTGTGCTGCGACACAGATTAGCATTCTTATGTCAAGCAACCAATTAGAACGTAAATGTGTTTACACTAATGCCATGGAAAGTTTTCAGCCATGAAAATAGCTTCAGAAGTCAGAGCAGAGGCCAAATACATAAAATGTATTAGATAGACCCTTAGGGTAGATAAACGGCATCCTCTGCATTCTTTTCCATTTGTGAGTTTAATTTGACTGAGCTTCCTTAATTTAATGACCGGTTTCTTCAGCAAAATGGATTCTTTCATTTAATGCTGCCATGGTCCTTGCCCTTAATACTTGCACATTTTTCAAATCTCTGACGCAGTACTATTTACCATTCGTGCCATCTGAAATTAAAAATCTCAGCTTGTCCCCAGGCTGTGACCCATGATCTGACTTGTCTCACTTATTGAAGATTTTACTTCGGAGTCACGTGAGTGACTACGTGAAGAAGCCCGCTAGGACGCATGCGTGTCATTACGCTACACGCATTGCGAAACATCAGACGCGGTGGAAGGACGTTCCCCCGCGGCGGCAATTTGAAAAGCCGCTATTGCAGGTAAGATTTCTTACTCTGTCGTCTTTTTGCCCACTACAGGAGAAAGGCAAAAAGTAAACGTGGGCTGCGACAAAGCAGGTCAGGGAGGACCGCGAAGCAGCGGACAGCCAGCAAAGCAGCCGCCGGCACAACATCACCCGCAGTGGGATCAGCTGTGCCCTGTGTAGCCGCCGCGCCGGCCAAATCAACGCGGCCGGGCGGCAGGCAAAACACAAAACAAACAGAGTCGTGGACTCGGAGGAGTCCGACTCTGATACACCACGGGAGGCCAGCGACCGAGAGCGCTGGACCCGTATGGAATGGTGTTTGGAGCATCTGCTCCAGCGTGACCGGCTCCGGGAATTGGAGTCAGGCCACTGTGGGCACTATATCAAACCCACAGCAGCACCTTTTCAAGGGCTGCACAATATCTCCACCTTATCAGAGGGGAGCACCTCGAGTCAGTTCTGGGCTGACTTGGAAGAGGGGACCGCGGAAGAAAACACCAGTGCATGCATGGGGTGCAGGGTGAAGAAAAATTGCTGGATATGGTGGTAAGCTTCATGCAGCCAGACCAAACAGGGGCAAACCTGGAGCCTAAGCTTGCAACAAGCATTGATTACATGTCACTGAACCAGCTACAGGAACAGGCTGTGCTGGATACAACAGAGACATTTAACACCAGGAACCTGCATTTCCCTGAATGTGCCAATTGTAAACAGCTGCATCTGGAAGCACATCGGGCCACGGGCAGAAGCATGGATGTGAAGTTTCAAAAAGTCCTGAAGTTACTAAACTTCAGGAATAACCGCTTTTGCCCGTACGGTGGCACCACGGCCATGTCCCAAGGCCAACAGGACGCGCAGGCACTGCTATGCAACACTCAGCACGAATTAAATAGCATTAGAAAAAGTGCCATACAGCCAACGCTAAATCCAAAATTCGCGGGGCTGTGTAAGCAACACCAGCAACCAACCCGAAGAACCAACCACCAGCACAGCAACGGAAGAACTTCAGGAAGAAGTAGTCCTGCCACTGGTAACAATGGAGGTAGGGGGTCTGGTTCCCCAAATAATAAGGGAAGCATGGAGGTTGGGGGAAGACTGTATTAGGTTTTAAATGCATGGAGCATGCTAACATCCGATACTTACGTCTTAAGCAGTATCCAGGGATATGCCATAGAGTTTGTACACCAAAACAGCCCTCCAGTTCAACACAAACCAAACCGAGAATTTGTGCTCTCTGATAGGTAAAAAACAGAAGCACAAGTTGAACTGGAGCGACTTTACATAAAAGGTGTAATTCAGACAACACAACACGAACCATTAGAATTCGTGTCCAATATATGTACTAAAACCAAAAAAGATGGTGTTTGTCGCATCATCATAGATCTGACAAATTGAATACATTTGTACAATATATTCACTTCAAAATGGAAACCTTTGTTACTGCTAAACAACTAATTTCCAAAGGGTACTTCATGGCTAGCATCGATTTAAAAGATACATACTATTCAGTACCCATACGAGGTGACCACAGACGTTACTTAAAATTTAACTGGATGGGACAACTCTGGCAATATAAAGCGCTGCCAAATGGGCAAACATCAGCCCAGGCTGTACACAAAAATTTAAAAACCAGGCCTACCGTTTCTATGCAAACGCAAACATATGGTTATGGCATATTTGGATGACATACTCATGTGGGCATAACTTTGGAATTGGCCATACTAACTGTAACAGCCACAAAAACAGTTGTTTGGGAAAAACTGGGATTTATCATCCATCCAATTAAATCTAAACTAACATCGTCCACTACTATGGACTACTTGGGATTCACCATTGATTCAGTTCACAATGGTGACACTACCCAAGGGAAAGGCCAGAGAAATAATAGAGGTTGTAGCAACCTCATTGACATCACAAATCCATCCATCAGATTGGTAGCCAAAGTAATTGGTAAAATGGTGGCTGCTTTCCCAGCCACACAATTTGGATTACATTACCAAAACTTACAGAGAGCTAAAATTCAAGCTCTAAAAATCAATGCAGGTCACTTTAACAGACCCATGAAACTACCAATTCAAGCCAAAACGGAGCTAAAATGGTGGATCGATAACATCTGGCTTTATTCCAAACATTGTCAGTAACCCTTCGATGGTACTACAAACGGATGCCAGTGCACTGGGGTGGGGAGCCACCAATACCATCACCAGCTGTGGAGATAGATGGACAGTGCAGGAGGCATCCTTCTTACTGACACTGGGTATAAATTACTTGGAAATGTTGGGTGCAGTTCATGGCATACATCAACCACATGGGCGGCAACAAATCGATATCATGTGACAATCTCGCTAATTCAATTTGGCAATGGTGCATCCAGAGAAATATTTGGATATCAGCCACTTACCTACCACGGAGACTAAGTTTAGTGGCAGACACCAGGTCACGCAAATTTAATGAAAACACCGAATGGATGTTAAACAAAACAGTGTTTGCTGAAATCACAGCAAAATACGGGAAACCGGATATCGATCTTGTCGCATTTAGATGATATCTAACTATGTTTCATGGGAACCAGACCCTGGGGCAACGGCAACAGGTGCATTTTCGTTGCATTGGGGGAAATGGTTTATTTACGCATTCCCTCCCTCCTGCCTCATCAGTCGGGTATGAAGGAAAATACAACAAGACTCTGCGTCTGGTATTTGGGAGTACCCGATTGGTCTACTCAACCATGGTTCCCAGTGGTGCAAAACATGGTATTCGAACCATGTATTACAATCCCACACAGACCAGATCTACTACTACATCCCGTGACGGGATAGCCATCCAAGCCATAAAGCTGGAACCTGCTAATTTGTAGAGTTTAAAAACACCGCTTCTACAATTGGGACTCACGGACCGAACAGCAAACATCATCTCGGCGGCCCAAAGAGAGTCAACCAAGAAGCAATATCTGGTCTACATCAGAAAGTGGGAAACGTACTACCATAAGAACAAAACCACCAACAGAAATATCAACATCCCATCTCTTCTGGAATATCTGGCAGGCCTCCACTATGATGAGGGGCTCAGCTACAGTGCCATCAACAGCGCCAGAAGTGCCCTGTCGACATACCTATGGCAAGGGACAGAGCGTTACACGGTAGGGACTCACCCTCTGGTAACCAAGCTCATGAGGGGAATATTTAACACAAACCCCAAAAAACCAGGTACTCCCATATATGGGATGTAAGCATTGTCCTGAAAGCACTCAGGAACTGGTCACCAGCATCTACCCTGTCCCCATACAGACTAACGTTTTAAAAAACAGTCATGGTAATGGCACTGGTCACGGCACAGAGGGTTCAGTCACTGCACAGACTGGACAACATGACCTCCTCACCTGACGATATTACGTTCCATATTTACGAACTAGTAAAACAGAACAGACAGGGATCAGCAGGCCTCAATATCCAATGTAGGTCATACCCTGCAGATGACCGCCTCTGTATAGTTAAACATCTATCACTATACATGGTGAAAACTAAAAACCTGAGAGGCAATGAGAAGGGACTGCTGATCAGCCATAAGAAACCTCACAAAAAAGTGACGGTCCAAACGATCTCGAGATGGCTGAAAAAGGTACTGACGCGGGCTGGGGTGGATACTAATGTGTTCAAATCTCATTCCACCAGGGCCGCAGCTACATCATGGGCAGTACGACTGGATGTGCCCATGGACCAAGACCTCGAAGCAGCAGGATGGTCAGGGGAAAGAACTTTCCAGTTATTTTATAACAAACCAGTGAGAGAGACTGGAACATTTGCAGAAAGAATTTTAAATTCTGTAAATTAATTAAAACCCATAAATAGGGTTATATTTGTGTTAATACATTTTATGATTTCAATAACGAATCATGTGCAATTATGTTAACACTATTCCTCCCACAGTCAAGGCAGACGTGTGCATGGACGTTTCTACGGCATGAGATCACAGAGCTTTGAAGTCTTCACGTAGTCACTCACGTGACTCCGAAGTAAAATAGTAAGATTAAACGAGAACTTACCAGTTTGAAGTTTGATCTGTATTTTATGAGGAGTTATGATGAGGGATTACGTGCCCTCCGCTCCCACCCAGATCATATATACTTAACTGGTACCTCTTCTCTAATCTTACTATGTTTAGTCATTACAGTTATCTGTGATCTCACACCGCTGCTTTGAAGAATGACACGCATGCGTCCTAGCGGGCTTCTTCATGTAATCTCTCATCGTAACTCCTCATAAAATACAGATCAAACTTCAAACTGGTAAGTTCTCATTTAATCTTACTATTATAAAGCACACAGGGTATTGTGTGATATTTACAGTTCAAATATTGACACACTGCATTATTTTCAAGTATGTCCTGAATTTTAAGAGTTGAGGACTTGAATCTCACAGCAGTCATTGGCCTTCTGATAGTAATTGTGTCTAAAATATACAAAGTGTTTTGAACTATGGGTTCTAGTTCTGCTCCTGCACAGCATCTAAGCTGACCTGTACTTTCTGTTTTTCTTTTGGATTTCCAGTATCTACAGTTTTTCATTCTCCAACTCATAGCAAATTGTGGACTTCCGTGATTAATGTGAGGAAGTGATTACAGATCATTTTATTCTAATGTATAGGTAACTGTTTCTTCACAAAAATCCAAGGCTTAATGTAAAAACAATAGAAATTGCAAAAAGGATGGCCTGGATATTCTGACCTGTCTGCTTCTACATCACTTACATATGGAAGACAGGAGTTAATTATTTTTGGATGATCATTTTTTGATTGTTTCAGGTCTGTTGCTACAGAAATCAATACTTAACTGATGACACCATATTATTTAACAGAAGATAACATGACTGAACTCCCCCAAATTATACAGCTAATGTCAATACCATAAGTCACTACAGAATTAATTTCTGTACTCTGCAATAATATTCCAAAGTACTAGAAATAATTAAGATTAACCATGACATTAACCTAACTGATATTGCAATACCTTTCTTTTCACGTTAATTAATGGTCTCCAATTCTTGAGCTAGACTTCCAATCAATATGTGACAGATTTTATTTTCTTGGGACATGGAATCTGAGGTTCTGTGACTCTGCCTTGTTCATAGCACTGCAACTTGTTCTCAGAAAGTGATATTGCCATTGTCAGTAAAAGTGTGTTTGTTGCCTCTTTCCCTGCACTACCCGCTGCCACAGATTGCACCAAAGGAAAAAGATCAGGGGGAAAAAAAAAGATCTAAATTGAACAAAAGACATGATTCCATCTACGCTTCACACTGCCTTGGCAAGATCACCAGCATAATCAAGGACAGAGGACAATAACGCTCTGTCCCTTGCACATACACCAATTGGTGCAGTGAAATTTGAGTTATCATGCAGCACACAAATAAGATAAACATAACACTTTAGAATTTAACATAAAACGTGAAAAAACATCCCCCCACAGCGGATTCAACATTTCCCACTGTGAGGGAAGGCACCAAAGTTCAGTCCTCTTCCTCTGTTCACCCATGGTCGAGGCCTATTGAGGCCTCCGCAGTCGCCTTAACGGCAGCCTAATGTTTGTTTCAGGCTCTCGAATGGAAGAACACTCTCAGTGGCCCGGAGCCTCCGAATCGGACGCTTCCTACCGGAGACCGCGGGCCGAGCTGGGCGGAGATTCAATGCTGGCGACCTCGGCGAGAGATCCCAGGCTCCGCGATGTCAAAGTCAGCGCCGCCAGCGGCTGCACACTCCCACCGCCCGTGGCTGGAAGCTCCGCAGACCACAGCTCCATGGTATTCAAAGTTGGCAGTCCCAGCACTCCAGAGCTCCAACACAGCGATTCCCGCTAAGGCATTGCTCGCTCCACGATGGAATCCAGTGCTGTGCCGCTGCTGAAGCTGAAGCTCTGGCCGGTCTCCGGCAGGAAAGGCCACGCCAATCTAGATGGTAGGCCGCGAGGAGGGGGTGAAGATGCGGCTCGGAGAGTAGTCGCATCCTCGTCCAGGAAGTGATTAAGAAAAACAGTTTCCCCCTCCCCCCCTCCCCACACATAAAAAAGACTAAAAGACCTCCAAAAACAAACCATGACAGACTAAAAAATAACAAAAAGAATGAAAGGGCAGACATCTGCAGGCGAGGCAGCCACACTCGATGCCGCCACCACTCGAAAATCAGTCTCACCCCTGTCGCTACCTCTTCTCCCCTCTCCCATCAGGTACAGAAGTGTGAAAAAATATACCTCCAGATTCAGGAACAGTTTCTTCCTGGTTGTTATCAGGCAAATGAACCATCCTATCTCCAACTAGAGAGTGTCCTGACTTACCATTATCTCATTGGAGAAATTGGACTATCTTTAATCAGATTTTACTGGACTTTATCTTGTACTAATCTTGTACTTCGCTTGTTCCCTCTGTAGCTCTCCTCCACATCCTCCAGTTTCCTCCCAGAAGACAACCATTAATTACCTACTGTAAACTGCCCCTCTATTTAATAAAAAGGAATCAATGTAGGATATTAATGTAAATATTATTGATGGTCAGCATGGACACATTAGGCAGAAAGGCCTGTTTTGATGTTATATCTCTCTTTGAATGAAATGATAAAATCTTGCCCTGTACTAGTTTGCATTGTGTTATCAGGGGAGTTCCATACAGACCGTACTCAAGCTCAGGATTGAACCTGGGTCCCTGACACTGTGAAACAACAGGTCAACCAGCTCTGCTGCTGTGCCAACATGGTTCCAAAATTGTTTCAGCAATACAAACCTATACTGTGAAACGTGGTTGATGTTACTTTGAAGAGAGTGTTAGCACAGTGGCGACATGCTAGGTTTATGCAGATTGTGAAGTCTGCATCAGTACAGACAGTTCTGCCATAAGGACGGTCATTTTGGAGCTCAGTGTTCCAGCCAAAGCACATATTTCTTGTTCTGCAAGTAGTTCCATAATATATGATCCAACTTGACTCCCAACTAAAATCCCCATTGAAACCAGCCTTCAGCCAATTCAATTGTCTCCACACAATATTAATAAATGGTTATGCCCACTGTGAACTATGGGACCAGACAACCTATTAGCTGTTGAAGTACTAAACATACTACAGAATCTGCCATGCCTGCAGAAAAGCTGTTCCGATGCAATTATTACATTGACATCTACCTGACAAAGTGAAAAATTGGGTAGGAAGGAACTGCAGATGCTGGTTTACACCAAAAATAGAGATAAAATGCTGATGTATCTCAGGGGGACAAGCAGCATTTCTGGATAGAAGGAATGGGTGACGTTTCAGGTTGAGAACCTTCTTCAGACTTGCCTGGGTATACCGTATATGCTGCCAAAAAAAGGAGGAAACAGGAGTTCAATGTATGTAACAATGTCTGTAACCAAGGAGTGATATGGAGCTGAGTTCTTCACTGGTTATTAGCATCGTTTCATACATTGACGTGTGTAGGAAAGAACTGCAGATGCTGGTTTAAATCGTAGGAAAGAACTGAGGATCTCGACCCATTACATCACTCATTCCTCTCTCCAGAGATGCTGACGGTCCAGCTGAGTTACCTTCATATATTGACAATTTGTCCACCTAGCACACCAACAAGCCATGAACCTGTTGACTGTAATCAGGTTACTGACAGTGTAAATGTCAAACAGATTGGAGCTATCCCATTCCTATATTTATATGAGGTTTCATTTACTGTAAAGTACATGGGTTATATTTGCCTGAGGTTGCATGTTGAGGATGTGTTTGAAGTGGCAAAGCAATAAATTTTGGAGATTTGGTATACGGCCACTGTGTCATCTGGACTATATGGGAAAAGAAATGAACAACTCGATGGAAAGAGGACATCAGTTTTAGGAAAGCGTCATAAATTAGATAAGGTGGATAATAAGATAATAAGATAATAAGATAAGGCATTTGATAAGGTCCCACATAGGAGATTAGTGGGCAAAATTAGGGCACATGGTATTGGGGGTAGAGTGCTGACATGGATAGAGAAGTGGTTGGCAGACAGGAAAAAGAGTAGGAATTAACGGGTCCCTTTCAGAATGGCAGGCAGTGACTAGTGGGGTACCGCAAGACTCGGTTCTGGGACTGCAGCTATATACAATATACATCAATGATTTGGATGAAGGGATTCAAAGTAACATTAGCAAATGTGCAGATGACAAAGAGCTGGGTGGCAGTGTGAACTGTGAGGAGGATGTTATGAGAATGCAGGGTGACTTGGAAAGGTTGGGGGAGTGGGCAGATGCATGGCAGATGAAGTTTAATGTGGATAAATGTGAGGTTATCCACTTTGGTAGCAAAAACAGAAAGCAGATTACTATCTAAATGGCGTCAAGTTTTAGAAAAGGGGAAGTACACCGGGATCTGGTGGTCCTTGTACATCAGTCTATGAAAATAAGCATGCAGGTACAGCAGGCAGTGAAGAAAGTGAATGGCATGTTGGCCTTTATAACAAGAGGAATCGAATATAGGAGCAAAGAGGTCCTTCTGCAGTTGTACAGAGCCCTAGTGAGACCACAGCTGGAGTATTGTGTGCAGTTTTGGTCCCCTAATTTGAGGAAGGACATTCTTGCTATTGAGGGAGTGCAGCGTAGGTTTACAAGGTTAATCCCAGGATGGCGGGACTGGCATATGTGTCATACGCGGGGCTTGCTTTCAAAGAGTTGGTGAGAGGAGGAGTTACTTGGGCGGTGAGTTAAAAATCGAGGGCGGGGCTTGCTTTCACAGAGGCCCGGGGAGCCGTTGGTGAGAGGAGGAGTTACCCAATCTGCAGCGTTCCATCTCACTTCCAGAGAAGGGGTCTGGTGGAAGCCTCTGTCTGGTGGAAGAGGACCAGGGGAAGCAGCTGATTGGGTACAACCCCAGGTTTGCATTTCTGCTATCAGGTTAAGGGTTCAGTGAGTTAAGGGTTCTGTGAATTAAGGGTTCAGTGAGTTAAGGGTACTACCTTTAGTAGTAAAGGTACAGTTTAAAGGATAAAGATTTTTATAGTGTGAGGGAGTTGATTTAATTTGGGAGTAAGCTATGTCAGTGGAGATTGGCCCCGTGGTTTGCTCAGCCTGCAACATGTGGGAGATCAGGGATATGGTCGGTGTCCCTGGTGACTACATTTGCAGGAAGTGTGTCCAGCAGCAGCTCCTGGCAGACCGCATTGAACGATTGGAGCTGCAGTTGGATTCATACTGGAGCATCCACGATGCTGAGAAAGTCGTGAATAGCACGTACAGTGAGTTGGTCACACCGCAGGTAAAAGATAAGAGGACAGAAAGGGAACGGGTGGCCAATAGCCAGCATAGCAGTAGGCAGGTAGTGCAGGAGTCCCCTGCGGTCATCTCCCTCCTAAACAGGTATACCATTTTGGATACTGTTGGGGGAGATGGCTCATCAGGGGAAGGCAGCAGCAGCCAAGTTCATGGCACCATTGGTGGCTCTGCGGCACAGGAGGGGAGAAAAAAGAGTGGAAGGGCAATAGTAATAGGGCATTCAATTGTAAGGGGAATAGATAGGCGTTTCTGCGGCCGCAAATGAGACTCCAGGATGGTGTGTTGCCTCCCTGGTGCAAGGGTCAGGGATGTCACTGAACGGCTGCAGAACATTCTGGAGGGGGAGGGTGTACAGCCAGTTGTTGTGGTACACATTGGCACCAACGATATAGGTAAAAAAAGGGATGAGGTCCTACAAGGTGAATTTAGGGAGCTAGGAGATAAACTTAAAAGTAGGACCTCAAAGGTAATAATCTCTGGATTATTACCAGTGCCACGGGCCAGTCAGAGTAGAAATAGAAGGATATTGCAGATGAATACGTGGCTTAAAAAATGGTACAAGGGGGAGGGATTCAAATTTCTAGGGCATTGGAACCAGTTCTGGGGGAGGTGGGACCAGTACAAACAGGACGGTCTGCACCTGGGCTGGAATGGAACCAATGTCCTTGGGGGAGTGTTTGCTAGTGCTGTCGGGGAGGTTTTAAACTAATGTGACAGGGGATGGGTGCAAGAGCAGAGAGGCAGAGGGGTGTAAAATGAGGGTAGATGCAATAGGTAGCAAGGTGAAAAGTAAAAGTGGCAGGCAGACAAATCCAGGGCAAAAATCAAAAAGGGCCACTTTTGAACATAATTGTATAAGGGGTAAGAGTGTTGTAAAAACAAGCCTGAAGGCTTTGTATCTTAATGCAAGGAGCATTCGTAATAAGGTGGATGAGTTGAATGTGCAGACAGTTATTAATGAATATTAAGTAGTAGTGGAGTTGGGGATAACAGATGTCAAACAGATTGGAGCTATCGCATTCCTATATTTATATGAGGTTTCATTTACTATAAAGTACATGGGTTATATTCGCCTGAGGTTGCATGTTGAGGATGTGTTTGAAGTGGCAAAGCAATAAATTTTGGAGATTTGGTATAAGCTTCAAACCCTAATCTTTGGTTTATGATCAGATATAACACACTTCCTGATACGTCAAGGATCCTCCTGATCTAAGTCAAGGATGGAAAGTAAAATAAGATTGGAAATTTTGGTCCTAATTTTCTACAGGACTTTTCTACATTTCCAGCCATCATTTTGGTGAATGATTTGGTGGAACTCCTCAAAACAAAGTCAAGAAAATGCCTTACAAATTCGAATTTCTTGCTATCAGTGTACAATAACGCAAGTCAAGTATTGAACTGGAAGCTGAAATGGGCTTGGAAATGAAAATGATTCAAACCTTTTTTTAACAATACTTCTCACAGCTGAAAGGCAAATGACAGGAGCTAATGATATTTGCCTATCATTTTAAAGTACATTCATTATATAAAGGTATGAACAATAGGAAATAATACTGTGATCTGGCTTGACTAGATGGCCATGCATCATTATGTTGAGGAGTTTCAAGAGCACTTTTAGTCATGTGTAGGAAAGAACAGCAGAAGCTGGTTTAAATCGAAGGTAGACACAAAATGGTAGTGTAACTCCGCGGGACAGACGGCATCTCTGGAGAGAAGGAATGGGTGACGTTTCGGGTCGAGACCCTTCTTCAGACTGATCAGCACTTTTCATCGTACCTGATACCAAAACTTACATGTCCTCTTTGTTCATGTCACTCAGATTGGTTAAATGAATTCAATGCAGATTTTCCTAGAATTTAAGGCATATGTGAGAGTTTTTAGTACACTTTGGCAAATGCATTAAGATTTTCTTAATTTTTCCGTTTCTATCAGATATAGATTATTTTTGTTTTCAGGGAAGCGGAACTGAGCTAAGACTGTCACATCAGTGCTCCACGAAGCAGACACCCTTTCTCCCAAAATGAGGATTCAAAGTATATGAAATGAAGGTTTGAGTGTTTATTGATGGAGCGCATTGTTTGTTGAGTGGTTGTAGTGATTTGCACAGTGGATGTATCTACCCATTGGATTTAATCAATCTCAACTCATACCAAAGAGCTAAATTTCATCCAGTGCTTTCTCACTGTTTTTGCAACTGCACCACCACTTCTGCTTCCCATGGCCTCATGCATGTGTTTACCTCTAGAGTGCTTCCTGACTCCTCAAGGATGTGGCATGTCTCTTCTCTCTCCTCCCACACAGCTTATTTATTTATTTATTTTACTTTTCTTTTTCATCGGTTGGAGCTGCATACTAAATCTCGTTGCACTGACGTGCAATGACAATAAAAGATATTATTATTATTATTATTATTATTATTATTATTATTACTATTATTATTATTATTATTATTATTATTATTATTATTATTATTATTATTATTATTATTATTATTATTATTATTATTATTTTGCAGCAAGGTTTCCACTGCAATCCAGTGCATTATCATCTGTTTTCCTCAAGGTATCAAGTTAATCCTTAAGGTAGACAAAAATGCTGGAGAAACTCAGCGGGTGAGGCAGCATCTATGGAGCGAAGGAATAGGTGATGTTTTGGGTCAAGACCCTTCTTAAGACCTTCTTCTGTCTCCTATTCCTTCGCTCCATAGATGCTGCCTCACCCGCTGAGTTTCTCCAGCACTTTTGTCTACCTTCGATTTTTCCAACATCTGCAGTTCTTTCTTAAGGATAATCCTTACTGCGTTTTGTAGCCTCAATGTATTTCCCCTTCCGGAGATATCGGCTGTGCTCCAACAATATTGCCAGAACTAAGGACAGTCTAAAGAAGGGTCCTGACCCGAAACATCATTTATCTCCAGGGATGGTACCTGACCCGCTGAGTTACTACAGCACTTTGCGTCTTTTTTGTAACCCAGCACCTGCAGTTCCTTGTTTCTATAACATTGACCACTCTGTTTACATGTACATTCTCCGAGTAGCAACTGGCTGGATAGGAAAATAATTTAATCTACCTGTATAGGCAGCACAAATTCACCATGCTGTCTAGAGCATGATGCAAAGAAATGTTTTTATTGCTTTTCTCTAGAATTAGTTTCAGGTTTATCCGGAGTACATGCCATTTCCTTTTCTGTCACACACAAACTAATCGCTTTTTCTCACCAGCTATCCAGCTGTTTTTATCTTTTAAACCTTTTCAAATATAAACATTCCCCCAGAGTTTTGCAGCCAGCCTGAGATTGAAGTTTTACACCAATTACAGTACAATGTGGCAATGCAATTTTCTTAGCCGGGGGGGAGAAATTCATCTTGGGTCACCAGTGCTAAATACATGTGTGAGGATTACCTGCCAGTTGCAGACTCTTCCACACATTTAGGTCCGTGATGCTAATTTCACGCTCTTGTTGAGCCATTTTATTGTAATCTATCAAAGCCAACGACATCAAAAGTCTGTGAACAGCTATTTAATGAAGTGCAGTGCGTAGGATCTGCTGTTGCCACAGACACACTGCCTCCAAGGGTAGCATCCAAGGAGCCAATCCTGACGTGAAATTAAGATGATAAATTGACAACTATGTTTTTACATATCGACATGAATGCTTGGCATAAAGGTACTAAAAAAAGGTTTGGGGGAAGGTCAATTTTAAACGAATGTGAAATATAATGAAAAAATAAAGTTTGTATAATATTTTTTCAGAGTGTGGAAGGAACCCATTGCCTTTGACATAATGTACAGCAGAACAAAAGTATACATTTGAATATCTGGAAATTAAGTTATAAAAGAGACTACTGAATTTGAATATTCTGACTTTTAATGGGAATTAAGACATAATTGCTTCCAGTTGTAGGGAGTCAGAAAGACAGGAAATACCACCCACCGCATCCTACAGTATTTTTTATAAGTTAGTTAACTCATGGGGAAGATTTCTCTTTTTTTTTTTAAACAAAATCATTAACCTATTTGTTTTGACATGGAAAATTACACCCTAATGGGTAATAAAATTACAGAAAATATTACCAGAGTCAGCCTTTGCGGCCATGAGCATAATCCAAAACAGATAGAAATTCAGACTTATGTTTTTCAAGCGTGATTTAGAGTAGTTATTCTGAACACACAGCATATAAATAGTATAAGGTAGAATGCATCTAATGTGCCTGTATACAAGTGCCCTCCATTATGTTTGGGACAAATACCCATCATTTATTTATTTGCCTCTGTACTCCACAATTTTGAGATTTGTAACATAAAAAAATCACATGTGGTTAAAGTGCACATTGTCAGATTTTATTAAAGGCCATTTTTATACATTTTGATTTCACCATGAAGAAATTACAGCTGTGTTTATACATAGTCCACCCATGTCAGGGCACCATAATGTTTGGGACACATGGCTTCACAGGTGGCCTCCATAATGCAGGTATAAGAGAGCTCTCAGCACCTAGTCTTTCCTCCAGTCTTTCCATCACCTTTGGAAACTTTTATCAACTTGAGGGCTAAAGTTGTGCCAATGAAAGTCAAAGAAGCCGTTATGAGACTGAGAAACAAGAATAAAACAGTTATAGACAGCCAAACCATAGGCTTACCAAAATCAACTCATTAAGAAGAAAGAGAGCACTGTTGAGCTTACTAATCACAAAGGGACTGGCAGGCCACGAAAGACCTCCACAGCTCTATAATAATTCCCTCTATAATAAGGAAAACTCCCCAAACACCTGTCCGACAGATCAGAAACACTCTTCAGGAGTCAGGTGTGGATTTGTCAATGACCATTGTCCGCAGAAGACTTCATGAACAGAAATACAGAGGCTGCACTGCAAGATGCAAACCACTGATTAGCCACAAAAATAGGGTGGCCAGGTTACAGTTTGCCAAGTAGTACCTAAAAGAGCAACCACAGTTCTGGAAAATGGTCTTGTGGATAGATGAGATGAAGATTAACTTAGTGATGGCAGGAGCAAAGTATGGAGGAGAGAAGGAACTGCCCAAGATCCAAAGCATACCACCTCATCTGTGAAACACAGTGGTGGGGGTGTTATGGCATGGGCATGTATGGCTGCTGAAGGAACTGGCTCATACAAGATGATACAACTGCTGGTAGTAGCATTATTAATTCTGGTGTATAGACACATCCTATCTGCTAAAGTTCAAACAAATGCCTCAAAACTCATTGGCCGGCGGTTCATTCTACAGCAAGACAATGATCCCAAACATACTGCTAATGCAACAAAGGAGTTTTTCAAAGCTAAAAAATGGTAAATTCTTGAGTGGCCAAGTCAATCACATGATCTGTACCCAATTGAGCATGACTTTTATATGCCGAAGAGAAAACTGAAGGGGACTAGCCCCCAGAATAAGCATAAGCTGCAATACAGGCCTGGCAGAGCATCATCAGAGAAGACACCTTAGTGTCCATGGATCGGAGACTTTAAGCGGTCATTGCATGCAAAGGATATGCAACAAAATACTAAACATGACTACTTTCATTTACATGACATTGATGTGTCCCAAACATTATGGGGCCCTGAAATGGGGGAATATGTATAAACACAGCTGTAATTTCTTCATGGTGAAACCAAAATGTATACAAATGGCAGGTACACAAAAAAGTTGGAGAAACTCAGCGGGTGCAGCAGCATCTATGGAGCGAAGGAAAAAGGCAACGTTTCGGGCCGAAACCCTTCTTCAGACAAATGTATACAAATGGCCTTTATTAAAATCTGACAATGTGCACTTTAACCACATGTGATTTTTTTTCTATTACAAATCTCAAATTGTAGAATATAGAGGCAAATAAATAAATGATGGGTCTTTGTCCCAAACATTATGGAGGGCACTGTAGCTGCAGCAAGTAAAGATTTATTGTTCCGGGTCATATTCAGGGCATTTGACAATCAAATACTCTGTATTTCGATGTTAATCTTGAATGTAGAACACTCTATCGCCCATGGGGCTGTTCCTGTTACAATATTTGTTCCTGTTTAGTTTGAAACTGATGACAAGATTGAAATTTTATGGTGTTTCTGATGGATGCCTTGCTTTATTTTGACGATATAAAACTCCAAGGTAACAAAAATCTCCTAAAATCGATGACTTTTAATAATCCATGAGGAAAAGCCAGGACATGAAAAAGAATAATGGAAGTGATTTGAAATCAGGGAAAAAAACAAGGGATACCAAGTGATAAAACAGCGAAAGAAATGTTGAAAAAAAATGTTGTCCCTCGTCAAACCTCCATTACATCCATGAGCCAACATGCACATCTGTGTCAATAAACTGTGAATAAACTCGTGCCTGGCACTGGCTTCTGTATGGTCCCTGACTCTGGTAAAATTATTAAAAAGGCAGATCATTATGTAAAATCTTTAGATTTAACAGCAACCTGATGGAATTCTCAAGAGTTTAATCAACTATCGATTGGATATTTACTTTAATGGGCGTGTCATCATATAATAAAGGGAGTGATCAAAATATACCTCCTTTTGTAGTTTAATATTCTTTACATCAGTTGATCAGCTAATACTTGTATTACTTGTTGATTGCATATATTGGTTTGTAATTAGGCATGTATACGCTGTCAGCAATATCAATATTTCACCAGGCTCCTGTGCAACTGCAGTAGGACCTCCTTGCTCCTAAACTCAAATCCTCTCGCAATGAAGGCGAACATACTATTAGCTTTCTTCACTGCCTGCTGTACCTGCATGCTTACTTTCAGTGACTGATGCACAAGCACACCCAGGTCTCGTTGCACCTCCCCTTTTCCTAATCTGACACCATTCAGATCATAATCTGCCTTCCTGTTCTTGCCACCTCACATTTATCCATATTATACTGCATCTGCCATCCATCTGCCCACTCACCCAACCTATCCAAGTCACTCTGCAGCCTCATAGCATCCTCCTCACAGCTCACACTGCCGTTGTTACTAATTATAACACAGCACCAACATGGGTTAACTTAGACTCTTTAGTGTCTAACAATGTCTCAATTGACATCACAAGAGAGTACTCAGTTAAAAATATAGCAGACCCTCCATTAATTTTCACAATATTATCATCAACTGAAACATATTTTGGAGGTTTCAGCCAATTAATCATAGATTAAGCGAGTTATATTGGAATGTTCACAATAGTCAAAGAAATTAGCCGTGATATTCCACTGGGTTACTCATTTACATTTTTGTACAAGATCCAGAGACACCCCAGGGAAATAACATCAGCAGCATATGGATAATTTTTCCAGGGTTTCTGTGGACGTTACCAAAATTATTGTGGATAATTAGGAGAACCTCGGTAGAAACAAATTATTTATTTTACATAGTATTATACAAAGAATAATGAAGCATTAGGTTTCAGATATTAGATTAACATGAACAAATTTTGATATTGAAGATACTCATTGTGTTATACCTCGATAATCACTCTTATATGGCAGCCTCGCCAACAGTCTGCCTGTCCTTTCGTCCTTTTTTAAATTATTTTTAGTGTGTTTTAAAAGTTTGTGTTATTGTTCTGGTTTGTTTTTTGTGGGGGGTGTGGGAGGGGGTCGGGGGAAACTTTTTTTCAATCTCCTACCTTGCCGGAGATGCAATTGTTTACCGGATCATGTCTCCGGTCGCTCTGCGGCCTAACATGGAGCTGGAGGCCTCGATCGGGACTGACTTTGGTAGAGAACACTGTCCGGCGAGCTAGAGCAGCATCAGCTCCGGGGCCAAACGGAGTACCATACAAGCTCTACAAGAACGCACCGGATGTGTTACGCTTTCTATGGAAGCTCATGAGGGTGGTGTGGAAGAAGCAAACAATACCTAAGGCGTGGCGAAGGGCCGGCGGCGTGCTAATACCTAAAGAAAAGGATGCGTCAGACATCAGCCAATTCCGGCCAATATGTCTCCTCAACGTCGAGGGAAAAATCTTTTTCAGCATTGTATCACAAAGGCTGTCCACCTATCTGGTAACAAACAAGTACATTGATACATCAGTACAGAAAGCAGGAATTCCAGGATTTTCGGGCTGCTTGGAGCATACAAGCATGATCTGGCACCAGATCCAAGCAGCTAAGAAGGACAAGAGAGACCTACATGTGATCTTCCTCGATCTGGCCAATGCATTTGGTTCAGTTCCCCATGAACTCCTTTGGGAATCTTTTGCCTTTTTCCATGTACCAGAGCTCATCACCACACTGGTCAAGAGCTATTTCCAAGACCTGCAGCTGTGCTTCACAACAGCTGACTTCAGTACAACATGGCAGCGCTTGGAAGTAAGCATCATGGCAGGCTGCACAGTCTCACCCTTGGCCTTTACAATGGCCATGGAAGTCATCATCAGGGCCTCAAAATGGGTGGTGGGCGGTGAACGAACCAGGGCTGGGCTCCGTCTGCCACCCATCAGGGCATACATGGACGACATGACAACACTAACCACTACTGCAGCATGCACCAAGCGGCTACTTGGAAAGCTGCAGGAGAACATCAAGTGGGGCCGAATGAAAATCAAACCAAGTAAATCTCGAAGCATCTCCATAGTCAAGGGGGTGCTTAGAGACACAAGGTTCTGCATCGGTGACGACCCAATACCAACAGTGTCTGAGCAGCCAGTTAAAAGCCTGGGCAGATGGTACAACACTAGTCTCAAGGACAAAGAGCAGGTGCAACAACTAAGGCAAGAAATTGTCAACGGCCTGGAGAACATCAATCAGACCCTACTGCCTGGGAAACTGAAGCTCTGGTGCCTACAGTTTGGACTCCTTCCTCGGACAATGTGGCCACTGACCGTTTATGAAGCCCCAATAACAACTGTGGAGAAGTTGGAGCGAACCATAACTTCATACGCGAAGAAATGGCTCGGGGTCCCACGATGCCTAACTAACATCGGCCTATATGGCAAAGGGGTCCTGGAACTACCTCTCACTAGTCTAACAGAGGAATACAAGTGTTCTAAAGTAAGACTCCAGATGACACTGAGGGTCTCTAGAGACAAGACCATCAGTGCTGTTGCGCCGCCCCTAGTAACTGGCCGGAAGTGGACACCATCTGATGCAGTACAGCAAGCTTCATCAGCCCTGAAGCACAAAGACATCGTGGGGCAAGTCCAGCAGGGAAGAGGAGGCTTTGTCCTTACGACAAGTAAACCAACTTGGCAAAAGGCCACAACATCAGAGCGGAGGACAGTGGTGGTCGAGGAGGTGCGGCGACAGGAGGAGGCCGCAAAAAGTGCAAAGGCGGTCTCTCTTGCCAAACAGGGGCAATGGATGCAGTGGGAAGGTGTGGAGCGGAGGAAGATCAGCTGGAAAGAACTATGGGAAATGGAAGCAAGCAAGATCAGCTTCATCATCAGAGCGACATATGACGTGCTTCCATCACCAAAGAACCTCCATCAGTGGTACGGCGAGGATCCAACCTGTGCCCTCTGCCCAACTCCAGCGACCCTCAAACACATCATGGTAGGCTGCAAGACCAGCCTCACGCAAGGGAGATACACGTGGCGGCATAATCAGGTACTAAAAAGCCTGGCATCAGCCCTTGAGAACAGGCGGTGTGCGACCAACTCCTTGCCTCCGAGAGCAAGCACCCCCCCCCCCCCCCCCCCCCCCCCCAAGGGAAACAACCTTTGTCCGAGAAGGACAGAAAACATCTAAACATCCTTCCATCGGATCAGAAGAAGGAAACCTAAGCAGGGCCCGCGACTGGAGGATGCTGGCGGACATCGGCCGACAACTAATTTTCCACCTGAAATTGCTTCCACCAACCTCAGGCCAGACTTGGTGTTCTGGTCCCCTTCACAGAAGACTGCTTACATCATAGAGCTCACAGTTCCATGGGAGAACTCTGTTGAGGAGGCCTATGAGCGTAAGAAGCTGCGCTACGCAGAGCTTGCAGCAGAGGCAACGCAGCGTGGCTGGAACACCAAAGTCTATCCAGTTGAAGTGGGATGCAGAGGATTTGTTGCGTCATCTACCATCAGACTGCTGAAGGAGCTTGGAATCCACGGTCAGGCTCTGCGGAAGACCATAAGATCACTCTCAGAGGCGGCTGAAAGAAGCAGCCGGTGGATTTGGCTCAAGCGGAAAGACCCATGCTGGGCCCCAAGTACGTCAGGGTGAATCTTTGGGACGGTTTGACACGGGACACACGCTGAGGGCTGATCATCCTGCAGCGGGCCGCCCTTGTGGAGGGTGTATAGTGTTAAAAGGCTGAAACACCCAGTGATGCAAGGGTACACTACTGATGGTGTCCTGTGCCCAACTGTCCTGAAGGTTACCCAGGCCAAGATATATGTATCCCCCCCCGCCCCCCACCGATGTTGAGCGTCTACCACTCTCAACAATCAATGAATGTCGTGAAATGCTCCCCACCTATTGGCACAAGGGACTTCTTAACATCTTGTCCTGTGTATTTGATTCTGAGCCCCACCGCGGGGTGTGGACTTAATATCGGAGCTGATCCCTTGCCTGGGATCGACGCTCCAACCGTGGCCTGCGGACTT
The DNA here is from genome assembly GCF_010909765.2 of Amblyraja radiata. Taxonomy (NCBI): domain Eukaryota; kingdom Metazoa; phylum Chordata; class Chondrichthyes; order Rajiformes; family Rajidae; genus Amblyraja; species Amblyraja radiata. The sequence goes on along the minus strand of NC_045957.1, from coordinate 52,651,716 downwards.
TAACATCAAGAGCTCGCAGTCTCGGGAGAGGAGGAGTCAGGAGCTCCAACGATGCAGAAAGTTCGACTAGCCCCGACCCGGGGTCCGATCGCCAGCGCTGGGGAGCTGACATCCCCCCGATGCAAGAGCTTGATGGCCCCGACGAGGAGGCCCAACGCCGGCTACCGGAGCCAAGATCGTCCCGTCAACAGAAGGCTCAAGGCCCCCGACCGTGGGAGAACATTGAAGGGAAGTGATTTAACTTTTTTTCGCCTTCTATCACAATGAGGAATGTGGAGGAGTCACTGTGGTGGATGTTCATGTTAAAATGTATTTTGTGTGTTCTGTTGCTTTATGATTTTATGTTGATTATGATTATATCAGCACAGAAAAGATCTAACATGAACAGATGTTTCCCCGGCAATTTTGTGTACCTTCAATATTCCAGCATCTGCAGTTCCTTTTTGAACACTTTGGCTACTCCACTGCGATATCTCCTCAAGGTATGCCTACTTTGAAGAAGTTCTCCTCCTCTCTCCGGAGACAGTTTCACAATCTCCTCTCTAACTGCACACCTTCTGTGATCCCCCCTGCCCTCCAACTGTACGACCACATCCTTACCCAGACTCGATACCACAGCCACATTTGCTTCCTCAGGTCCTGCCTGCGCCATCATCTCATACCCCATGGCTTCCAGCTCCAGTTCCCTACCTCCCAGTTCGGACCCCAACCGGACCATCGGTACCGACTGGCTATCCACCGGCATACCCAGCAATTCTCCAACCAGGCACTGAGATCCACCCTGGTCGCGATGCGCCGGCACCAACAGGACCTCACATCGACACTCCCTGTACTTCAGGCCTCACTGACCCAGACCTGCAACGGACCCCAGCTGTATTTCATCCACCGGAAGATCCACCTCTTTAATAAAAAATTCATGGCCTACCTTAATTCCACTAAGGACCTTAAATTATCCCGACTCCAGGCCGCTCCCGACGCCTACACTCCGCGACTCGACCGCCCGCAGACTCCGGGCCCCAACTCTGGCCCGCATCGCCTGCCCGAGTCCCGCGACGACATCTTGGCCACTAGGAGCGACTTCCATACTCACCGGAACGCCACCTTCACCGACCTCCACATTGATGCCGCCGCCGACCCTCACCTGCCTACCGATGACGCCCAACCTCGCAGCTTCTACAGTAACTCGGACTTTCTCCCCATCGCCGATTCCTCCGACATCGCCGCCGGACCCGACCTACCTGGCATCGCCGCCGAACCGGGGCTCCCCCAACATGGCCGCCGCAACGCACCCGATTCATCTCGCCGCCGACCCGCCGACCTTCCGCCCACCGGGACCACCCACGCATCGCCCGCGGACCCCGACTCAACCACCACTGGACTACAACCATCGGGTCCGGTGACCCGCGCCACTCGACTCCGACCATCGGGTCCGTTGACCCGCGCCACTGGACTCCGACCATCTGGTCCGGTGACCCGCGCCACTCCACCCCCCTCCAGCAACCCACAGCCGTCGCCTTACCTGGAGCCTGGACTCTGCACTGGGCCTGGAGCCTCCACGCTGCTTACTCCCACTCTCCTGGACTTAACTCCACTGGGTCCTAGCGCCCGTCTGCCCAGCCTTGCTAACCTCAGTGGCTGCTCCACTGACCCTCCCCCATCCCCCCCCAACCATGTCACTCCCGCTCTTCCCCACCCACATTACAGCCCTCTCTCCCCCCCCACCCCCTGACCACCCACCACACCTCCAACACCCACAACCCCCCCCCCACACACATCGCCCCGTCCCCAGTCCACCCACCTGCCTTCCTCTGGCCCCAACTCCCACCCCTGCCGGGTGTTCACCATCCCCCCCGACCTCCCCCTCTCCCCCACCCAACGGTCTGTCCTCAGCAGAGGTCTTACCTTTGTCCCCCTCCGTCCCCATCTCAATGAGTTCCGCGCCCACCATGACTTGGAGCGCTTCTACCGTCGTCTCCGCCTCACAGCGCACTTCCATGGGAAGGAGTCCTCACCCCCCAATGATGACCCCTTTTCCCGTCTCCAACACACCCCCTCCTCGTGGAACCCCTCTCATAAAGTCCCGGCTCTGGAACTCTTTATCCAGAACTGCCGCCGCGACGTCAACTGCCTCAACTTCTCCACTCCCCTGTCTCACTCTAATCTTTCCCCCTCTGAACGCACTGCCATTGAATCACTCCGCCAAAACCCAGATTGGGTCATCAAACCAGCCGACAAGGGAGGTGCCGTGGTAGTCTAGCGCGTCGATCTCTACAAAGCTGAGGCCACGCGCCAACTCTCGGACACCTCCTCCTACTTACCCTTGGACCATGACCCCACTGACGAGCACCAGGCCACCATTTCTAGCACCATCACCGACTTCATCAATTCCCACGCCCTGCCCAACCAAGCTTCCAACCTCATCGTTCCCCAGCCCCGCACGGCCCGTTTTTACCTTCTCCCCAAAATCCACAAACCCGGCTCTCCCGGCAGACCCATTGTCTCTGCGTGTTCGTGCCCCACCGAACTCATCTCCACATACCTTGACTCCATCCTATCCCCCTTGGTCAAATCCCTCCCCACCTATGTTCTAGACACCTCAGACACTCTCCGCCGCCTCCACGCATTCCACTCTCTAGGCCCTCACCCCCTCATCTTCACCATGGATGTCCGGTCACTCTACACCTCCATCCCCCACCAGGATGGCCTCGGAGCCCTCCGGTTCTTCCTCGACCAGAGGAGCAACCTATACCCAGCCACTGACACTCTCCTCCGCTTAGCGGAGTTGGTCCTCGCCCTCAACAACTTTACATTTGACTCCTCCCATTTCCTCCAAACACAAGGCATAGCTATGGGCACACGCATGGGCCCCAGCTACGCCTGCCTCTTTGTCGGGTACGTTGAACAATCCTTGTTCAATACGTACCAGGGCCCCATCCCCGACCTCTACCTCCGTTACATTGACGACTGCTTTGGGGCCACCTCCTGCACCTACACACAACTGACTGACTTCATCCACTTCACCACCAACTTCCATCCGGCACTCCAATACACCTGGACGATTTCCGACACTTCCCTACCATTCCTTGACCTCACCATCTCCATCGCAGGGGACAGACTCCTGACCGACATACATTACAAACCCACTGACTCACATGGCTATCTGGACTACACGTCTTCCCACCCTGCCCCCTGTAAAGACTCCATCCCCTACTCCCAATTCCTCCACCTACGCCGCATCTGTTCCCAGGATGAGACATTCCATACCAGGGCATCGGAAATGTCCTCATTCTTCAGGGAACGGGGATTCCCCTCCGCCACCATAGATGAGGCTCACACCAGGGTCTCAGCCATACCCCGTAACACTGCTCTCTCTCCCCATCCCCGCACTCGCAACAAGGGCAGAGTCCCTCTGGTCCTCACCTTTCACCCCACCAGCCGGCAAATACAACACATAATCCTCCGCCATTTCCGCCACCTCCAACGTGACCCCACCACTCGCCACATCTTCCCATCTCCCCCCATGTCTGCCTTCCGCAAAGACCGCTCCCTCCGCAACTCCCTCGTCAAATCTTCCCTTCCCTCCTGCACCACCCCCTCCCCGGGCACTTTCCATTGCAACCGCAAGAAGTGCAACACCTGTCCCTTCACCTCCCCCCTCGACTCCATTCAAGGACCCAAGCAGTCATTCCAGGTGCGACAAAGGTTCACCTGTATCTCCTCCAACCTCATCTACTGCATCCGCTGCTCTAGATGTCAGCTGATTTACATCGGGGAGACTAAGCGTAGGTTGGGCGATCGTTTCGCCGAACACCTCCGCTCAGTCCGCAATAACCTACCTGAACTCCCGGTGGCTCAGCACTTCAACTCCCCCTCCCATTCCCAATCCGACCTCTCTGTCCTGGGTCTCCTCCATTGCCAGAGTGAGCAACAGCGGAAATTGGAGGAACAGCACCTCATATTCCGTCTGGGGACCTTGCGTCCGGATGGCATTAACATTGAATTCTCCCAATTTTGCTAGCCCTTGCTGTCTCCTCCCCTTCCTTAACCTTCTAGCTGTCTCCTCCCACCCTCCCATCCGCCCGCCCTCGGGGTTCTACTCCCCCACCCCTTTTCCGTGCTTCTCCCCCCCCCCCCCCCCCCCCCCCATCAGTCTGAAGAAGGGTTTCGGCCCGAAACGTCGCCTATTTCCTTCGCTCCATAGATGCTGCTGCACCCGCTGAGTTTCCCCAGCAATTTTGTGTACCTTCGATATTCCAGCATCTGCAGTTCCTTTTTGAACACATAACATGAACAGATAATGCTTTGTGATTGATCAGGGTGTGAAAGGTTATGGGGAGAAGGCAGGAGAAAAGGTTGAGAGGGAAAAATAAATCAGCCAAGATTGAGTGGCAGAGCAGACTCAATGGGCTGAATGGCATAATTCTGCTACTACAGATTACAGTATGTAGAAGTTCTATTCCCATCGATTCTCCCCAGTTTATTTAATTTTATAAGCGAGATCAAGCACATGTAAGTATCCAAGAAGGAATCATTCTGGATTTCTTTCTCATAAATTATTTTGTAATTTGTAACCACGGATATTATTCATGTTGTGAGCTAGAATAAGAGCTCTTTGAAATATTTGACATTGCTGCCATACTTGAAAAAGCCAATTTCAGTCATCAAAATCAGAGCCTTGTCATTTGCTTTTTAAGGCCCCAGTAAGTGACACTTAGCTGTCTCCTTTTTCACTATGCTGGTTTATGTCAGTGCCTTCATTTATTGGTGGGTCAGATTAATGTTTGGAATAACCATATAACCATATAACAATTACAGCACGGAAACAGGCCAACTCGGCCCTTCTAGTCCGTGCCGAACACTTATTCTCCCATAGTCCCATCTACCTGCACTCAGACCATAACCCTCCATTCCTTTCCCGTCCATATACCTATCCAATTTATTTTTAAATGATAAAATCGAACCTGCCTCCACCACTTCCACTGGAAGCTCATTCCACACAGCTACCACTCTCTGAGTAAAGATGTTCCCCCTCATGTTACCCCTAAACTTCTGTCCCTTAATTCTCAAGTCATGTCCTCTTGTTTGAATCTTCCCTACTCTCAATGGGAAAAGCTTATCCACGTCAACTCTGTCTATCCCTCTCATCAATTTAAAGACCTCTATCAAGTCCCCTTAATGTTAATACTGTTTCACTTTCCACACATACAAAGTGTACCCAGCATTGTCTATACTTTTCAGATTTCCAATTTCTACAGAAAAACAAAGAAATGCAGATGCTGGAATCTTGAGCAAAACACAAAATGCTTGAGTCCCAACCCAAAATATTACTGATTTATTCCCTTTACGGGTGCTGCCTGTGCTTTGTGTTTTTCCCCCCAATATCTAGTCAGTTTGTTTACTTTCAGATGTGACTATCACCCAGTCAAAACAATGCGGGGGATTGAATGTGTGTGTCGACAGAATATCTCTTGTTCTTCTTTAACACATAACACCAAAGCCAGGTTTCAACACAGCAGGTGACGAGACTTGGCATCAATTATCAGTGCACGTAATCAGTAGAGATTCCCAGAACAATCAGTCGCTTTCAGGGAAAGAGCTCACACGGCAATTGGGAATCAGATATGCAGAAGCTGAGCCTGATCTCAGTCAACAAAAATCCAGGTTCAATTAGTTTATTGTGTAAAGGTTAATGCTTCTGTTATTAGTGTCAATAATAGTAAGATTAAACGAGAACTTACCAGTTTGAAGTTTGATCTTGATTTTATGAGGAATTACGATGAGCGATTACGTGAAGAAGGGCCGTTCATCTGCGTGCGCATCAATCTTCAAAGCAGCGGTGTTAAATCACAGATAAAAAGAAGACCTGAGAATAGTAAGATTGTGAAGAAACTAGAACTTCCATATGACCTTGATAGTATGAGGGTGGCGGCAGTGGGCACGTAATCGCTCATCGTAACTCCTCATAAAATCAAGATCAAACTTCAAACTGGTAAGTTCTCGTTTAATCTTACTATTTTACTTCGGAGTCACGTGAGTGACTACGTGAAGATTTCAAAGCTCTGTGATTTTACGCCGGTTACGAATCCAGGCGTCACACACTGAATGGATTGACCAGGGATGCGTGTGATCATTAAAGCATTCAGACATTACGTAGTTAAGTAAAGAAACTGATGCTTTAAATGAAAGAAAAGTTTTTTAAAAAGTTACCCCTCCCAACCTTGGGGGGGGGAAACTAAGGGACAGAACTTAAAATGGTACGTGCAAACACCCCCAGTCCGGTTATGGGTTTGTTATAAAACCGGTGGACTGTTATTTCATTCGTCCATCCTGCAGCCACTAGGATGTCGTCAAGGGGCACGTCCATAGCTCTTGCTGCCGACGTAGATGCAGCCCTGGTGGAGTGAGATTTAACCATATAAATGTTTACTCCTGCTACCGCCATTACCTCTTTTGACCATCTGGAGATGGTTTGAGTTGACACCTTTTGGTGTGGTTTAAAAAAAAATGTTTTATGGCTGATGAGGACCGATTGTTCTGAGCCTCTGAGGTTCTCCGTAACTCTCAGATAGTGGTGTTAGTATGTTACCACCCACACAACCGTTGATCCTCTGGATATGCCAAGAACTAGATCTCCATCCCTGGCATTCCTGGCCTGCTCTGTTTTAACAGGTTCCTGATTAGGAATGTTATGTTGTTCATATTGGTGGTCATGTAGTCCAACCGTAGCTTTGGCAGTGTCTGGACTCTTTGTCAGCATACCACCTTCAGGGTTAGTTATAGGCGGTCCCCACTGTCAAAGTAGGGTTTGTACCACGCGCACATCCCATGTGTCAGTGTACCTTGGCCTTGGAGGTCTTAAATTGTAAATTCCCTTCATGAATTTTGTTGTAAAGGGGTGCGTTCCTATCGAACTGTGCCCTGTTTCCGGCATCAGATTGGAGGAGAGTGCACCTCTGGCACTATAGATGTACTATAACTTAGTTTATAGTTATAGTACAGTTGATAGGAACTCCAAGACATCCGTTATCCGAACTGTGTTGTATTTGTTCGGACAGTCCTATGCCTTGAAATGGCCTCCTCAGAATCTGCAGACCAACAAGTTATACGTTCATGTAGTGGATGATTGCTCCCTGTAACTGGGTTCACTAGGAGGTTCCTGCTCTTGGGTACAGCCATTACTGGCTGGACTATAATTCCCAAAATTTTTGGGGACCAGGCTTGAGTAGGCCAATCTGGCACTACCAATATGCCTGTGGCTTAGCCTTGCTTGATTTTTGTCAAGCATCGGTTTGTGAGACAAATTGGCGGAAAGCATACATAAACATTCCTCCCCATTTGAGGGAGAAAGCATCCACTGCCTTGCTCCTGGATCCAGCTCGCAGGACACATATCTGGGTAACTAATGGTTAGTCTAGATGCAAACGGATCAACTTCTGGTATGCCAAATCGTGTAGTTATTTTGTTAAATACTGTCTGATTCAACATCCATTCTGTGTTGTTATTAAACATTTGTGATCCAGCATCTGTCATCGTGTTATATCTACCTCGTAGATTTCCCAAATATTCCTCTCGATACACCAGTGCCAAATGAGGTTCGGCAATCTGTCGTAAGATACAGATTTTACACCACCCTTGTTAATGGATATATGCCACCGCAGTGGTGTTATCAATCTGAATTTGAACAAGCACCGGTTGCATATCGCTACAGAAAACCTTGAGTCCATATTGTGCCCCCAACAATTCTGGGTAATTGATTCCATGTGTTGGGGAATTACAGACTCCTGCTCATTCCATCTGCCCCCACAGCTTTAGAATGTGTTGGTGTCTCCCCATCCTTAGCCGCTTGCATAGGTCTGAAGAACCCTCGATGGCTTTCGAGCAAAATTTCCCTGAGCTGTCTCCCATTCGTTATCCACCATAGTTATTCAACAATGGCCTCTGCTGGCAATCCATAGTTTGCCAATTCGGCCTGCATGTAATCTGAGTGTTCGTTCCTTTGCTTGCTGTAAGTTCTGGTGATGCAGAGGCCCGTACTGCTGGGAATGCAGCTACTATTTGCCAATTACACTCGCTGTTTGCCTGATAGATGGCTAGAATTTGACTATCAGGTCATTGCAGGCTTAATTAATATTGTCGTTTGCCCCTAGGCAAAGTCACCAACATATTTACTGTTTTTGATAGTAAATTCTAGGTAATCAATTACCCTTGTAGGTGTCAATTTTGATTTAACTGGATGGATGAGGTAACCAATTCTTTCAAACAGGGTTTTGGTTTGCTTGACTGATGCTTCTGCCAATTCTTGGTGACTCCAAAATGAAAATGTCCTCCAAATATGCCATTACTATGTGGTTTTGAGACCTTTGTAGTCCCAGAATTGGTTTCCGTAGTTTAGTCAATAGTCTAGGAGCTGATGTCAACCCATTTGGCAGAGCCATGCCATCCAGTTAAACTTCAAATATCTCCTGTTCTTAATGAATAGACACCGAATAGTATGCATCTTTGAGGTCGATGCATGCCATGTGACCATTTTATAGGAAGCTCCTATAAAACAGTAGTTAGACCGTAACAAAAAATTGCTGTTTCTAAAAGTCTGTACTGCACAAATGAGTTAAACCTGGATGAAGTGACATCCTCCATCTGTCACCTGTCCTGGAAGGCAATCCTGCCCAAAATACTGGGCCTGCCTTGAAGACAATTCCGGTCCGAGTTCCAAGTCTGCTTGGAACCTATGTATGTTGTGCAGTAAAAAATAATCACATGTTGTTATCTGTTTTTTAAAACCAGATCTGAAATTCATGTTATTGTCATTTTGAACAAAAACACAAGAGTAAAATTACCAACATGTAACTGGTCCACAATCCCTTGTTTCAGTAAACCCAGACCCACCTACCTCCATGGCTACCGGTGGTCTTGTGGTAAGCCCAAAGGCCCCTGATGCGGGTTCCTTTACTCTCCTTGATTGGGAGTTGGACTGGTAGGAAGTGTGGATTCCATGTTTCTCCTGACCTCTGCTTGGGTCTTGGTCTGAAAACCTTATCATACTGAGCCTGCCTTGTCGGACAATTCTGACCATAATTCTGAGTCTGCCTTGAAAGACGACTCTGATCATATTTCCGTGCCCAGCTTTCAAGCTACCACCGACTTCAGTGAACTGCTTACCCCCTATGGAGGTGTGGGGTGTGTTGTCGCCTACTGATGAAGTTTGCTTGTCGTTGGTACCTTGATTGGTCCGACAGTTTTTGCTTCCTTCTTCTGGTCTTACCTGAAGAGAGGATTCGGCGGCTGGTTTCTCCAAAGTCACCCTGATAGCGCTGTTCCTTTGCCGGCATTTGTGCAGATATTCTGCCAACTGCTGTCTCTTGAGGCAATATGCATGTGCTTCAGTATGTTCATACTTTAATTCGAGATCAGTTACCTACTGATCTCAAAACCAAATTTTGTTTGAACGTTATGTGAGGTTCAAATGACAAATAAATGGTATTGTATAGTATTGTAATTCGAGATCAGTTATCTACTGATCACTCACACTCCCCTCCATTGAGAGTGAGATTTGTAGGTAGCCCTGAAAACAGGTGCTGCCGCAGGCCCCTGAGGATACCTGCGCTGACATGGCCCCTCCAGCGGGCCTAAATGAGATTCTTGCTTTGGGTCAGACTGAAACTGACCGTGAATGCTCCTCTCCTCAGAGCAGGAGACATTTTCTAGATCTCTATCCAGGGAAGCACCCAGTGGAACCTGGATGATTGCAGAAGTATTTCTTTCCTTTTGTGCTTATTATTTATTTTATGTAAAGCTTTTTGGTGCAAGTTAACTTAGTGCTATATAAGTAAAAGTTACTTACTTACTTCCTTTCTTCTGCTTGTCCCTGGGAAGGATCCCCCCCCCCCCCCCCCCCCCTCTGCTTTTGTACTCTGATTCAGAGTGGTTTCTTTCATATGTACTTCCCCCTCCAATGGGGAAGACATTGGGTTGCCCCATTATGCGAGGCTCCCGGTACTGCCTGCTGCTGTAGGCCCGGGCTGACACAGCTCTCTCCTTAGAGCAGGTCATTGTTGGAGCAACTTCTCCAACAAGTTGCTCCTATGTGGGAGAGTCGTCCTCAGACGCTCTCCGTTGAGGGAGGGTATCCCTTTCCCTCCCCGGACTCTTATGAGTCAACGGGTTGTTTGACTTGCGGGTGGATTTTCCCGTACTGCAGGACCACCAACGGAGCTCTCCTCCTGCAACAAGACTCCTGCCGGTTCAGCTGCCGGCGCTAAATGTCGGGAAACACCGTCGCCCGCTACTGGGAAATGCTGCGGCAGCCGACTTCCCCGCGGACCGTCTCCTCGACATCTGGGCCCTGAAACTACAAAAAGTTTCAAGCCCGAAAGAACGCAGGTAAGTGATTCAACTTTCCTTACCTGCCATCCTAACGGCCTGGGAGGACGCAGTGCCTCTGCCAGTCCGTCACGCGTTGCGTTCAGACGTAATGACGCGCACGCAGACGGACGGCCCTTCTTCACGTAGTCACTCACGTGACTCCGAAGTAAAATAAACACTCCTGCCTGAACCGTGAGGAATCATTTAAGTTGAAAGAAAATTTCTTATGTAAAATATTGATTTCTTACATTAATTACTGTTTTGACAGAGGTGGGCAATAATCATTTGTTGACAATAAGCACATCAAGTGTCCCTGGATGTCCCAAGCACATCAAGTACTGGAGCAGTACTTAAAATGTAAACATTAATGCTCTAAACAGTTAATTACTGAGAGGTAACTCATTCTCTCCATATTCTAGGACAAAGCTTTGATGAAGTTGCTGACATTTGGGAAACATGCTTAGCTGCAGGCTCACTGCATGACAATTAAAAACATTTAATTCCTGTTGTGTTGTGAGGCATTCTCAGCGTCTACAATCTCTCATACCACAACAGAGAACAGCTCCTTTATTAAATGTGTAGGGAGGAACTGCAGATGCTGGATTAAACCGAAGACAGACTGGAGTAGGTGACGTTTTGGGTCGAGACCCTTCTACACACTGAGAGTCAGGGGGAAGGGGAGCATTTTCATTTTCCCCTTCTCATTTCCCTTTCCCCTGACTCTCAGTCTGAAGAAGGGTCTCGACCTGAAATGTCACCTATTCCTTTTCTGGAGGGATGCTGCCTGACTCGCTGAGTTACTCCAGCCTTTTGTGCCTGTCTTCAGCTCCTTTATAATTTACAAGATCTAGACAAATTCAATGAAATAATGTTGAGGCTTTCCCCTTTCCCCTTCTCATTTCCCTTTCCCCTGACTCTCAGTCTGAAGAGTTTTGGCCTATTTCCTTCACTCCATAGATGCTGCCTCACCCGCTGAGTTTCTCCAGCATTTTTGTCTACCTTCGATTTTCCAGCATCTGCAATTCCTTCTTAAACATTAAAAACAATGAAATAATGATATCTGTGAACAAGATTTCAAATTAAAAACAAGGTGAAAGTGGATCAAAAATAATGGTTATGATACATCTGGAAAACTAATTATGAATTAAAGATAGACACAAAATGCTGGAGTAACTCAGCGGGACAGGCAGCACCTCTGGAGAAGAGGAATGGGTGACGTTTCAGGTCAAGACCCTTCTTCAGACTGAATTAATATATTCAGCAAGTTACGAGGAAATGGAAAGTCATATAAATCCCATTTCTTCACAAAATGCTCCATGACAAATTAAAAGCTTTCAAATTGGGCATGAGGTTTCCTTGTGGTTCACTCTGTTTCTTTCTCTGTAGACTCATAGTCATAAAGCCATAGAGCTTGCAACAGGCCCTTCAGCCCAATTTGTCCATGGCGAACAAGAAGCCCCAGCTAAGCTAGTTTCATTTATCTGCGATTGGCCCATATCTCTTTAAACCTTTCCTAACCATGTACCAGTCTAAATATCTTTAAAAATGTATGCTATTGTATCTGCCTTAATTACTTCTGCTAGCTGCTCGTCCATGTACCCATCACCCTCTATGTAGAAATATTTCCCCTCTCATCGTAAACCTCTGCCCTCTAGTTCTTGATTTCCTGTCCCTGGAAAAAAAAAATCTGTGCATTCAGTCTATCTATTCCCCTCATCATTTTATATATCTCTACAAGATCACCCCTACCCTGCCCAATCTCTCATTGTCACTCAGGCCCTCGAGTTCCAGCAACATCTTCACATATCTCTCCACTCTTTCCAACTTAATGGCATCTTTGGTATTACAGGGTGGCCAAAACTGAACACAGTACTCCAAGTGTGGCCTCACCAATGCCTTGTAACATAATGTCCTAGCTTCAATACTCAATTCCCTGACTGATGAAGGAAGGCTAGCATGCCAAAAGTCTTCTTCACCACCTTATCCTTTTTTATCTTTTGTTTTTATTGGTTAAACAGATACATTTTTGGATAAATTGATGTTTGTGATGTCCCATGATGTCCTCTCCACACGATATGTGTTTTTCGTCTTTGTAAAACCTCCTTCAGAATCATAGTCGTGTAGTTTTGAGGAACAGATGCAGCCCAACGAGTCCATGCTGACCTGAGCATGTCTCATTTGCCTGTGTTTTACCCAAATCCCTCAAAAGTCTGGTAATACAGGATCATATAAGAAGTCCAGGTAAGACTTCAGGAAAGCAAAGAGTCGTTTTCGGTCTAAATTGGAGAATCGGACGGCAGCAATGGCGGGGGTTGCACACCATTTCTACAAGACAAAACCAAGTAGTAGCTCAAGTGACAGCAAAGCTTAATACCTGGATGAATTATATGGTTGCTCCAGAAGGGAGATCATTGATGTACCTTCTCAGGCCCCCAAGGCCCTAAGTCACTATAATCTCAGTTTCTGAACCTGATGTCTGAAGATCCTTCACGAGGGTGAACCCTCAGAAAGCGTCTGGCTTTGATGGTGTACCTGGCCGTGTTCTTGAAACCGGTGTGGACCAAACATCTGGAGATTTTATGGATATCTTAAAATGCTCATTACTAGGGTCCAAAGTTCCCACCTGCTTTAAAAGGATACCTATATTACCAGGGCCCAATAAGAGTAGGTTAACATGTCTCTATGACCAATGGTACTAATGTCCATGTGATGAAGTGCGTTGAAAGGTTAGTTATGATGCATATCAACTACTGTCTTAGTAAGGACCTAGACTCACTACAATCTACGTACAATTTGCCCTCAATACTCTTTCCTGCCAATGCCCAAAGGTTGTACTGTTGTCCTAAAGGTAATAGTAAATCCTCATCAATGCTTACTAACTTTAAAGGTGACCCCTAAAATGTGGGAGGCACTCAATGTTCTCCTGGGTTTGGGCTGCAGCTCCAGTATTGGAGGATGATGTATACATAGTAGGAACAGATGTTTAGACGACGAATGTCTTGTGAATATTACGTATAAGGTCATCTGCTCTCCACTTTCCACAACTTCCCTTCTCTCACTGGCCTTTCAAATTCCTCCCTGCTCCCAGTCCCTATCCATGTGCTCCCTTGCTCAGTCACTGAACAGCATCCCTTCAGCTAGCTGGTTGATGACCACCAACAGCACCTTAACATTTGACTCTTGTTACTTTCTCTACAGCTGCTGGCTGACCTGCTGAGTATCTCCAGCATTCTCTATCTCTATTTCAGATTGCCAGTTGTTTTCCTTTTCAATACCACAGCATTCCCAGCTATCTCCCTTCCCCAACTCCCAGCACAATGTTCAACTTGTGCCTGAAAAATCTCCAGGCCTTGCTGCGCGCAGGCATAAGCTCCTTCATTTGCTGTGGACTAATCAGAGCCTAAGTGACACAACCTCAGGAAACTCCTCCAATGATGTTCCAAGGTTGGGACGGTTGATCACTGACACCACAAATCTTTTTCTTTGTGCTACTGTAGGTATGACTGTAACCTTAATGTGCTTTCCCCTTTATGCCTTTTGTCTTCAGTTTTACCAGCACTTCTTGAAACTAAACTTGAAGTCAAGGACAGTGACCTTGCCTCGCCTCTGCAGTTCATTGCTCCATGTTTGGACCAAGGGTAAATAACCTGCTATTGATTATTACTAAGCAAGAGGCAGTCAACGTTTCAGCTGTGGCTGAGTGAAGGTGTCCTCTCCTGAATTAGGTGTTGGGCTGAAGATGCAATCCAGAGATTTGAGCATGTAATCTTTGCTGTTCCTTCAGTGGTGTGTGCGACACATTAATGCAGTACAAACATTAAACCAAGGTTCTGTCTACCTCTCAGAGGGTAAAAGAGCCTGAGGCATTCTTCACCTGATAAATAAGGTCATCGCGGAGATGCCAGAAACAAAACACACATTTCACAAGGCATTCTAGATAAGTTACAACAGAGAGAAAGCTGTTTGCATTAGCCACTGAAGAGGCTGCAGACTTAAGGGCCTGTCCCACTTACGTGTCCTTGGCACACAAATTACGCGATCTCGTGGTCGCGTTGAGGCGCACGGACATCGTATGGCCACGTGGGGCCGGTCCCACTGAGAAGTTAAGTTAAGTTAAGGCCCTTAAGTTAACAACTTTGTTCGTGGATAGGGATGTGAAGGCACATTGTGGTAATGGCGCTGGAGGAGTGGACTTCAATGTCTCTGGCTTGCAAATCTAGAGAAATCCGTGCATCCCAGGTTACTTAAGGAAGTGGCTCTAGAAATCGTGGACGTATTGGTGATCATTTTCCAATGTTCTATAGATTCAGGATCAGTTCCTATGTATTGGAGGGTAACTAATGTTATCCCACTTTTTAAGAAAGGCGGGAGAGAGAAAACAGGGAATTATAGACCAGTTAGTCAGACATCGGTGGTGGGGAAGATGCTGGAGTCAATCATAAAAGATGAAATAGGATAGCAGTAACAGGATCGGTCCGAGTCAGTATGGATTTCCGAAAGGGAAATCATGCTTGACTAATCTTTTGGAATTTTTTGAGGATGTAACTTGGAAAATGGACAAGGGAGAGCCAGTGGATGTAGTGTACCTGGACTTTCAGAAAGCATTCGATAAGGTCCCTCATAGGAGATTAGTGGGCAAAATTAGGGCACATGGTATTGGGGGTAGAGTGCTGACATGGATAGAGAAGTGGTTGGAGACAGGAAACAAAGAGTAGGAATTGACGGGTCTCTTTCAGAATGGCAGGCAGTGACCAGCAAGGCTAGATGCTGGGACCGCAGCTATTTACAATATATACTAATGCTTTACATGAAGGGATTTGCAGATGACACAAGGCTGGGTGGCAGTGTGAACTGTGAAGAGGATGCTATGAGAATGCAGGGTGACTTGCACAGGTTGGGTGAGTGGGCAGATGCATGGCAGATGCAGTTTAATGTGGATAAATGTGAGGTTATCCAGTTAGGTAGAAAAAACAGGAAGGCAGATTATTATCTAAATGGTGTCAAGTTGGGAAAAGGGGAAGTACAATGGGATCTGGGGGTCCTTGTTTATCAGTCAATGAAAGTAGGCATGCAGGTACAGCAGGCAGTGATGAAAGCGAATGGCATGTTGACCTTCATAACAAGAGGAATTGAGTATTGGAGCAAAGTGGTCCTTCTGTAGTTGTACAGGGCCCTAGTGAGACCACACCTGGAGTATTGTGTGCAGTTTTGGTCTCCAAAATTGATGGACATTCTTGCTATTGAGGGAGTGCAACGTAGGTTCACAAGGCGAATTCCCTGGATGGCGGGATATGCTGAGAGAATGAGCGGCTGGGCTTGTATACTCTGGAATTTAGAAGGTTGAGAGGGGATCTTATTGAAACATAAGATTATTAAGAGTTTGGACACGCTAGAGGCAGGAAACATGTTTCTGATGTTTGGGGAGTCCAGAACCAGGGGCCACAGTTTAAGAAAAAGGGGTAAGGCATTTAGAACGGAGATGAGGAAACACTTTTTCACACAGTGAGTTGTGAGTCTGTGGAATTCTCTGCCTCAGAGGGCAGTGGAGGCCGGTTCTCTGGGTACTTTCAAGAGAGAGCTAGATAGGGCTCTTAAAGATAGCGGAGTCAGGGGATATGGGGAGAAGGCAGGAACGGGGTACTGATTGGGGATGATCTGCCATGATCACATTGAATGGCAGTGCTGGCTCGAAGGGCCGAATGGCCTACTCCTGCACCTATTGTCTTCCTCTGAATTACAAGATCAATACAGCACTTTGATAGAGGGCAACTTTCAAATATTGTACAATAACTTGTCGTTATTTTGTGTAAAAGGGAACTGCAGAGGTTGATTTACACTGAAGATAGACATAAAATGCTGGAGTAACTCAGCTGATCAGGCAGCATCTCTGGAGAAAAGGAATAGATGACCCTTCCTGTCTCGACCCGTCGCCTATTATTTTTCGTCAGAGATGCTGCCTGATCTGTTGAGTTACTCCAGCTTTGCTTGACTATCTTTTGTTGTTATTTTTATATATTACAATTTTGCTCAGGGAAAATCACTGATTTAGCAGAATCAAGTGACTATCAATCACCAAAACAAAAAAAGCCTAAATCATGAACTATGTTGTTCATTTTCAACCATTCTCAATCATCCCAACAAAAACAAGAAATATCAACTGTTCACAAAATTATATAAATATCATGGCTGATCTCTGCCTCCTAATCCCATTTTCCTGTCTTCTCCCCATAATCTCCCCAAGCGCAGGCAAGTGGGACTAGGGTAGCTGGGACATTGTTGGCCGGTGTGGGCGAGTTGGACCTAAGGGCATGTTTCCACACTGTATTACTCTCTCTATAACTCTATGACTCTAACCCTTGACACCCATTCTAATCAAGAATTTGTTTATCTCTGCCTTAAAAATATCCACTGACTTGGCCTCCACAGTCCCTCGGTGGCAATGAATTCCACAGATTAAGTACCTGTGCGACAGGATGTCAGTTAGTCCAGTTCACTGAAATGTGGATCAGTTTTGAACCCTCGATAAATAACGAGATTTAATATTACAAATAATGTTAGGGAACGCTGTTCTCTTCTCTGTTTTAAGTTCACTGCTCCCTGGCCAGAACACAATGAAATATTGGCAAGGATGGTCATATATTGGTACAGGAAAAATGTCCTTCCATTAATCTAAATGCAATAAAAGCTGGAAGGAAAACATGAAGGACATCTTCCTTAGCTTAGTTTTGTTTAAAGATACAGCATTGGAACAGGCCCTTTGGTTCACCGAGACCATGCCGTCATCGTTCCCATGTTCACACCAATTCTATGTTATCCCACTTTCACATCCACTCCTTACACGTCAGGGGCAATTTACAGAGGTCAATTAACCTCCAACCCCGCCCATTTTTGTGATGTAGGAGGAAAAACCGGAGCACCCGGGGAAGTCCATGGAGTGACAGGGAGAACGTGCAAACTCCACACAGACAGACAGTGGTCATGATCTAACCCGGGTCTCTGGCGCTGTGAGGCAGCAGCTCTAATTGCACCACGGTGCTGCCCTAATGTTGGCTGAAGCATGGGTCCACTGGCATTGTCTGTAAAGCCAACCGTTTTGAACCAGGATTTTAGGGTGGACGGAGATTTTAAACTAGATAAACAAATAGGTGCGGTGGTTAAGTCCAGCTTCTTTCACCTAAGGAAGCTGGCAAAGGTGAAGCCCATTCTCGAGCGGCAGCATTTTGAAACAGTAATCCATGCCTTTATTACATCTAGGCTGGATTACTGTAACGCACTCTACTCTGGAGTCGCACGAGCTTCATTGGCTCGTCTCCAGCTTGTTCAAAATGCTGCCGCTCGCCTTTTGACCGGAACTCGAAAGAGGGAGCACATTACGCCAATTTTGGCCTCCCTTCACTGGCTCCCAGTGCACTTTCGAGTTCATTTCAAAATTATTTTCTTTGTTTTTAAATCGTTGAATGGGTTCGCCCGCCTTACCTCTCTGAGCTGCTCCACCTATATGCTCCTGCCCGGTGCCTCAAGTCAGCTGATCAGCTGCTCCTTGAGGTACCAAGGTCTAAGCGGAAGCTCAGAGGGGATAGAGCCTTTTCTGTTGCTGCTCCGGCACTCTGGAACACCTTGCCGCTGCACATCAGACAGGCCCCCTCACTGTCCATCTTCAAATCCTCCCTAAAAACACATTTTTATTCTTTGGCTTTCGACACTGGCTGAGGCATTGCTCCTGTTCTTAGTGCTTTTAATGTCTTTTAATTTTTAGTGTGTTTTTATAGTCCTTCGTTTTACGGTTTTTAATGGTTTTTAATGGTTTGTAATAGCTTTTTGTCCATGAGTTCTCATGTACAGCACTTTGTGGCAACTGCAGTTGTTTAAAGTGCTTTATAAATAGTTATTATTATTATTATTATAAATATCAGCCAATTTTCCCTGCACTTCATTGATAATTGCCAGTCACCTGAGTCAACAGACGCGGCATTTGATCCAAAAGCCAGCACTGCAGAGCTCCCCCTGTACTGCACTGAAGCGTCAGGCTGGATGTTGTGCCCACATTTCTTTTTTTTCTTTTTTTTCAAATATTTTTATTAGAAGCAAACACATATTATAAACATTTCATGTTTATCAGTCGTACATTGTTAATATTATCAATTGTGGATTGGTTCTGCTTCTAGTTTTTTTTTAAAAGATAGGAAATAAGTGAGAAAGAGGAAAAAAAACACAAATGTCAAGATCAAAAAAAAGAATGGAATGGTTTACTAATAATACATCTTTGGAGATAGGTTTGTGGATTATAAAGTATAACTTTTCATCAAATCCTGAGTTCAAGCTTCGGTTAGGTTCCCGTGCTGGACATTTCTGAGGTGAGGCTTAAACACACAACCATCCTCCATCGTGGAGGTGAGGGTTATACTTACTGACACCCCTCGAAGTGTCCACATACAAAATGTACTACAGCAACTGTATATTGTTGACTGTGTACAGACAGCAGATGAAAGCAACACCTCCCACTTCAAAGCTGTTCTTAGATAATAAAGTAGAACCATGCAGAGATGAATACACTGAACTCTGATCACCTGCTTTGAAATATTCATTAATTTTTTAATGTTGGGAGAATCTCAAAGCGATAGTTAAATGAAGAAAGTTTCCAGGGAAATTTAAGACTTCTTAAACTCGGCTCCGCAGCAGATCCCATGGCAGTGTAAAGCACCAAACAGATGAGAGGCACCTCATGCCGACAATATGCTCTTAAATTAGTTTACTTTTCCATTTCTGGATTTTTACTGCAATGTTTTGATTGAAACCAATCTTCTTAGGATACCGCTTATGTTCAGGATGACTTGCTTCCACTTTGGTTCTGAGACAATGAGGTGACTGAAGAGTCCTATATGAGATCAGTAAACCCTACCACAGAAGGGCAGGAGCTGCTTGGCTGAATTGTTTGGTGGACCACTCCTTCCACTGTTTTCACATGTGCTCTCAAGGAAGGGACTCAAATTTCTCAGTGCCTTTCTGTATGCTTCCCTTCCGTTTTGAGCAGTTATGGTCTCAGGATCCCAGAATGTTGCATTTTATCAAGCAGACTTTGAGAATACCATAGAATAATTTCCTCTGGCCTTGCCAGAACTCAGGTAGAACGATTGTTTCATGAGTCTGGAGTCAGGACACTCGCTTCAACTCAGTTGAGAGTTTCTTTGAGGTGCTCCTTCCAGAAAACACTGACTACTTGCATTCCATGAAAAGCTCCCCAACATCCTTCAGACTAGAGGTGTTCAAAAGGGAACTGCAGATGCTGGAATATCGAAGGTACACAAAATTGCTGGGGAAACTCAGCGGGTGCAGCAGCATCTATGGAGCGAAGGAAATAGGCGACGTTAGGAGACTAGATGTCTGGGTACAGAGTATTGAAAAATCCACATACTGGATGATACAACTTTTCCAGCAGGACATAAGTAGGATAGAAAGTTGTCCTCAGTTGCATGTGCAAAGTGTATGACATGCTAGTTTATGCACACTGCTTCTTTGATTCAGTTTATATCAATGGCTCACATACTTTACCATGTCATGCAGAATCAATGTCTGCCTCAATCTGACTGTTACCTGTCATAATCCTCTTTGTCAATGCAATCTGCAGCTGCCTTTCTTCCTCTGTAAGCTTTATCTTGAAAGGGATAGTTTGGCTAATTCAACCCATTCCATCGAAGTGAATGCAGCCAAGCGTTTGTCAAAAGCTCAATGCTTGTCGTGGTGAGATTACATTCAACCTATGAAAATAAATTCCTGCTAAGCATTTTGAGAAAAACACGCAATGTCATAATATGTACCAGAAGTAATAGAAAAACATTTTTAAAAGTTCAGAACTGCATTTCTTTCAATTCTGTTTTTCTACATCGTTAGGAAACTGCACAAAATGCCCTAAAATCAACTTACTCTCATGTTTGATTCAATTTGTTTGCGATGGGAGCTCACTCAAATGACTAATTTAATGATATTATCTTGAGCGCCATCCTGTAACACTAAAATACATTGTACATAGCCCATCTAGAAAGGCTGTAAAATATATTTGATAAAATTAACCCCGTATGAGGTTCATAATTGAAATGGCTGTTGCTAGGCAAAGAATGGGTCATGGTGCAATAACCATGACTCTGTGGATTGCCTCCACTGCGCTCAAGCCAGAGAATGTCCTAAGGCAGGTGGCTGATACAATCAGCTGTATTAACAACATGTGTGGGTACACAGACAGTCACAGATGGTACTCCACTCCATGATCCACTGTATAATATGACAGTAGATTTACAAGTCAAACTTTGGTACCACCAATACATTTTAAGATTGTGCTTCCGTAATAGTTTTTTTTCTAAATTTGTAGGTGTTTCTTTCATTGGATCAATTTAAGCTTTGCACCAGATTGTAAACCTCGAGGCAAAGTTTTGATATTAGGCTATTTTTAAAAATTCATTTTATTCAGCTATCTTCTTACGTTTCATTCCCACACAACATCACACTATTGGGCAACAATTTGTTGCCATTGTGTATTATGTATTCAAAAAAATTATGAATCACCCTAAACACACAAATGGCCAAATTAACTTTTAGGAAGGAAAATCCAAATTCATAGTTTTTATTTGCTTCAGTAGAAACTAACCACACAGTTACAAAGTTAAGAAACTAAAGCAGTTATATAAATTGATGTTATAATTAATATAAATACTCTGGATTAATGCCTTCCTTCCTAAGTGGCAGTCCCCTGTCATGGCTGCTGTAACCAACAGCAAAACAATTATAGGAACAGAGGGAGAATGATTCTCTTCCAGCTCTTGAAAGATGAAGGAAAATGCCAGACTCCCTGCTGTTATCGATCTCATCTCTTGACGACTGAAAAGATCACAAAGTGCTCCAAGTCATGCTGAGCCAGAAGTTAATGATACCATTCTATTGAGTAAAACCATCATTAAATGACAATCTAGACTGGAATTGCACCTTGACACTCAGTAAAGGACAGGAAAAGTCTCCAAACCAAAGTCACCAGCTGTATTCTTTGTCCTTGTGCTAAGTGGAATGTAACTCTGTTGCTGTGGTTTGTGCTTTGTTGATAAAGGACATGTGAAAATTAATAATTTTCAAGAAAGTTACAGCAATCATTTGGACATATAAGGAAGCATTTATTCAGCTGATACGCCCAAAACCTTATGCGATGTTCAAATGTATATTTGCAACAGCCACTATCTCCAGGTGAACCTGTTCTCAATCAAATTCCTGATTTTGTGTTGTGTTTTTGTGTTTTTTTTTTTTTGCTTTCTTTTTTATTTGTAACTTTCTACCCTCTCTTTTTCTCGCTTTCTATAAAAAATAAAAATACTAGAAGCAGAAGTAATTGATAATGGAAAATTTTAATAATGTATGACTGATGTATATGAAAAGTTTTTTTTTTACTATAATATGTAACTACATTTTATAATATGTCTACTTCTAATAAATAAATTTAAAAAAAACAAGTCCTTTTCTTTTTCACAAACAAGTCCTGCCTCCCCATCACATACTCAATTTGTCACCAACTAAATTATCAGTTTCTATGACATTGAGGAAATATCAGTTCAGAAAAAATGCTGGTCATCATCTGCATCTCTGTAAGGTAATCCCTGATTAATTAATCTTTTATTTGAAATAGATTTTCCCCATTAATGTCCAGCTGCTGAGCTGGGCAGCAGGATGCACTAATATGTGGTGTTTGAATAATTTAACATTCTATTAGTTAACTTTCAAAGTGGAAGGAGGTCAAAATTGGCAGAATGAATCCACTTGATTCTTCGGAACTAATGCGTATAGATGAAGGCAATTATTATTTTTATTAGTCATAGTGACAATGTGCAATATTTGTTCAGGTTAATTTATAAGCTGCAGTGAAGCACAGCCAGACGTTTCTCATAAAGTGAATGTGAGGTTTCTTAAAGGTTCCATTGAACCTTTTTGGAATCATACAACTTACAGCCCAGGAGATAGCTATTGCTCCTCAGATTCAAAGAGGCTATTCAGTTCCATATTCCTGCCAATTCCATGTAATCTACTTTGTTTCCTCATTTACAAACAATTATACATTTTTTGTTAAGTGCAAAACATTGCCCATTCCATCACGGGTTCTGACCTCCCCACCATCTAAGGGGTTTACAGGAGTCGCTGTACAGGCAGCTAGCATCATCAGAGACCCACACCAGCCCAGCGACATATTCAGTTCACTCTTTCACTCCTGCCATCGGGAAGAAGATATAGGAGCCCGAAACCTGTAATATCCAGTTTCAGGAACAGCTTGTGTGGGAAGAAACTGCAGATGCTGGTTTAAACTGGATAGGCACAAAATGCTGGAGTAATTCAGCAGGTCAGACAGCATCTCTAGAGAAGGAATAGTTGACGTTTTGGGTCGAGACCCTTCTTCAGACTGAGAGCTTCTTCCTTTCAGGCTATTAAACACTACAACTCTAAATAAGTCCTGAACTACATAGACTTGGGGGCATTGGTTTTGTCTTTTTGCATAATTATTGCTTGTTTATATATACCGGTGTATATATATATATATATATATATATATCGATACTGAACTTTTTTTCTCTTTTATTATATTGTTAACAGAGTACTATGTCTACATATTCTGTTGTGCTGCTGCAAGTAAGAATTTCATTGTTCTGTCTGGAACATATGACAATAAAACACTCTTGACTCTCTCTCTGTAGGGTCAGACAGTGATGCATTGAGCCTTTCGTATATGACTTGTGGAGAATTTAATTTTCCAAATTGTGAGAAGAATAAACAGGTGTCTGGGCCTGCTGTAATCACCGCCTACAGCCCTGCATCCTCACACTCAGAATGGATGTGGTGCACCTGTCCCACTGCTTCCCTGTACCCTCCCGCCCAGTGCGTGGACTGAATGGTAACTGGGCCACTAGTGCAGTGGTATATAGGCATCACCTCCAATATGCTCCTGACAGGCTTTGACAGCTGGCACAACTATTGTGGGGTAGGATTTGGGCTAATTCAAAAGAATCTTTATCTTCTGTAGCCTTTTAACATAATAACGGGATACAGAAATGTAAAGAGACATAAAACCTTTCAAAATTGAATTAAATAGAGAAAACATAAATCAACCAAAATGTTTTGTTTTTTTTAAATTTATTTATTATAAGTAAGTACAATACATTGGTACAAAAATTATGTTAACATATTACATTCTCTGTACAACTTCCTTTTTTTTTAAAGAAGTGAGAAAAGAGAGAGGAAAAAGGGGTTGTGAAAAGTGAAGGATAGACTAGTGAACGTGAGTGAAACACAGATAAAGAAAAAGTGAAAACAAAGAATAAGTGAAGAAAGAAAGCAGGAGGGAGATTATTCAGTCGCCACAAGGAGATTAATTTTTTATATTCTGAATCATCTTTCACCCATACCTGAAACTTTTAGTTTTCATGATACTATGTCACCACATGAATCCAATAAATCAATAAATGGGGACCAACTCATTAAGAATTGGTCTTGTTTGTCTATTAGGAGGAGTCTCATTTCTTCCAAATGTGCTGTGTCCAGCATATTACTGATCCACATTTTAAATGTTGGTATATTAGCATTTTTCCAAAATTTAAGTATATGTTTTTTTGCTGTTATTAACCCATAATTGAAAAACGAGTTTTGGTGTGTATTTAATTTGTTCCCATCTCCACTTACTCCAAATATAATAATTTCAGTATTAGGTTCCATTTTTGTCTTAAATAGCTTTGAGAATATATCAAATATGTCACACCAAAATTTATAAAGTTTTGTACAAGAGACAAATGAGTGTGTAATATTTCATTTTGAGAAAGAGATTTATCACAAATGGGAGAAATATTTGGATAACATTTATTCAACCTTGTTTTGGAATAATATAATCTATGTAATATTTTAAATTGAATTAAGTTATGTCTAGCGTTGATCGAACATTTATGTATATGTATCAAATATTTTTCCCATGTTTCTTTTGAGATTTTTGTCATTAATTCTTTTTCCCAGTCTTCTCTAATTGCCTGTTGGTGGTAATTCTATTTTTAAAATACTGTTATACAAGTATGATATTAATTTTTTTGACTCCGCCTTGATATTCATTACTTCTTCCAGTGGGTCTAAAATTATATCTTGGTATATATTTCTTCATAAAATCACATACCTGTAGGTATTTAAAATATTGATTGTTATTCAATTTAAATTTTGATTTTAGTTGTTGGAATGATAATAGATTTCCCAATTCATACAAGTTACCTACCTTTTTAATTCCCACTCTTTCCCATTGTTTATATGTTTTATCCATACCAGATGGTTTAAATACTGGATTATTCACTATTGGTGTTAGCACTGATAAGTTTCTTAATTTTAAAGTTAATTTTATTTGTTTCCAGATTCGTATTGTATTTTGTATAATTGGATTCTTCTTATATAACATATTATTCAGCTTTATTGGGGAAAAGATGATCGCTCCTAAATCATAGGGGACGCAATCTTCTTTCTCCATTCTTATCCATTCTAACTGTTGAGCAGAACTATCCAACCAATAAATTATATTCTTAATATGTACTGCCCCCAATAATAGTAGAGAAAATTAGGTAGTGCAAATCCCCCCACCTCTTTGGGTTTGCACAAATGATTTCTTTTAATTCTATGTGCTTTATAATCCCAAATAAAATTTGAAATATTTGAGTCTAATTTTTTTTTAAAGTGTTTTGGTATATATATTGGTATAGATTGGAATAAATATATTATTTGTGGTAGAGCTATCATTTTTATAGCATTTATTCTGACGATTAATGATAGTAGAAGCGTTCTCCAAAATTTAATCAGGGAATCAAATTTATTTAATAATGGTATAAAATTAGCGTTAAATAATGATTTATATCTTCTAGTAACTTGAATACCCAAATACTTAAATTTTTCCGTTGCAATTTTAAATGGAAATTTTAATAGGTGATTCACTTTCTGGGGTTTTAATGACATAATTTCACTTTTATTCCAATTTATTCTATAACCGGAGAAAGAGCCAAATTCCTCTATTAGATTTAATAGATTTGGGATGCTCGTTTGGGAGTTTGTAATATACAAAAGTATATCATCTGCATATAGTGATATTTTATTACTAGTATCCTTAGTATTATATCCCTGAATATCCGGATTCCTTCTTATCTTTTCAGCAAGCGGCTCTATCATAAGTGCAAATAGCAGGGGTGATAAAACACAACTCTGCCTATTGCCCCTCGATAATTGAAATTTTGGAGATAACATATTATTAGTTAGTATTCTTGCCATTGGTTTATCATATAGTAATTTAACCCATCTGATAAAATTCTCTCCCATATTAAATTTTTGGAGTACTTTGTCTAAATACTGCCATTCTACCTGATCAAATGCTTTCTCTGCATCCAGAGATATAACTGATAAGTCTTCCTTTTCCGTTTTGTATGAATACATTATATTAAAAAGGCATCTCAAATTGTTAGATGATTGTCTTTTATCCCATTTGGTCCGGATTTATCAATTTATTAATATATTTACTCAATCTTCTTGCTAAAGTTCTTGCTAAAATTTTTTGATCTGTATTTAGGAGTGATATGGCTCTATATGAGTCCGGTTCTTCTAAGTCCTTATCTTTTTTAGGTATTAGCGTAATTGTGGATTCTGCTAATGTTTCTGGTAATTTATTTTCGGTAAAGGCATACATATATAATTTAAGTAACCGTGGTACCATTAACTTCGGAAAACCTTTATAGAATTCACTATTAAACCCATCTGGTCCTGGCGTTTTCCCATTTTTCAGCTCTTTTATTGTTTCACATTTCTTCCCTTGTGATCTGTGCTCCTAATTCCTCTTGTTCCAAAATATCCAATTTTGGCAGATTGCAATTATCTAAAAAATCGACAATTTTATTGTCTTCTATTTTAGTTTTAGACGTATATAAGTTTTGATAAAATTGGGCAAACCTTTTATTAATATCCTGGGGTAACGTTAATAGTTCCCCATTCTCTGATTTGATTTTAGTAATCGTCTTTTCCTTTTCCTGTTTCTTCAATTGTCTAGCTAGAAGTTTATGTGGTTTATCACCAAATTCAAACTGTGCCTGTCTTGTGATCTGAAATAATCTTATTACTCTTGCCGATAATATTCGATTAAGTTTAAATTTCAATAATGTGATCTTATTATGTTTATCTATAGTTGGGTCTTTTGCGTTATCTAATTCTAATATTTTAATTTCCTTTTCTAAAGTCTCTTGTTCTATGGAGTTCTTTTTATTTTGGTAACTTTGATATGAGATTATAACTCCATGTATAAATGCCTTAAAAGTTTCCCATAATAAAGATGGTGAAATGCCTGATGTCTCATTTGTATCAAAAAAGAATTTCATTTGTTGTTTTAAATACTCATAACCTTGTGGGTTATTAATTAACTGTGTATTAAATCCAAAACAATTTTATACCTGGCCTTCCCTCTAGTTTTAAAGTAAAGGTCAATGGTGAGTGATCAGAAATAATACTATTGTGATATTTAGGGTTAATCGTATATGGAATTAATTTTGTGTCCACTAAGAAATAATCAATTCTTGAATAAGTTTTATGTACCGCTGAGTAAAACGAGTATTCCCTTTCCGTAGGGTTGACTATTCTCCATACATCTGTTATATTAGTGTTTTTTATATATATGTTTAAAAATACACTAGTTTTAGATTTAACCTCACTCTTCCTTACTTTTATTGATTTATCTAAATATGTATCTATAACACAATTAAACCCCCCCCTCCCTAATATTACATTTTTGTAATTATACTCATCTATTATATCCGTGATTTTCTTAAAAAATTGGAGATTATCAAAATTTGGAGCATAAATATTTATCAGAGTCAGTGGTGTAGAATAAATTTCTCCTGCCACTATAGTGTACCTTCCTTCTTTATCAGATATAATATTCTTTAATATAAATGGTATACCTTTCTGAATAATAATAGCCGTGCCTCTAGCTTTAGAAGTAAACTAGACCAAGTGCAGACCCGTTGGGTCTGCTCCCCCAACGCATCCATTCCCTACCCGTAGCCCCCACGGGAGACATGGTCCTCCAACTCAAGCGGCTCAGGAATCAGCAGTGCGGCTGTTTTTAAATGGCGTCTTTGAGGCGAGATGCGGGCGGCAGCAGCCGTTATGGTCGCTGGCCAGCAGGAGGCGACAAAATGAGTGAATGGGGGGGGGGGGGGGAGGAGAAGGATTTTATTTAAAATGTGTACATAAACATGATGAAATTTCATGAGGAGTGGATACTTGGAATGAAAAGTGAAATCTCTACCGAAATGGAAAAAATCAGGGCGTGGGTCGGGTGTTGGAGTGGCAATGAATCAAAGGCTGGCAGCCACAAGTCAGAAACACACACAGCCACACAGCCAGACACACACACAGTTTTAATATTATATAGATGACGAATAATAAGTTTGGCCTATCCAGTTTGCTTTTAATCTCATCTGTGTTTGTAATTTCATATGCGTTTCTTGGAAAAATGCAATATCCACCTTTAAAGATTTTAATTGAGCCATAATCTTCCCCCCTTTTAATTGGTTCATTCGCACCCCTAATGTTCCAACTATAAAATGTGATTCCTCCATTCTTTTTTTCCCTAATGTCTTGCATTCTTAATTAGCTTTGCTAGTTTTAATTCATGAAGTGTAGTTAAATACCTTGAGGTTTTGGGTGTGGGGTAACCGTCCCCTGTTAACGTTATTTTACATCTCCTCCATCTATTGAACCTCCATAGGAAGAAAAAAGAAGTGCGTTGAAAAATAGATAGAAAAAAACAGAATACAGTGAACCGTATAACAGTGAATTATTTTAAAAAAAGGTGATTTTAAGGTATCAAAAAAGGGATACCTTAAATTCTCATTGCCACCTGGGGTGGCCAGATAATATTATTGACTTCCGCAGTTGGAATTGTACATTGAGCTCAGCCCCCAAATTAAGCTGTCATAGACAATAACATGCCTTTTCCCCTTAATATAACCAAAAATCTTAACATACAGAGAGAAAAAATATATAACCAGTCAAGCCGAATAAACAACAGAAATTTCATCATAGAAAATTATCATCATCATTACTTTTCCACATAATCTCTTAAATACCCAAACTTTAAACCTTCTATAATTCTTATTCCTTACTTACAGTCATCGAATCATAAAACATAAGGACAGGCCTTGTCCTTATACTCAGAGATGCACCTAATTGCCAGCCTGTTCCAAGGGTTAATTTTCTTTATCTGAATAGTAACCAGAAAATTAACCCTTGGAACAGGCTGGTAATTAGGTGCATCTCTGAGTATAAGGACAAGGCCTGTTTAAAATGTTTAAAATAAAAAATAATTTAGAGTGCACAAAACATAAAAAAAATTAAAAGTATTACACCAAAGCAAATTATTAAAAAAAGTAACTGAACTTATTATTTTACTTCTCATCAGTAGACATAGAAACTCATTGAAGTATGTGGGGTCAGACCCGGGACATGACTGAGTGCTAATTCCCCAAGAGGACTCCAGCAATAAGATTAGATGAATTCATTCAGTCTTGGATTAGACAGTACTACTAGGATGAACAGTGTAATAACCCTTGAGGTGATCTGTTTGAGGCTCTACGACTTTACTGCACAGGAGCTTTTACACTTGTTCACATATCACTGCCTTGCCTTGTGCCTCACAACACAGTGCCAAAGACTCGGGCCATCATGAAGCACGGATGCCTGCAGTTAACATCTGGATTGGGGACTGCTTTTGCTTTGGAAATGAAGGTTGCCACAGCATGAAACCTTTGTGCTGCCTCATCCTTACAAATCTCTCCGGGGACAATTAGATCAGGCAATCTTCAGTGCCCACGTACATTAAGCAAATGACATATGTTGTCTTCAAAGGCCAAATCACTTACAGCTTTTCCTCTGCGGAAAAGGTTTTCTCCAATTTGTGGGGTTTCTTCAAATGTAGGACAGCAAAAACAGCACAGTTACAGGCACAGGGACTTTCACATTAATGCCATGTCTTTGAAAACATAAGACATTTGTATCTTGATTCAATTATTCCCCAACTATAGAAACAACCCCATCCTTGTCCATTCCCAGTATCTACGAAGCAGCCATGAAGCCTTCATTAGGTTGCACTTCAAGATGCCAGAATATTTACGTTAGTAGATGGAACATCATTTAACAGAGGGCTTTTTCCCAGATGGCGTTGATCTTATTTACTGGAATTAGAGCTATATTGCATGTGGAAAGTGTTTGACTAAACTACAATTGGGGCTTGCAGCTGGTGGAATGGCTTTCGGGTATCAAGAACTCATTCATTATATATTTTTTAACTTATTTAGATTATCAAGACCTTGATGTTAATGGCAGCATTTATTGCACATCCCTAATTGCCTTTGAATTGAGTGGATTTACAGGCGATTTTGGAGAGTGTTTAGCAATCATGGGGACCTCCTTCCCTGAAGGGCACCGGTGAACTAGATGGACGTTTACATTCTGATAGTTTTGCAGTCATCTTATTAATAACTGAGTTTTAATTCTGGCATGCAAACAATTGCACAGTGGACATGATGGATCAAGAAACAAAGTGCTGGAGGTTCTCTGGGTCAATGAACATTTGTAGGGGAGAAAGGAATTGTCAACATTTTGGATCAAGACTCTGCATCAGAACATGATGGGTTTTGAATCAGGTCCCTGTATAGTTACTCCATGGCTCTGGATTACTGGTAATTTTACCACCAGCCTGATAGTTACAGGCTATGTAGGTTGGAGTAACTCAGCGGGATAAGCAACATCGCTGGAGAGAAGAAGGGTCTCGACCCGAAACATCATCCATTCCTTCTCTCCAGAGATGCTACTTGTCCCGCTGAGTTACTCCAGCATTTTATGTCTACCTTCGATTTAAACCAGCATCTGCAGTTCTTTCATGCACATTATGTAGTTTGCGACCTGCCTTTGGGGCTTCATTACTGCTGTGAGTGATCCAGTTGAGTTTCTGATCAATAGTGGTGGTATATAATGGGTGGGTTCATAGCAACGTGATGCCACTGATGTCAAGGGTAAGTGGTTGGACTCTTATTGGAGATAAATGTTGCTTGGCATTTGTGCAACATGAGTATCGCCTGGCACTTAATCGGTCCATGTGTAAATATTGCCTATGTTTTTCTGCATAGGGGCATGGGCTACTTTATTTCCTTGGGAGTTGCAAATGGAATTGAATATTTAGCAAACATACCCCCTTCTGATTTCTGATTCTGATCAGTTTCTGGTAGAGTAGGTAGGTATTACCTGGATTTGATTTAGTTTACCAGAAAACAGCTTAATTATATATGACCACCCCATTCCATCACATCAGTATTTATTTGTGGCAATCATATTGGCATCTTCATGTTCCAGAAAAGTGTAAGAACATTCTAGTGGCAACATTCCTGCTGTGGGTTAGTACCATGCATATTTGGCTATCAAACAACAGGATGGGTGTCAAAAATTGGGGAAATTGAAGGAGCATATTTAATGAAAAATAGCCTTCAGCCCAAAAAATGCCACAAACCTTTAGTGAACAACTTTAGAAGGATATTTAGGTCCAAAGTTAAAAATAAACATTCCCACATATTTCCACCATATTTTGATGTTTATTGTCATAAATAGGATTCCTCATTACTGAGGAACTGTCAGCCTTTAAGAGCAGTTATCCAGCTGAATTCTATACTTCACATTCAACATGAGGGGGAACTTCTTTACTCAGAGAGTGGTAGCTGTGTGGAATGAGCTTCCAGTGGAAGTGGTGGAGGCAGGTTCGATTTTATCATTTAAAAATAAATTGGATAGGTCCATGGACAGGAAAGGAATGGAGGGTTATGATCTGAGTGCAGGTAGATGGGACTAGGGGAAAATAAGTGTTCGGCACGGACTTGAAGGGCCGAGATGGCCTGTTTCCGGGCTGTAATTGTTATATGGTTATATGGTTGTTATATGGTTAAATTAGCTGCTAGTCACTCTGTGACATGTATTATGTGCTAAGAACTAAAGGTTTTTCATTAGTTTGATGAACTTTGTCAAGGTTTCAATGCAGCTTCCTCTCTGCAGTATTTTTAAAAGTCAACATATGTGAATACCCTCCACAAACCTGTGACTTTCTTCATCTTGTGAGCTTTTTGACTAGGAAGTTAAAAAAAAAAGTAAAGGTAAAAATCTATCTGAATACTAAAATATTTGAACAAAAAATTCCTCAGCTCAATTTCACATTTATTCACAGAACCAATCGCAAATGGGGGGAAATGGAGCTCTCTCAAGCTCCCAGGAACATTGAAAAGGAACTTATAATACCATTTGCTGTTGTCAAATTGTATATTTAGATGTCACTGATTGTCCTGTTAAACATTGTCTCATTATCATCCTTGAGCAACGATGTAATTTTTCATCCTCTGATCCTTTTGTACAATTTTTATTTCTGACAACTTTGATAAGCTGTGAATAGTGCCTCTGCAAACGCCATGCCAACTTATCAGGTGCATAACATCTTCACCTGATTCCACTTTAAGATTCTTCTGCTAATAATTCATTCTTTTTTTGCCAACTTGTCTGCCATAGCTTCCTTTCCTTTCCTATTATTATCTTCCTTTGTAGAAAGAAACTAGGATTAAATATTTATTAAGCACCTCAGTGATTCCATAGCTCATAAGTTCAACATGAATCCTTCCTGATGAAATGGTCACACTCCTTGGACCATGCTTTATAATTCATTTTACATATTCCTCATCATTTATCTGTTACTTGATGGCAGTTTGTTTTGATATTTCATTATTTCTTTCTAACCTGATTTATAAATTCTCTTCTCAATGTGTTGTAAATCCTAAGTAATGTTATGTGCCTTAGAGTGTTTACCATATTAAAAATATTTTATAAATAAAATGTAATATTTTGTTTAGTTTCAAACAGGCCCTTCAGCCCAGTGATTCCACACCGACCAGTGATCACCCGTACACTAATTCTATTGGCCTACATAATTTGTAGAGAATTTGTACAAATGCGAACACCATCCCGATCAACCACCTACTAAACCCTTCCACCTCAACACACCATCCTCATACATATCCTGACAAGAAAAATGTTGTATCAAATAATGTAGCATATTGGAAACCAAAGCAGTCCTGGGACCATCACATTGTATATTTTTCCCCAACTTTTTCAGTTAACTGAAAGCGGATACTGCATGTAACTACTATAAATGGGGCAGTTTATTTGTAAAGTTACTTTAATTTGTTATTTAAAAGCTAGAGCTTAATGTATATTAACTGCATTCTTTGAAAGCAAGGCAGCTCATTGGATCAACTCAGGTGAGAAAATTGTCGCTTCCATTTTTCTCCTCCCCTTCCACCTACATTCCTTCCCCTAGCTTCATAATTACACCTGTTCAATCCATCAGTCTCACACCTTCTATCTTTTAATCTTTGGCCTTTGTCCAAACATTTGCCTAATTAAATCCTTAATGTTTAAGAAGGAACTGCAGATGCTGGAAAATCGAAGGTAGACAAAAATGCTGGAGAAATTCAGCGGGTG
Source organism: Amblyraja radiata (assembly GCF_010909765.2). Taxonomy (NCBI): domain Eukaryota; kingdom Metazoa; phylum Chordata; class Chondrichthyes; order Rajiformes; family Rajidae; genus Amblyraja; species Amblyraja radiata. Next base: position 52,618,755 of record NC_045957.1, on the reverse strand, counting down.
AGGCAGCATCTATGGAGCGAAGGAAATAGGCAACGTTTTGGGATGAAACCCTTCTTCAGTGAAGAAGGGTTTCGACCTGAAACTTTGCCTCTTTCCTTCGCTCCATAGATGCTGCTTCACCTGCTGAGTTTCTCCAGCATTTTTGTCTGCTTAATTAAATCCCCCTTGTTCAGGCCTTGTCCTGCCCACCCTCTCTTCCAGCTTTCTCGATGACCCACCTCAATTAGTCTGAAGAAGAGTCCCAACCTGAAAAACCATCTATCTGTGTTCCCACTGTCTGACCCGCTGACTTACTCCAGCATATTGTGTCTATTAGTAAACCAGCATCTGTAGTTTCCTATGTTAGAGAAATCATCTTATTTTGATAAGTTTATTGTCATGAATAGGAACCAAAAGCTGCGGTTTTAATATGTTACCCTCAGTTGCTGCCCCACATTGATTTAACCTCAACTACAGAAGACGATACCATTGCTGATGAACAGGAGACACAATTGTTGCTGGCTGTGAGAAGCTGGGTCGAGGAGCATGAAGAAATCATTGCGAGATCCATGCTATTCTAGCTTATCTCCTTCCATAAGCTAGGGTGCTGTTCGATCACATGAATGTTCTGCTCTCAGTACCTTCCCCTTTGCTCCATCTATTGCTCTTGAGTTTGAACTGATTGAATCTATGTTTGGTATATCTGACCCGTTTCGATAGTATGCAAAACAAAGCTTTTTACTGTACCTCGGTACATGTGACAATAATAAAACTAAACCTACACCTAAGATCATGACTGCATTTTGCTTGTCATATCACTGGGACAATGGGAGTGGAGAACAGATAGTTGGGTAGAAGTTAAGTTCCATTAAGGAGAGATGTTTACAAGGAATATATCCAAGGAAATTGCAAGCACACAGCTAGGAATTTTATATCAATTAATTTTAATTGCGACTTTAAAATTTATATGGCATAGCAAAGTACTAAATTGTTCAAAATGATCTAAAACTAAATCCGATGATTGAATTTAACATCATCCAATAAAATAAGTCCAGCATTGAGTTCAATCATCTGTGCTAGCAAGATACAATCTAATGTGATGGAAACAGCTGTCAGAATAATTGGAGTCACTCAAATGGATTTATCTTTGTGGGAGAAGAGATTGGCAACATGAACTTGAAGGTGTGTTTGTACACTTTTTTTTGCTGAAGATGGGATATGGCTTTGAGATTCATTGTAGCTCACAAAACCATCAATGCGCTTAATAGACAAATGAAATGAACACACACATTAATAATTATTTGATAAAATTACTATCTCATTTAAAAAATATATATTTTAGCATGTTTGAACAAAAGCTGATAATGATATCACAAATGAAGAAGGTCCTTGGTCTAAAATACCAGAGCGTTATGTTTGGCTCCTTAATGCAATTTTATATTACAAATGTTGGCTTTTCTTCAATAGTTTCATGTTTCATGTATTTTGTGTTTTTTATGACTATTGGCAGATCAGTTTCCCTCCTGGGATAACGAAAGTTCTGTCGTATTGTATTGTAAAACTTGCAGGTATATATATATATATATATATATATGGTCATGGATTAAAGTGCAATTCGATAATTAAATAATTCCATTGCTTACAGATGCTAAAATTTCTCCGATTACTTAGATACAATTATAAAGAATTGCTGTTCATCGATTACAGCTCAGCATTCAACACCATTATACCATCAAAACTGATCACCAAACTCTGTAACCTGGGCATCGACCCCTCCCTCTGCAACTGGATACTGGACTTTCTAACCAACAGACCCCAGTCTGTTAGGTTAGACAAGCACACCTCTTCAACCCTCACCCTGAACACCGGCGTTCCACAGGGCTGTGTGCTGAGCCCCCTCCTCTACTCCCTCTTCACCTATGACTGCACACCTGTACATGGTACTAACACCATCATCAAGTATGCAGATGATACAACGGTGATTGGCCTCATCAGCAACAACGATGAGTCGGCCTACAGGGAGGAGGTCCAGCACTTAGCAGCATGGTGCGCTGACAACAACCTGGCCCTTAACTCCAAGAAGACCAAGGAGCTCATTGTAGACTTCAGGAAGTCCAGGGGCGGCACGCACACCCCCATCCACATTAACGGGACGGAGGTGGAACGTGTTTCTAGCTTCAGGTTCCTGGGAGTCAACATCTCCGATGACCTCTCTTGGACCCACAATACCTCAACTCTGATCAAGAAGGCTCACCAGCGTCTCTTCTTCCTGAGGAGACTGAAGAAGGTCCATCTGTCTCCTCAGATCCTGGTGAACTTCTACCGCTGCACCATCGAGAGCATCCTTACCAACTGCATCACAGTATGGTATGGCAACTGCTCTGTCTCCGACCGGAAGGCATTGCAGAGGGTGGTGAAAATTGCCCAACGCATCACCGGTTCCTCGCTCCCCTCCATTGAGTCTGTCCAAAGCAAGCGTTATCTGCGGAGGGCGCTCAGCATCGCCAAGGACTGCTCTCACCCCAACCATGGACTGTTTACCCTCCTACCATCCGGGAGGCGCTACAGGTCTCTCCGTTGCCGAACCAGCAGGTCCAGGAACAGCTTCTTCCCGGCGGCTGTCACTCTACTCAACAACGTACCTCGGTGACTGCCAATCACCCCCCCACCCCCCGGACACTTATTATCACTTATTATTATTTATTTAAATCATTTGCTATGTCGCTCTTCCAGGGAGATGCTAAATGCATTTCGTTGTCTCTGTACTGTACACTGACAATGACAATTAAAATTGAATCTGAATCTGAATCTGAATCTGAATCTGAAAGAAGCCCAAACCTTGTCATATAAAGCAGAAAACTGATCATTGAAGATTGAAAATAACACAGAGAGTGGTCTATTAAGTCACTTGGGACCTTCAGAAATGTTGTACATCAACTTCTTTCTAAAGTTGGACTTTGGGTGGAGCAAAATTCCTTCTCCCTCACTCACATTGAGTGAATATTGCATATCTGTCACTCAATGAGTTGGGAACATTCCCAATTTACCTCAGAATGCCCAGATGAAAAATCATAACATCATACAATTTGCTAGTCCAGAAAGATTTATTTTGATTCACTGTAAGTAAACGTGACTTTTGTTGGACCAATCGAAAAAATTAATCCTTCCATCACACTTTTTTCTCTCAAAATGAGGTAAGACTTTCTCTCAACTATTCCATATGGCAAAGCATCAATCCTCAAACAATCCTCCACAGAGAGTTTGCTAAATTTTCTCCCCCCGTCTTTAATGACAATATTGATTTGATTATCTGGTAGTGATTCCGCATCCAGAGGACATTGTCTTTCTCATTCACTCCATTAAGACTGTTCACTAGGAGAAATTCTAACACCTGTAAGTGGCTGGCTTTGGGAGCAATTTGAGCCAACTAAATGGAAGCTAAGCACAAAATTCCTTCAGGAGAGAGAGGCTGTCAATTTCAAGTATTTATTGTTCATTAAGACTGATATCAAAAAGTGTTTGAAACTTTAACTCGGTGTGCACTGACTTCTGTGAAAATCTTTCTTCATAAGAGCTACATTGGGTGTTATTTAGACAACATTGTAGATTGGATTGGACTTTTAGCCAAGTTGTGAACTTTGCCGTTTGCTTTCCAAGGTTGAAGGTGTCTCCTTGTTCATGGCACTTTGCGGTTCTCCACCACCTTCTGACCATGGGTGCTGGTTGTGTTGTATTACTGGCACCCAGAGGAGGGATAGTAAAAGTTACAGGAACAGCAGCGGGCTCCTTCTCATACCTGCAGTCATACAGAGGAGAGGGGTTCATTCTGGAACGTGAGCCAGCATGAGGCCATTTTCATTTGACACCAGATACAGAGGGTAAGGTTCCTCGCCAAGGCTGAACATCGGTGTCTGGGGAGGCTCAGGGAAACATATCACGGCACAGTGGCACAGCAGTAGAGTTGCTGCCTGACAACGCTTGCAACGCCGGTGACCCGGGTTCGATCCTGACTAAGGGTGCTGTCTGTATGGAGTTTTACGTTCTCCCTGTGACTACGTGGGTTTTCTCCGAGATCTTCACTTTCCTCCCACACTCCGAAGACGTACAGGTATGTAGGATAATTGGCTTGGTAAATGTAAAAATTGTCCCTTGTGTGTGTAGGATAGTTCATGTGCGGGGATCGCTTGTCAGCGCGGACTCGGTGGGCCGAAGGGCCTGTTTCCGCACTGTATCTCTAAACTAAACTAAAAAAGAGCTTTTATCTCAGCATGCATACTACTAGTCTAATAGAGAGAGAGTGAGAGCTCTCTAATAAGCCTGTGGACGGAGCCACAGTATGAGTGATACTAATCTACATCCTCCCTCTTAAAGAATTGAATGCAAATACAAATCAACTGAGTACCACCAAGAATTAAATACAAATGTATACTGCTGACTATATAAAGCATACACAGTATATGGCAATAAACTGGAGGAAGTTCAAACATAGCCCGGGTACTTTACGGTGGGCTTACAAACACGACCAGCACGCGTACAGTATAGTCCATCCGCCACCGGGGACACAATCGGTGGTGAAATAGGTGTCGGAGATTGAAATGGCATTCTCGGTAACGAAACAGGAGACTTTGGCACAGGTGGAGGTGGTGTAGCCATCGGCAAAGTAACCATATCAGAAACCGGTTGTCGTGCTGGTACAGTCGGGCCGATGCCGCTGGATGTGGAAGGAAGTACACTTGTGCAGTCAGGATAGTACGGAGGTGGTGCTGGCTCATTCACAGGCAGGATATGTTGCCTATTGCGTCTGTAGGTGCCGCCATTGCATTGTGCAAATATGAACATGGCTCAGAGGCAGTTCCAGAAATTACGTCGATGCGGTCGTGACCTTTGTCGGTTTGCAGACGCACCATTTGCCCCTCGGCTAATGGTGGAAGCGGTCTGCTCGTTTTGTCATACCACCCTTTCTGAATGTCGCGCTTTTGTTGTTGCCTGGACTGGATCTCTGATGGTGGGACCAACTGCGGGACTAGTGCCTGATTCGCCACAGGCAATGTGGCTCGGGCCTGCCTTGCCAACAACCGCTGAGCAGGTGAACCCAAGATAGGGTCGCGGGAGATGCTGCGCAGGTTGAGCACGTCCAGGTACACATCTGATTTTGCTCTGTGGGATCGTTCCATTAATTGTTTGGACACTCCTGATGGCATGTTCAGCCAGCCCATTCAACTGAGGATATTCAGGGCTGCTGGTGATGTGACGAAAACCCCAGCTGACCCACAAAGACACTGTTTGGGCCTGGCATGAGCAACAGCAGAGGATGTTTGACACTCTTAAACAGCAGATGTCTTGTGCCCCCAATCTCGCCAACTTTAAATCCAAATTACCGGTCACACTGACTTGTGACGCCTCAGAGTACGGTCCAGGGGCAGTCTGTCTCCAAGATGATGGTAACGCAACTGGCCTGCCGCCTATGCTTCACGCACCATGACTGACATGGAACAACGCTACACCCAGATTGAAAAGGAGCTGCTAGCAGTCGTTTTTGCATGCAAGAAGTTTAATGACTTTATCTCTGGAAAAACGGTCATGATTGAAACTGACCTCCAACCCCTGATCAGCATCTTGAACAAACCAATACATGCCTCTCCAGGCCGCCTTCAATGGATGTTACTACAGCTTCTGAAGTATGACATTTCTGACACCATGTTGGATAAAGATCAGGCTCACACAAAGTGATTAGAATCAATAGTCTTTTATTAGGAACTCTGCAAGAGCTTTCATCTCAGCATGCATACTACTAGTCTAATAGAGAGAGAGCTCTCTAATAAACCTGTGGGCGGAGCCACAGTATGAGTGACACTAATCTACATCGGGGAAGTTGTTGCGTTCTGCACCACATTGCACAGCAGAGGGGCCTGGAGGAGGCGCAATGGCAGTGCCTTCACGTTGAAAGGAGTAGTGTCCTGCAAAGCAGTAGTGGAGTAACAGGATGGCAACATCAGAATGGCTAGTGCCTTCATCGTCGAGGCTCATCTAAACTACATCACTCCTCACTCCTCGTTTGACATCGGGATATCAACCTGTCCCCCCCCCACCCTCCTCCCTCCACCAACACAAACCAAGGTAGTGCAGCAGTAGAGTTGCTGCCTTACAGCATTGTTCCTGACTGGGTTCGATCCTGCCCACGGGTGCTGTCTGCATGGAGTTTGTATATTCTCCCTGTGACCGCGTGGGTTTTCTCCAGGTGCTCCAGTTTCCTCCCACACTCCAAAAACATGCAGATTTTTAGGTTACTTTGCTTGGTAAAATTGTAAATTGTCCCTAGAGTGTATGATAGTAATGACTCAATAGGTCGAATAGCCTGTTCTACACTGTATCTCTAAACTAAATTAAACAAACCTCTGCGCGCATCACTGCTCGGACTTAAGTAATGTAACCTAAATCTCCGCCTGTGTACGAAGGAAATGCAGATGCCGGTTTACACCAACGATGGGCACAAAATGCTGAAGTAACTCAGCGGGACAGGCAGCATCTTTGGAGGGAAGGAATAGGTGACGTTTTGGGTCGGAACCCTTCTTCAGGCTGCCTTAACACTGACTGAAACCGTTCCAAACCAGAAAGTGGACCTCTGTCCTACTGTGTTAAAGAAGAAACTGCAGATGCTGGAAAATTGAAGGTACACAAAAATGCTGGAGAAACTCAGCGGGTGCAGCAGCATCTATGGAGCGAAGGAAATAGGCAACGTTTCGGGCCAAAACCCTTCTTCAGACTGCTGTCTCTGTCCTACTGTGATTGCAATCCTACTGTCTTTCCCGGTCGGGAACTTGGAACTAGGGACAAGTGCAGGTTTGAGTGTGGTTAAAGCAGGAACACGGTCTTCCCAGTAAGCAAACTGCACCCAGTACAGGGGTTCCTTCCTAAACTCGCCAAACTGGAGTTCCTGCGCCTGCCTTGAGTTAGAACCACAGGTAAGCGTGTGTAAACACCATTTTATAAACCTGTTTTTAACAGGTTTGATGGAGGGGCCTCTGCGCACCCTCCTCCTGCTCCCCGACAGACTTTCCCTCTCAATCCCCCTGGTCCACTTCCTCAGCCCTTTCGTTGTCGCACCTGACCATCAAGGGTGAGCAGGTGAGGAAAGAGCTGAGCAGACTCTGCCCAGACAAAGTCACATGACCCGATGGTGTCAGCCCAAGGGTATTCAAGGTGTGTGCCAGCCTGTTGTGTGGAGTACTCCAGCATATCTTCAACCTGAGCCTGAGCCTGGAGAGGGTTCCTGTGATGTGGAAAACCTCCTGCCTGGTTCCTGGACCAAAGAAGATGCATCCCAGCTCCTCCAATGTCTACAGACCGGTGGCGATGACTTCACACATCATGAAGTCCCTGGAGAGGCTGGTGCTCACTCACGTGCGACCCCTGGTTAAACCCAATCTAGACCCCCTGCAGTTCGCTTACTAAACAAAGATGGGGGTTGAGGACGCCATCATTCACCTGCTCCATCCTTCCAATGCTCACCTGGATAAGCCAGGAAGCATTGTGTGAGAGTCATGTTTTTTTACTTCCCCAGTGCTGTTAACACCTGCACTGCTAGAGAGCAAACTGACAAAGATGCGGGTGGATGCTCCATTGGTGTCCTGGATCACCAACTACCTGACTGGATGACCATAATATGTCAGGCTACAGAACTGTGTCTTGGACATGGTAGTGAGCAACACAGGGGCCCCACAGGGGATGATTCTCTCTCCCTTTCTGTTTACCATCGAAACCTCGGACTTCAGATATAACTCGGACTCCTGCTACATGCAGAAGTTTTCGAATGACTCTGCAATTGAGGGCTGCATCAGTGAGGGGAGGGAAGCTGAATACAGAGGTGCAGTCAATGACTTTGTTGAGTGGTGTGGGCTGAATCACCTGCAGCTCAACACTGACAAGACTAAGGGGTTAGTGGTGGGCTTTAGGAGGAGAGGAACTCTTCTGTCCCCTGTCTCCATCAATAGTGTGGATGTGCAGTTTACCAAGGAGTACAAATACCTTGGAGTGTACCTGGACAGTAAACTGGACTGGTCCAGGAATGCTGAGGCCCTGTACAAGAAGGGACAGGGCCGGCTGTACTGTTTGAGAAGGCTCTGCTCCTCCAATGTCTGCAGCAAGGTGCTGCCGATGTTCTGCCAATCGATGGCCAGTGCCATCTTCTTCACTGTCGTGTGCTGGGGCCGCAGGGCGAAGGCTGCGGATGCCAACAGGATTAACAAACTCATCAGGAAGGTTGGCTCTGTCCTGGGGGCGGAGTTGGATTCATGGGAGATGGTCTTGAAGGGGAGGAGGCTCCTCAAACTGTGGAGCAGTCACCCCCTCCATGACACATTGGTCAACCTGAGGAGTACCTGCAGCACAGACTGCTTCCATCAAGATGCAGTACAGAACGCCACGGGAGCTCCTTCTTCCCAATGGCTGTCAAACTGCACAACTCCTCTCCTCTCTGTCGTAGGGTAGACTGACTCCCCACCTCCCCCCCCCCCTCATATCTTTGTACGTCCCCAAATCTTTGTACATCCTCAATCCTTTCAACAAGTCACTTTAATTTCATGTTTCCGAGGTGAACTTTCCCTGCCTCACATGCTGCTTCCTCTCTGTCAGGAAGTTGATGACCCACTGACAGAGGGGTTCAGGCACAGTCAACTGGGAGAGTTTGGAGCGTAGTAGCTCTGGCACAATGGTGTTGAATGCAGAGCTAAAATCAACAAACAAAATCCTTGCATAGGTCCCCTGGCGGTCTAGGTGCTGGAGGATGAAGTGCAGGCCTAGGTTGACTGCGTCATCCACAGATCGATTGGCCCGGTATGCAAACTGCAGGGGGTCCAGGTTTGTGATATTTTTCAGATGGGCCAGCACATCTTTCAAGGGTTTTCATGATTGCAGAGGTAAGTGCGACAGGCCTGTAGTCATTAAGACTAGTAATCCTTGGCTTTTTGGTTACTGGAACAATAGTGGAGACTTTGAAGCAGGCAGGGACAGTGCAGGTTTGCAGTGGTCTGATAGAAAATGTCTATGTAGATTAGTGCCAGTTGTTCGCCACAGAGCTTGAGGGTAGAGGGGGAAACATTGTCAATTCCTGGAGATTTCCAGCTTTTCTGTCTCCTGAAAAAGGGTCTCGACCTGAAACGTCACCCATTCCTTCTCTCCAGAGATCGGCCTATCCCGATGAGTTGCTCCAGCTTTTTGTGTTTATCTTCAATAAAATTCTCACTTGTTGCAGCTTTACAAACATATTCGATGCAACAACAACAATAAATATACAACAAATGATCATCTATTCTAAGTCAAGTCGACCATGTTAGTGTAAAAACCAAATTACGCATAGCAAACATAGTTGTTCAAAGTCTGTAGTGGTTCGCTGGGATGCTCAGGGTGGTTCAAGAGCCTGATGGTTGATGAAAGAAGTGTTCAAGAAGGAACTGCAGATGCTGGAAGATCGAGGGTACACAAAAATGCTGGAGAAACTCAGCGGGTGCAGCAGCATCTATGGAGCGAAGGAAATAGGCGACGTTTCGGGCCGAAACCCTTCTTCAGACTGATGGGGGGTGGGGGGGAGAAGGAAGGAAAAAGGGAGGAGGAGGAGCCCGAGGGCGGGGGGATGGGAGGAGACAGCTCGAGGGTTAAGGAAGGGGAGGAGACAGCAAGGGCTAGCAAAAATGGGAGAATTCAACGTTCATGCCATCCGGACGCAAGCAACCCAGGCGGAATATGAGGTGCTGTTCCTCCAATTTCCGGTGTTGCTCACTCTGGCAATGGAGGAGACCCAGGACAGAGAGGTTGGATTGGGAATGGGAGGGGGAGTTGAAGTGCTGAGCCACCGGGAGTTCAGGTAGGTTATTGTGGACTGAGCGGAGGTGTTCGGCGAAATGATCGCCCAACCTCCGCTTAGTCTCCCCGATGTAAATCAGCTGACATCTAGAGCAGCGGATGCAGTAGATGAGGTTGGAGGAGATACAGGTGAACCTTTGTCGCACCTGGAACGACTGCTTGGATCCTTGAATGGAGTCGAGGGGGGAGGTGAAGGGACAGGTGTTGCATTTCTTGTGGTTGCAACGGAAAGTGCCCGGGGAGGGGGTGGTACGGGAGGGAAGGGAAGAATTGACAAGGGAGTTGCGGAGGGAGCGGTCTTTGTGGAAGGCAGACATAGGGGGAGATGGGAAGATGTGGCGAGTGGTGGGGTCACGTTGGAGGTGGCGGAAATGGCGGAGGATTATTTGTTGTATTTGCCGGCTGGTGGGGTGAAAGGTGAGGACGAGGGGGACTCTGCCCTTGTTGCGAGTGCGGGGATGGGGAGAGAGAGCAGTGTTGCGGGGTATGGATGAGACCCTGGTGCGAGCCTCATCTATGGTGGCGGAGGGGAATCCCCGTTCCCTGAAGAACGAGGACATTTCCGATGCCCTGATGTGGAACGTCTCATCCTGGGAGCAGATGCGGCGTATGCGGAGGAATTGGGAGTAGGGGATGGAGTCTTTACAGGGTGCAGGGTGGGAAGACGTGTAGTCCAGATAGCCATGTGAGTCAGTTGGTTTGTAGTGTATGTCGGTCAGAAGTCTGTCCCCTGCGATGTATATTGTGAGGTCAAGGAATGGTAGGGAAGTGTCGGAAATGGTCCAAGTGTATTGGAGTGCCGGATGGAAGTTGGTGGTGAAGTGGATGAAGTCAGTCAGTTGTGTGTGGGTGCAGGAGGTGGCCCCAAAGCAGTCGTCAATGTAACAGAGGTAGAGGTCGGGGATGGGGCCCTGGTATGTATTGAACAAGGATTGTTCAACGTACCCGACAAAGAGGCAGGCGTAGCTGGGGCCCATGCGTGTGCCCATAGCTACGTCTTGTGTTTGGAGGAAATGGGAGGAGTCAAACGTAAAGTTGTTGAGGGTGAGGACCAACTGCGCTAGGCGGAGGAGGGTGTCAGTGGCTGGGTATAGGTTGCTCCTCTGGTCGAGGAAGAACCAGAGGGCTTTGAGGCCATCCTGGTGGGGGATGGAGGTGTAGAGTGACTGGACATCCATGGTGAAGATGAGGGGGTGAGGGCCCAGAGAGTGGAATGCGCGGAGGCGGCGGAGAGTGTCTGAGGTGTCTAGAACATAGGTGGGAAGGGATTTGACCAAGGGGGATAGTATGGAGTCAAGGTATGTGGAGATGAGTTCGGTGGGGCACGAACACGCAGAGACAATGGGTCTGCGGGAAGAGCCGGGTTTGTGGATTTTGGGGAGAAGGTAAAAACGGGCCGTGCGGGGCTGCGGAACGATGAGGTTGGAAGCTTGGTCGGGCAGGGCGTGGGAATTGATGAAGTCGGTGATGGTGCTAGATATGGTGGCCTGGTGCTCGTCAGTGGGGTCATGGTCCAAGGGTAAGTAGGAGGAGGTGTCCGAGAGTTGGCGCGTGGCCTCAGCTTTGTAGAGATCGACGCGCGGTTGATGAAAGAAACTGTTTTTGAACCTGAAGGTAACGGACCTCAGGCTCTTATATAATCTATCCAATGGGAGCACTGAGATGAGAATGTGGCCAGGGAGGTATGGGTCTTTGACAATATTAGTTGCCTCTTTGAGGGAGCGTTTCCGTTTGATCTCTTTGATGGTGGGGTGGTCAGCACCTGTGATGGACTGGACAATATCCATCAATTTCTGCAGTCTCCTTCATTCTTGAGTGTTCGGATTACCACACCAGGCAGTGATACAACCAGTCAATACAGGTAGAAGCTTACTCTCCGTTGGATACTGGACATAGTAGGGGCGAGATTAATCATTGCTTCCACATGCAAAGCATGACAATTGTTTGGAAATTGCTGATTAAAGAGAATTAATACTAGTTTCATTAATAATTTTAAATTTGTGGCTGATTGAAGTGTATTAGCCAAATGTCTTGAAGGGTATGAGACAATGGCAGGTCATGGAATTAGGTCACAGAATATCTATGTTCACACCAAATTTGAGTGCAGTGTCAAGAGCTAAATGGTTCACTCCTTTTCCCAAGTCTCTATGTCCCTATCTCAGAGAAGATTTTACAAAGAGCAAGCATGCAACTTTGTGAACAAAGCTGTTGAGAAAAATCCTTTGATCGGATGGAAGGGAGCTATTAACTCAGTAAGCAAAGTGACAGTAAGTTAGTTTAATGATATGGCTCATAGGCAGTCTTCTTTGCCCAACCCCCATCCCCGCTCTTCTCTTTTGATGCATTCATAATGAAAGTAAAACAACTGCTTGATATGAGGTCAAGGTTGGTGTAAGTAAATGTGGTTTTCTGCATTTTTCTTGTATGAAGTGTGTCATTTTATGACAGGTAATTTAAGCATTTATTTTTCTTCCTTCAAAAACCAAAATTTAGTCCATGACTGTTACAGGTTTGCTAATGCATGCTTTTAAAATGAAATGTGAACAATTTTGCCAATGCTTTTACAGGATGGCTGCAAGTCTTTCTGTGATTTGACAATGCGTCAGAACATTTTTTTAAATGCAATGTAATATACCATGTAAAAATAAAATAAAAGTTGTTTTTATTTTTTATTCAAGACATTGGTTTTCTTTCCTTGTGTGCGTTTCACAATGTCACCCTTGAATTGGGCGTTGGCAGCTCTCTGGGCCACTAATTCCCCCACTGGCAATGGTGCTTTGAAATTTGTTGACTGGAGGAATGTCTCGGTGATGACTCAGCTTCTGATCTCTTTGCTTCTCGCTCTTCTTGCCAAACGAAACATCGTTCTAACTCACATAACAGCTCAAGTAAAGAGTTGAATTGGTGTGGAATTAGAAGTTTACATTACTGCACGTATCATTGCATACAGGAGAAAGGATGGTATTGGGTATTGGTTTATTATTGTCATGTGTACCATGATACGGTGCAAACTTTGCATGCTATTCAGTCAAATCATACAGGCTTGTGTACCTTCTGCCTGATAGGAGTGGGGAGAAGAGGGAATGTCCAGCATGTACCTGGTCCTTGATTCTGTTGGAGCTTTCCCATGGCGATGTGCAGTGCAGATGGAGTCAATGGGGGGAGGCTGGTTCATTTGATGGACTGGCTACATCTGCAGCTCTGTGGTCATGGGCAGAGCTTTGCCAAACCATGTCCACAGGATACTTACTATGGTGCATCTGTAGAAGTTGGGAAAAGTAATTGGAGACATGCTGAACTTTCTTATTCTTCTGAAGAAATAGAGGTGTGTGCTTTCTTGGCTGGTTGGTAAATGTAACTAACTAAAGAATAAAATACTCCTTAAAAGATTAAATCTCTCCATAGGTTAGTGTCATTTACCATTCAGTCACTCTGCAACATTGCCCTGTTCTTTCTCTTAAACCTTCTAAATTACCCCTCACCTACATTGTATCTCATTTAATATTAAACCTTACCTTCAGCCATAAATCATGTAATTGGCTTGGACACAGATCCCAGCTTGATTCAAGCTGCATAACATTCCCCACTTTCTCCAGTAATGGTGCTAGCGACCAATGACTTGAAAGCCATTTGTCCTACACTAGACTGTGAGACACTTTTTGATCTTATTGACCACAGGCCAATTATTAGTTGCATGTCATTCCAACCCCCCTTACCATTCCCACGCCGACCTGTCTGTCCCCAGACTTCTCCACTGCTACAGTGAAGCCATACACTAGTTTGAAGAGCACCACTGCATATTCTGCTTGGGTAGTCGATAACCCAATGGTAAGGATTATGAAACGGCTTTCCAGTTTCAGGTAACCGGTGCTCTTTCCCACTCCCACCAGTCCAGCTAAGCTTTCTCTCCCTTTATTCATGTTTTTGCCCACACACCACCACCTCCCAAATTGATCCATTACCCACTTGCCTATCCACCTAGGTTTCTTACACCCACATAACTATCCCATCTGAGTTTCTTATCCCTTGGGTCACCTTTCCTACCTCCTGTCCCTGCAACACCTGGTTTTATTTTCCCATCATTCCTATCGTCTCTGATTCCATCTATCAGCCACAAGCCTTTACCTTTTCTCCTTCCCCAAACCCACTTGGCCCTATCTGCCCATCAAACCCTTCCCACTCCTTCCTCATCTAGTTCTATATCACCTACCACCTCTGCCTCATCCATCCTTCTCACTTCATCTTCCATCTACAATCAGTCCAGGTGCATTATTTTGACCCAAAACAGTAACCACCCATTTGCTGCCACAGATGCTGCTTGACTTGCTGAGTTCCTCCAATATTTTTTCTTTTAAATTTCAGATCTCCTATCCTGAATGAGATGTGTGTCATGTGTGGTTTTGCGATCCAAGTTTGTTAGTCCAGATTTATTTCCATTCATATTAAATGCACCATTTCCTAATTTTTTTAAAATTATAAGCACAGCTTGAATTTCAGTTTGACTTTGCAAAATATAGTGTATTGACCTTTTGGTGAGTAAGATAAATGAGCTAAATAATTTCAAGATCACAATTTATTAATGAGCAGTTGTTTAAAACAATGTTGTAAAATATTGCCATCTGTTGTTGTAATGAAGGTCGTAATCATAGCTTATTGAGAAAAATCGTACAATTCAAATTCAAATCACAAACCAGCTTTACACACACATCTCCGCCACATCCAACAAGAAAGGTGTTCAAAAATATATCTGGTAGATATGATGATGATAGAGAGTGATATGCACTGCATATGTAACAACACTCTATCCACAAGAAACCAGTTTTGTATCAGGCAACATCTAACAGGACCCTTGCCTGTCACTTCTGCATGGCTTCCATCAATCTGAAGAGAAAGAAAATTATATCTCCTATTTCAGACTGCAGCCAACTGGTGACAAAACAAGCGTGCAAAGAGATGGTTTCAGATGGAACAAAAGTTGGTATGATTACTCATACATTAAAATAAACACTCAAAGAAATTGACAGAAACTAATCAGACATTGTAAAATGCCAAAGTTGTCGTAGTAGTAGCGGATAATGGATATGAGGCACATCAATATCATCATCGCCACATTAAATCTTTAAATTTAGATTTTGTAAAATGTGACTAGGTAATTTAAAAATAACTTTGGCAAGAGGCTGATTCATGTCAATTTCAGAATGCCACGTATACTTTTGTTTGGATGAATGCATATCTATTTTAAAATATACTTCCATGAAAAAATAATTAATATATTTTCAGTATTACATAGTTCTTTCTCACATTCTATTAAATTCTGAACATGTTTTCTTGCAAGAAAAATCAATGCTTTGAGTAAAATAAATATCAAAATCCCAAATGATGCTCTATTATTATTTAATAATTATTTTGATCAATTAATATTAAATTCATGACAGAAATTATTTCAAAAAGTCATTTGTAGTTAGTTGGTATTTATCTTTGTCATTGAGCAGCTTCAAGACATCACATCATGTTAAATCGCAGAAGTTACGAACAGCAGAAGTGGCTTTGAAAAATCTTGTTAGAATCTTATATGATCATTTTAATGAGAAAACTGATCTCCAACCCACTTCTAAAAGTTGTTTCCAGTAATTTTGGTATTACCATGCCTTCACAAAAAAAAATGATTGATAATGTATGAGATGCAGATTTTTATAGCGTCTCTTCTCAGAAAATCCACCATTATCCCAATATCGTGCATATTGCTTGTCCATTGGCATCTGAAGCAGCTGATAACTAACCATCTACTATAATGAGTAGGAATGACCTGCAGATGCTGGTTTAAACCTAATCTTGACACAAAATGCTGGAGTAACTCAGTAGGACAGACAGCATCTCTGGAGAGAAGGAAGGAGTGATATATGTTTCATAGAAACATAGAAAAATAGGTGCAGGAGTAGGCCATTCGGCCCTTCGAGCCAGCACCGCCATTCAATATGATCATGGCTGATCATCTAAAATCAGTACCCCGTTCCTGCTTTTTCCCCCTATCCCTTGCGATTCCTTTAGCCCCAAGAGCTAAATCTAACTTTCTCCTGAAAGGTTTCAGGTCAAGATCCTTATTCAGACATCAGACTGATCTCCTTTAATGATGTTTCTACAATGTTAGAAATGCTGTGGAAATATCCACATCATTTAAGAGTTCAGTGTTTCTATTATAAAATTAAAAAATGCAATTTATGTTATTAAATCGCAGTGTGTTACACTTATAACATTGGAAGGCATAATTCCATAAAAAATAAAAATAATTTTGCAAGTGGCATTTACTTATGGTCCGCAAACAGTACATTTTCTGAAGTAATTGTTGATCATGCCTTTCTGCAACATGAAACAGCTTAAGGTATTACCTTAGGATTCCCCAATGCGTTGACAACTGTCTCACTTACCAAAATCATAATCAAGTTGACCCAAGCTTAATAACTTCCTTCGAATAGCACAGTGACGAAAACTGAACGCAAACTCCAAGTTCAAGTTCAAGTTTGTTCAAATTTATTGTCACATGCACCAATCAAGGTACGGTGATATTTGAGTTACCATACAGCCATACTAAGGGAAAAGCAACAATACACATAGCCACATAAAATAAAATTTAACATAAATATCCACAACAGTAGAATCAACATTCCTCACTATGATGGAAGGCAATAAAGTTTAATCAACTTCTTCCTTGTTTATCCATGGTCAGGGCCTTTGATCCCTCAGCACTTGCCGCTGCCGACGTTCCGATGTCCGAAGCCCTCGCATCACACTGATGGAAACTCCGGCGTCGGGACAGATCGGAACACTCCATGGCATGGAGCTCCCGAGTCGGCCTCTTCTTATCGGAGACCGCGGGATTCACGGTGTCAAAGTCCACAGCCCCCCCCGGTTGGAGCTATTTTACGGGCGATCCTCGGCAAAGAATCGCCGTCTCCACGATGGTAAGTCCGCGCCACGCCCGCGGATTGAAGCGCCGGGCCGGTCTTCAGGAAAGGCCGCACCACTTTGCGTTGTTAGGCCACAGGGGGGGGGACAAGTCTTGAACTGTAAACAGTACATCAAAGTCAAAAATGAATAGAATTAAAGATGCGTTAAACCACCATAAATTAATTTAAATCATAGAGAGTGAAATTAAAAGAAAATAAACTCTTAACCTTACTTACCCGTTTATTGAAGGTTGGAGAACTCATTCAAATGAACAGGGTCATATGAGATAGATCTACCTTAAACAGCACAAAGGTAAAGGATTCAATATAGTGTGATTGGCCCATCAGCTCAAGTTAATCATGAACCCATCAATGGACAAAAACAGAAGGAGATCCTGCGTTGACATGCAAGGTGGATGTAGCCACAGTTTCTCACAAAGACAAATGTAAGTATGCTCTGGCCCATTAGAAATCAAATGGAGTTGTGTTTATCATCATGCGCACATGTACCCTAGGATTAGAGATACAATGAAAATCACGAGAGTGGAAAAAAAGCTGCAAAGAAGAAAAAAACATTAGAGCAAAATGCAATTCTCTGTCTCTCTCTCTCCCTCCCTCTCTCTCTCTCTCTCTCTCTCTCTCTATCTTTCTATCTATCCATCTATCTCTCTATCTCTCTATATTTCTCTCTATCTCTCCCCCAAGTCCACGACTTGTATTCAAAAATATACTTTATTGGGAAGTTCCTTAGACCTCCTGCTCCACTGTTACAATTTTTGCCCAGAAATCCTGAATAATGCAGAAAATGCTGGAAGTACTCAGCAGATCAGACAGCATCTGAGGAGAGCCAATATTTAAGTATGCTGGAGAAACGAGAAACAAAAGGTGCTGGTTTACAAAATATGACATTTTTGATTTTACACATCTGTAGTATTAGACGGGAATTTCTATTAGTTTGTGTAATATAAGGGTGAAAATTATCTCCTGCGAGCAGATGGTTTTGAAATACAGATCATCTCTGATCAAACAGTTAAGAGACTGAATGGGCTAAAAGAGAGACATTTGGTCCTTTGGTTCCAGTTTTATTTCCTGTGAGTTGTCAACTTTCAACGTTGCAGTATAAATGAACTGCCCCATATGTATAGTATTGGTCGACGATTTGTTAACTTCATTGGCATCTGGAAGTTCTGCTCAAAATATAAACACTTAGAATGAAAGTTAGGCAACAAGATAAAAACAGGATAATATGAACACTCAATATTCCAGATGAATGTCAGACTGACTGGATATAGGAATAAAAACTGTCAATGACTCAGACCATTTATAAAGAAGATAGAATGAATCAAATTGGTACAGAAGGAAAGAATAGCATTCATTTTGAACAAGTAAGTCATTTATTTATGTGATAATATATACAGGTTGAAGTTCATTGTCAGGAAGAGTTTTAAACAGCCTGAGCTTTGTACTTTCTGTTATTTCACTATTTCCTCCAGCACTTTAAAATGATGCACAAACCTCTTTCATAAATTTAACATGACAGAAAATGTTGGTCAATTTTCTTTTACCCATATAAAAGCCCGTTCCGTATTTGAGCACAGCACGCCAATGAGTGGCACAAAAGGTTTCCCACGATGGATTTTAAAGTGCTGGAAATCTCTGTGACCAATTTAACAAGGGGAGAAAAAACCAGCTTGATAAACACTGACCGTTTCTGCTACATTCACTGATTTTTTAAATACCTTTTCAACTGCGCTTATTTTGAAGTGGCATATGTTATAGAACCATTTTCCGTGGTATTAGTATTGGTTTAATATTATCATGTGTACCTAGATAGAATGAAAATTTGTGTTTTGCACTATCCAGGAGAGTCATATCAGGGTAAGTACATCAAGGTAGTGCAAAAGAAAAAAATAAATGTGCAAAATATAACTGTTTACTAACTCATTCAGAGGAATACGAAGGGTTTCGGCCCGAAACGTTACCTATTTCCTTCGCTCCATAGATGATGCTGCACCCGCTGAGTTTCTCCAGCATTTTTGTGTACCTTCATTCAGAGGAATTACTGATTGCAATAGCTAATTATTATTTGTGCCTTCATTATTGTAAATTGCTATCTTTCTTTTCCTGCAGATAGTCCTTTCTGATGTGATATCCAACATTTGATAGGTGTACGCACACAAAAAAAAGCTGGAGTAACTCAGCGTGTCAGGCGGCATTCCTGGAGAAAAGGAATGGGTGACGTTCCAAGCCAAGATCCTTCTTCAGACTGAGAGTCAGGGGATTGGTTTAACCTACCTACTCCATGCTCAAGACGGATGCTCTACATTAACTCCTGTCCTAATTCCATCTCTGGTCTAGTCTTCATTCACAACCTTGCAATTGAAATGACAATAACGCTAGTACTTACTGTACATTCCAACTGGTCCTTGGATTCGTCTGAAATTTGCTACACTGCATTATAAACAGATAGAAAATCAATGTGTTTCTCGTGTTTTGATTGATTAAGATGTACACAGGTGCCATTTATTTTTGTGAAATCAGACAGTCAATCCAAAAAGAAAAATTATAGCTCACATACTAACTGAAAGTGGGTGAACATATAGTGACAGTTTGGAAGCTTAGCTTACGGACATCAGATATCTATTATCACAGCATAGATTGTATCGCCTATCATCAGTTCAATTTTGTTCATTTATTTACCCAATTTACTTGCAGATATGTACAATGAAACTTTTGCAGTACCCTTTTTTTGAGATTTAAATACAAAATTAAAACCAACAAGTGATATTTACCAAAGGTACACAAAATTGCTGGGGAAACTCAGCGGGTGCAGCAGCATCTATGGAGCGAAGGAAATAGGCGACGTTTCGGGCCGAAACCCTTCTTCAGACCTTCAGAAACTTCAGATCTTCAGAAACTCCTCCTCCTCCTCCCCTTTTCCTTCTTTCTTTCCCCACCCCCCATCAGTCTGAAGAAGGGTTTCGGCCCGAAACGTCTATCTCCTCAAGTGATATTTACCTATTGTCATTCCAGAACAAGTAAAGCTGAGAGTTATCGCAAGCTGCTGAGAACAATGATGATTCGCATTTTAATTTCCAAATCAATTGCCTTGTCCCATCAAACAAGTGCAAAATCTTTCTTATTGTAAGCACAAAGCTGAAGTGATCCATTTTTTCAGTCTGCAGAACCCATCACAGTGAATTGTTTTACCTTTAATATACATGAGGTCTGACAATACTAAAAATGTAATTGTCCTCAATTGTGCAGACGGGCTGCCCTACCTGGGGTCAAAGTCGTGGAGAAAGGCACCGCTGATATATTTTACACCTGTGTTACGACTCCCGAATGCAAGTACTTCAGAGCCACGTAACACAAGTCAAAAACCAGGGTCAGGTTCAAAAAACTGTTTTAATAATTCATTTGAACCCAAAACTCAAACCTGATATAAACAACCCAGTCAGGGATATGGATAAACCGACAAACAATTTAACAATGCTCCAGCCAACCACACCATGGGCCGTCGAACCGGAGATTCCAAAACTTGCCCAAAGAGATACAACCCTGAAACCAAAATACATGTAAACTCTAAGGTCAGCCCTTATCCGTCCCAATACAATATCTATCAACAAGGAATGGTGAAAATACACAAAGTTCTATGCCATGTGGTCAGGCTGCCTCGGCCCCCACCAACAGACTGCTTCAGTCAGAGTCCACGACGAAGAGCAAGAATTCTGGGAAGCTCTGGTCTTTATACTCCAGATGAGTCACCCGTCACCTGACGCAGCTGGGCCAATCGGGTACAGGAGCCTTTAACCCCTCGATTCCACTCACAGCCACGAGGCCTGTACTTGGGATAGAAACAGAGAAGTAAGTACATAGCATTCACCAGGGGGGGGGGAAAGTGCCTAACACCCCCACCCAAAGATACTGAATAAGTTTCTGAAAATGAACTAAAAAAAACACCACCAAATTTCAGCAACTATTCAGTAACACAGACATCACTGGTGCGACAATGCATCAGCCAATACATCATCCTTGCCACGGATATGCCAGTCAAATGAGACAACCGCAAGGGAAGCGTCTCCAAAGCCTCAGAGTTACTCAGCTTTCCCTGCGTTACTGCCACAGACAACCGTGCCTCCCCCACATCACCACCCGTGTCAGGGGGCAGCACCACTGCAGCCAAAACATGCTTAGAAGGACTTAGTTCCGACCCATCAACCTCCACAGGCTCCTGCTCATGGTACTTTTTCATCATGTTAACATGACAGAGCTGAGTCTTACGCCTCCGATCAGGGGTACCAATAACGTAATCCCTCTCACCAACCTTCTTAACCAACTGATAGGGACCGCTATACCGAGCCTGCAGACTGGAACCAGGAATAGGCAACAACACCAGGACCTTGTCACCCGGAGAAAAATTCCTACTAGAAGCCTTCCTGTCGAACCAGTCCTTCATCCTAGACTGAGCAGAGGCAAGATTACCCATTGCCAGTTCGCATGCCCTCCTCAATCTAGAGCGAAAAGTACAAACGTGGTCTAAAACACTACGTTTTGTATCCTCCTGCAACCATTTTTCCTTCCGGACCCTCAAATGTCCACCCAGAGGACCATCATGAGCCAAACAGAGTATCTCGTCCCTATACCGACGAGGCATCACAATCTGATCAACCACGCTCCAATCATCATGCCCAGATATATCCAAGGGAGACCACTTTCGCATCAGTAAGCCATCCCTTAGAAAATACCCCTTTGTTGTGGAATCCATATCCCCCTCAGGCACCGCGCAGTCGCACAGATCAGATAAACCTGGATCACTCTTTTGCTCCTCAACCAGCCGGTCACGTGTCAGTGACACCGGCACATTTCCAGACACTATCCCATCTTGAGATGGAGAAACACCCTTCACAACACAGGATCTATCATCCTGATCCCCAAAAATGCTCTCACTCAGGTCCACCACATCCTCAAACTTCGCCTGGCTCTTAGCCATAGCCCTCGTGACAGCACAAGCTGCGAAGACCTTAGGATGCTGCATAGCCAATTTATCAGGACTCTGCACCATCGGAACAGCCGTCACCTCAGGAGTGACTAAAACTCTACCTCCTGCCAAGTCATTCCCCAAAATCACAGAAACTCCCCCAACGGGAAAACACGGCCGTAACCCAACAGTTACCCGGCCTGAAACCAACTCGGACTCGAGACGCACGGTATGCAAAGGCACTACCATGTCATCCATCCCGAATCCTACCACTGGGACACTTGACCCAACCGATGATTCCCCAGAAAACGGCAGTACACCATCCAATATAAAGGACTGAGTAGCACCAGTATCTCGCAAGATGGATACTGGAACTCTATCACCCCCATCCTCTAGAGAAACAAAACCATTCATGATGAACGCAGAATAATTCCTACACTCATCAGACTCAGGCACCTCAGGTACGACAGGTGCCTTCTGTGCACCCACCAAAGCCACAGGCTTTGCATTTTTCTGCTTCAGAACGGGACACGACTTTAACATGTGCCCTCTCCTTCTACAATAGTAGCACACAGGACCTTCATCAGTCCTTACATTTCCGTCAACCTTATCAGCTCGGACATCCCCCTGTATCAACGTGCTGCCATTTGCAGGCACAGAAACAGCTTTGACACTGCCACCGGCGACACCACCACGATCAACCGGCCGTGCACCAAAACTATTGGATCGCCCAACAAAATCAGATTTATGAGTCAATACATACTCATCTGCCAATACCGCAGCCTTAGACACCTCATTCACCTTCTGCTCATTAAGGTAAGTAGTAACCCTCTCAGGGAGACAGTTTTTAAAGTCCTCCATAATTATCAAGGCCCGCAGTAGCTCAAAATCCTTCACTCCTTGAGAAGCGCACCACCTGTCAAAAAGTGCTTCCTTCTCCCTAGCAAACTCCACATAAGTCTGACTATCAAACTTCCTAAAGCGCCGGAACTTCTGCCGGTACGCCTCTGGAACTAATTCATAAGCCCTTAATACTGTAGACTTCACACACTCATAGTCCAGACTGCTTTCAACAGATAAAGACGAGTACACCTCCCGTGCTTTACCCACAAAGACACACTGCAATAGCAAGGTCCACACGTCCCTAGGCCACTTCAAGGACAAAGCCACCCGTTCAAACACTGTGAAATACTTGTCCACATCCTCCTCACGAAATGGGGGAACCAGGCGGATGTTCTTGCTCATATCAAACTCCCGTTCCCTAGAAGAAACCCGGGAATTATCTATTTCTTTTTCCCGCAGCTGAAATTCAGCCCTTTTGGTTCCCTCCTCAAGCTCAAGCCGTTTCATTTCAAGAACATGCATGAGCTCTTTCTCTTTTAACAAAGAGGCAATTCTCTGTGACTCAAGCTCCATCTCCTTCAGTTTAATAATGGCCTCCATGTTCTGACCAGGCTGAACAGAAGGTGGGGGACTGTCTGTACCACCAGGCAAAACCCCAGCCTCCACCAACGCAGCCCACAACTCCGATTTAATGGAGTGTTTCTTTGAATGCTTGTCAATAGTCACGGCATAGTTCTCAGCCAGCAAAATCAAATGCTCTTTCGTACATCTATCAAACAACTCCCGACTAGGAGCCTCAACAAATTCTTTCACCTTAAATTCCATTTTCTAATGTAGCACCAAACCACCAGCTAAAACTTGGGCCTTAATGCTACCACAAACAGGGAAGAAAAAATTCCCTCTCAACACACAGACTTCCTCAGTCCAGAAGCCTACCAAAAATACCCCCTAAAAACGTCTAGGGTCCTCAAAACTTCGGACGAGCCCCCATTTTGTTACGACTCCCGAATGCAAGTACTTCAGAGCCACGTAACACAAGTCAAAAACCAGGGTCAGGTTCAAAAAACTGTTTTAATAATTCATTTGAACCCAAAACTCAAACCTGATATAAACAACCCAGTCAGGGATATGGATAAACCGACAAACAATTTAACAATGCTCCAGCCAACCACACCATGGGCCGTCGAACCGGAGATTCCAAAACTTGCCCAAAGAGATACAACCCTGAAACCAAAATACATGTAAACTCTAAGGTCAGCCCTTATCCGTCCCAATACAATATCTATCAACAAGGAATGGTGAAAATACACAAAGTTCTATGCCATGTGGTCAGGCTTCCTCGGCCCCCCCACCAACAGACTGCTTCAGTCAGAGTCCACGACGAAGAGCAAGAATTCTGGGAAGCTCTGGTCTTTATACTCCAGATGAGTCACCCGTCACCTGACGCAGCTGGGCCAATCGGGTACAGGAGCCTTTAACCCCTCGATTCCACTCACAGCCACGAGGCCTGTACTTGGGATAGAAACAGAGAAGTAAGTACATAGCATTCACCAGGGGGGGGGAAAGTGCCTAACACCTGTGACACATTGGCTTCAAGCTCCTCTTAGTAGCTACATGAAGGTTTCAGACACACAACTGTCATTCCAATGACACATGTCTTGGAGAGATGCGGTTTTACCATGTTCAAAAGATAATAAAAGAAAATAAACATGTTTAATTCCGTTCCTAAAATATTCTATGGCAATTTCACTCATTCTTCATCCTTTCCTTCCCTGACCTATAATTGCACCCAGATTCCAAACAGAACAAAAGTACTTTTTTTTTTTTAAATCAAAATCTTTTTTATTTAATTTCCAGGATATAACAAAGTGCAAAGTTGACTATTTGTTACAGACAGAGGGTACAAAAAGAATAAATAAAAAACAATTTATGCTAGCATATAACAAGACAACAATAATCCACGATAAATGAATGGGTAGACTGTTAAGCTGTTAAACTGTGCTTGATGATTAAACATTTATAAAGTCTGGAATGCATTTAAAAAAGGTCCCCATGCTTTCTGAAACCTTCCATTTGAATGTTGAAGTGAGGACCTGATTATCTTGAGCTTTAGGCAGGACATAATATCTGTCAGCCATTGAGTATGAGTGGGCGGGATTCCTTCTCTGGAGAGAAGGAATGGGTGACGTTTCGGGTCAAGACCCTTCTTCAGACTGAGCTGACCCTTTAGAATTGATAATTTTAGAATCTGAAGAAGGATCCCGACCTGAAACTTCACCTATTAATTTTCTCCAAAGATGCTGCCTGACCCACTGAGTTACACCAGCACTTTGTGTCTATCTTTAAGATAATGTTCTATGTTGATTTCCATGTGCGAAAAAAATCAATAGAGATGTCAAATGGGCTGCTGAATCACAATTGCAACTTTTGCTATAATTCCAAGTTAAAATTGACCCCAGTATATGTAAATTTGTGGCAAGCATTCTAGCGGAACCTCCATAAGTTCCTGCTAATGCTAGGCATGTTGACCTGTAGGTGGATCAATGTGAACCAGTTGGAACTTGACCTGTCTCCTGTGGGTGAGACAGATGCTTCTGGCTGCAGCTCACAAGTCATTTTTAATGTCTGTACTCCCATTTCCCATTGAACGCTCTATCAAATCAGCTTCTCCCAGCAAATGTTAGTAACGGTGAATAACCATTCATCTTCAGAGATAGACACAAAATACTGGAATAACTCAGCAGGTCAGGCAGCATCATGGAGAAATGAATAGGTGACGTTTCATTTTGGGATCCTTCTTCAGAATGATTGTAATAGGAAGAGCGGAAGGAAAACGGATGCGAAAAATGGCAGCACAAATCAGGGCCAGCAACAGATTGACTCAGGGCACGGAGGTTCTCTGATAGGAAGATTGATAGATAGAGACATGTGTGAACCAAAGAGATATATCTAGTTGTGAACTGTGAAGCTTGTTAACAGACGTTTAGTGGAGGAGGTGAGGGGGGGGGGGGGGGGGGGGGTGGAAGTGATGCAAGGTCAGCCATGATTCAGGGCAATAGAGTGGGGGTAAAAGCAAGGAAAGGGGAAGTGTCGTGGAAGTGTTGGGGGGCAGAAAGTGGGGAGGGGAAAGGGCCTGTCCCACTGCGGGAACCTAATTTGCGAGTTTAGAAGAGTTTGCCCTGATGGTATCTGTAGACGGAATGGATAAGCAACGTTTTAGACTTTAAAGGTGTCTGTTGATTCCTTCCACAAATGTTGCCTGACCTACTGAGTTACTCCAGTACTTTGTGTTTTGCTCAAGATTCCAGTATCTGCAGTTCCTTGTATCTCTTTTTATCAGTTCAATCTAAATCTGGTATCCAAATCTAAACAAAGCAACTGCAAAGGTTATTGCATAAAAAGGTTATGACATAAACAAGTTTGCAGTAAATATATATCTCTTAGGAACACAAAAGGACAAATGCAGTCTTGCTATGACCAACAAGAGTAGTTGAAGGAAAAGGTGAATAATGTTTCCAAAAAGAACTGTGAAAAAAAAGATTGACCAAAGTCCAGAACTGAGCAAAAGAGGGCCAACAGAGTGAAAATAAAAGAGGTAGTAGAATGAATAGGGAGTAATCTTGTACTGAACATAAAAACAGCTTGTTTCCATCTTCCCTGGTATCATTTCTTCTGCCTCTATCTGCAAGGGACACACATTAACTTTAGTTAATCTTTATTTTCTACACATCTACAAAAGCGTTTCCTAGTTGTTTTTATGTGTTTTGCTACATTACATGTAGCAAAAATATTTATATCTGCTCTCCTCTTCTATATTAATATCTTAGCCCTCTTCTTTCTCTACGACCGGAAAGTAGCAATTGTAACCCCACTATTTTAAATAGGAGGGAGAAAGAAAACAAAGAAGAAGTTAGCTTAATATAAGTAGCTGGGAAGCGGTAATAGGGCACCTCAAAAATAGTGATAGGATTAGCAGGTGGCTGCTTTGCCCACAGTCTGTCTGTCCTTTCTTCTTTTTGTTATTTTTCGTATGTGTTAAAAAGTTTGTTTTCGTGTTCCTTAGTTTGTTTTATGTGGGGGGTAGGAGGGGGAGGGGGGTAGGAGAAACTTTTTTTCAATCACTTACCTCGACGGAAAAGCGATTTTTTCCTGTATTGTATCTCCGTCCCTGCTGTGGCCTAACATCGTGGAGTTGGCGGCCTTTCCTGGAGACCAACCCGGCGCTCCAAGCCGCAGGAGTCTGCGGGACTTTAACATCGCGGAGCTTGCAATCCCTTTGTCGGGGATTGAAGCTCCAACCGCGGGGCCTGTGGACTTAAACATTGTGAAGCCTGCGGCCTCTGGTAAGAAGAGGCCGACTCGGGAGCTCCATGCCGCAGAGAGAGTTTCAACCGCCCCGATGCGGGAGTTTCGATCACCCCGACGGGGGCTACGATCGTTGGCTGCGGGGAGCTTTGATGGCCCCGACTGCGGATGGTTTGACTGTCCCGACCGCGGGAGAACAAGAGGAAGAAGATTAATAATAATAATAATAAATTTTATTTTCGGGCGCCTTTCAAAGTCTCAAGGACACCTTACAAAAGTTAACAGAAGAGAAAAAAAACATATAGTCGGAGAAAAATAAATAATAAGGACATCATCAATACACAAATTAAAAATAGAAATCGTTCCAAAGACACAAAATCAAAAAATCAAAAAACACAATGTGAAGAGAGAGCAGCGGCAGCTAAAGCGCGCCAGCGTCCACTCTCCCTTCCGACAGCCATCTTGGACACAGACTAACATGTTAACTTACACACACCCCCCACGGTGGGGGAAGGAACAAAGTCCAGTCCCCATCCCCAGTTCACCCAAAGTCAGGCCTATTGAGGCCACCGCTATTGCCTCTACAGAGGCCCGATGTTCCTGGCCATTCTGGCCGGGTGGTGTTGCCCCGGCGTCGGGAGAGTCCTCACAGCGGCTGGGCCACCTGGAACGGCCGCTTCCTAGCAGGGGGTTGTCGGCTTCTGAAGCCAACAGGGCCGCGCCGGGTTGGAGCTCCCAGGCTCCCGATGTTAATGTCGGCGCCGCCCGCTCCGCTCCGCAGACCCGCAGCCCGGAGGTGTTGATCTCGGCGGTCCAGCTCACCGGAGCTCCAGCGCGTCGATCCAGCGCGGCGACCCAGGCAAGGCATCGCCCGCTCCGCTCCGCGATAGCGCTCCAGCGCTGTGCCGCCACCGAAGCCGAGGTGCTGGGTGGTCCCCACCAGGAAACGGCGCTCCACGCCCGCTGGTAGGCCACGAGGACAGGTCGACGGGCAGCCCGGAGAAAATAGCTGCCTCACCGACCAGGTAGGGACCTAGAAGTATAATTACCCCCTACCCCCCACATTAAGAAGTCCATTTCTCCAACAAGAAGAACAAGACTTGCTAAAAACTTTTTTTTTAAATGAATTAAACGGACGGCTGCTGGTTAGCAGCCGTTCCCCAAGATGGCTCCTCCGAAGATTGAACTTCATTGCCTTCCATCACAGTGAGGAATGTGAAATCCGCTGTGATAGATGTTTATGTCAACTTTTATGTGGTTGTGTGTCTTGTTGCTTTTCACTTAGTATGGCTGTATGGTAACTCAAATTTCACTGTACCTTAACTGGTACATGTGACAATAAACTGACCTTGAAACCTTGAAACCTTGAGAATCAACAACAGATTTATGAAAAAGTAAATTATGTTTGACACATTTGTGGAAATGTTTCAGTGTCTAACTAACTAATATAAATGGTACATTTGGACTCGCAGAAGGCCTTCATTAAGGTGCAACTAGGAGATTAATATACAAAACTGAATGCAGGAAATTAGATATAAAATCATAGCATGGATTAAGGATTGTTACCCGCTGCCAGGGATCATGGTGTAGGCAGATATAATAGTGATGCTTAAGATGCTTTTGGATAGGCATATGGATATGCAGGGAGTGGAGGGATGTGTGCAGGCAGATTAGGGCTGATGTTGACCATGTTTGGCACAATCTTTGTGGGCCGAATGGCCTGTTCCTGTTCAGTATTGTTGTATATGCTATGGTATCATTAAAAACAGGACACAAAATTGATTTTTTTATAAAAGGGACTTGCATTCCTTTTTCCCATCTTCCTTGATATAGGTCCCCATTGCAGGACTCTAAGCATTATGTTTGTAACCACCAACATTTACCAGCAAATCTGGCATAAGCTACTCAGGTCTTCTCACTGCTTAATAGACTTCAGTTTTGTTAATTTTAGGGACCTAGCAAAAATAATATATTTTCTGTTATCATTGCTCAAAATATAATTATTCCGAAATAAGAGGCCAAGTAAATTATTGAACTGAAACAATAATTGTGTCAGTTCTTTTGTCAAACAAATTGTGCAATTTTTGAATCAATTATGCTGTATTATCAGTGAGCTGGTTACAATATATAGAGTCATAGAATCATAGTGATACAGTGTGGAAACAGGCCCTTCGGCCCAACTAGCCCACATGTCCCAGCTACACTAGTCCCACCTGCCTGCGCTTGGCTTGGTCCATATCCCTCTAAACCTGTCCTATCCATGTACCTGTCCAACTGTTTCTTAAACGATGGGATAGCCCCAACCTCAAATACGTTCTCTGGCAGCTTGTTCCATACACCCACCACCCTCTGTGTGAAAAAGTTACCCCTCAGATTACTATTAAATCTTTTCCCTTTCACCTTGAACCTATGTCATCTGGTCCTCGATTTCCCTACTGGGTAAACGACTGTGCATCTACCTGATTTATTACTCTCATGATTTTGTATACCTTTATAAGATCTCCCCTCATCCTCCTATGTTCCATGGAATAGAGACCCAGCCTACTCAACATCTCCCTATTGCTCATATCTGCAAATTTCCTATCTATCATATCTATATTACTAAAAGTCTGATCTTGACCACTTCCTGTTGTTCTGTACATTGATTTAAGAAAAAGTGCTGCCACTTACAGCTGTGATTTTTGGCCATCTTACTTAGTCCCCCTCCGCTGCGCAGGACAAGAGGATTTTTCCCATCTATGAAAAATAAAAGAGTTATTAGCGTTTTAAAAATGTTGAGATTCTCATCATTGAGAGCCACGCCCCTTCCGAAGGGACTATAAAACCTGGAAGTGTTGAGTGCCTCAGTCAGTCTCTGCAAGATGGGGGAGCGAGAGGGTCACATCTCTCAGTCTGATCTGTGAATAACACTGAACAAATGTCTACTAAACTGTGAGTGGCTTTACTGACCTGTCAATGCCCTTAATGTGTTTGAAAATATAGTTTGGAAATGCTAAAGCTGTGTTGCCTTTGGTTTGGAAATGCTAAAGCTGTGTTACCTAATTAAAGTTGCCTTGCCTAATTAAAGTTGCCTTGCCTAATTAAAGTTGCCTCGCCTAATTAAAGTTTCCTTGCCTTCTATATAATTAAAAGTCTAATCTTGACCACTTCCTGATTGCACTTTATATTGATTTTAGAAAAACTGCTACCACGTACAGCTGTGATTTTTGCCCATCTTACTCAGTCTCCCTCCGCTCATCAGGTGCCGAGGATTTTTCCCATCGATGAAAAAAAAATGTTGAGATCCTCTCTCCTGTCAATCACGCCATGAAGGCCACGCCCCTTCTGGTGGGAGGGGGGGAGGGACTATAAAACCCAGAAGTGTGGGCGTGGCTGTCTCTGCAAGATGGAGGAGGGAGAGGTCACGACTCGCTGTCTTTAGTGGCCTTGCACCCTGCTTGAAATTGTATGAAACTGCACTTGAATTTGGTTGCCTTGCACCCTGCTTGAAATGGAATTTCAAGGAATAGCCGTGAGTCAACTGCCAGCCCACCAGCCGTGAGTGAGTGAGCTGCCAGCACAACAGGCTTGAGTGACTGAGCCACCAGCTCAAGAATCCATTCGGCCCACAATGTCCATACTATCCCTATGGAAACTAGTCCCCCCCCTCCCCCCCCACTGGCCACCAATATTGGAATTGGTGGAGAGGTGGAATATTGCATTGGGGGACCAGCCCTCCCATGTGATGCTGGGATCCAACGGTTCCCATTTAGTCTAGTATTATATAAAACTCTGTGTGTGGGTGGGTGTGTGTCATTTCGCATGCAATTCACCTCCTCGAAAACCCGACGAGGTAACGGTGAAAATGTTACATATTCCAGTAGATATTTACCTCATGATTTCAAAAATCCCCCCATCTATTAATTTGCTTCATTATTTCCCGAGTTTTTTACTAAAATTGTTCACCAATCTGACATATTTTTCAAATCTAACTGCTGAAACGAGCTGATGAAACCCCCCCCCCCCTCCCACCGGGCTCTGGATTAAAGCAGTTGACAAGTTACGATAACCCCCCCCCCCCCGACACAGTCATTTTGTCGCCTCCAGACTCGCTGTGCTGTCGACTAGCACACGCCCGGCCGCCCACAGCCCAGCAGCTCAACACAAAGTACGCTCACGCTTCAGCTCCCGCAGCGCCCAGCCCCGCCCACAGCCCAACCGCTGAAAAAGAAGTACGATCGTGCTTCGGCTCGGGTTCGAGAACATTGCGGCAGTTGCCGTTATCGTCGTGTGGGCGCGAGGCAGTGCGATAGGAAGGTGGCCCTGGCGGTCATTACTCCCTCTGGGAGAGGCCGTCTATGGAGACCTGCGATGCCTCCGTTAATCGCAGGGACACGGGGAATCGTGGCACCTTTTCCTCGCTGGTGATCCCGATCCCACCTGGCTGTCACGGGGGACGACCTCCTCTCCGTCTCCCCCGCCCGATTGTCTGTCACGCAAGGAATAGCCTCTCCCTAGTGGCGGCACGGCTCTGGCTGCAGCGGCTCTCCGGCAGTCCTGTTTGTTTTGTGTTTTTTGGGTTGTTTATTTTCGTTTAATTAGTCTAGTTTTGGTTTTTAGTTTCTGTTTTGGGGGGGGGGGGGTTGAAACGGGGCTTGCTGTCTCTCCCTGCGGGGGAATGCGACTTTTTTGTCGTATTCCCCTTCTCTGCCTCCGTCTGCGCTGAGGCCTAATGGCGGAGCTGGCGACCTCGAGGCTCAGGAGGCAGAGCCCGCCAGGACTCGCACTGAGCTCGCTCCCGTGAGGACGGCCCGGCTCGGGGCTGGAACAGGGCTTCCGTGAGGGGCTGTGACGCTGGGGCTTCCGTGAGGACGGCCTGCCCGAGGAAGGAACGGTGCTCCCGTCGGAGTGGCCGAGCTCGGGGAGGTACGGCGCTCCTAGCCCGAGGGAGGAGCGGCGCCCAGTCGGGGCGGCCCAGCTCGAGGGAGGAGCGGCGCCCAGTCGGGGCGGCCCAGCCCGAGGGAGGAGCGGCGCCCAGTCGGGGCGGCCCAGCCCGAGGGAGGAGCGGCGCCCAGTCGGGGCGGCCCAGCCCGAGGGAGGAGCGGCGCCCAGTCGGGGCGGCCCAGCCCGAGGGAGGAGCGGCGCCCGGTCGGGGCGGCCCAGCCCGAGGGAGGAGCGGCGCCCGGTCGGGGCGGCCCAGCCCGAGGGAAAAGCGGCGCCCAGTCGGGGCGGCCCAGCCCGAGGGAGGAGTGGCGCCCAGTCGGGGCGGCCCAGCCCGAGGGAGGAGCGGCGCCCAGTCGGGGCGGCCTGGCGCGAGGCTGAGACGGTAACGGCACTCACGTGAGGGCGATCCGGCTCGGGGCTGGAACGATGCTCCGGTGGCTGGGACGGTGGTCTGGCGGCGGTGGCCTGAGTCCGGGGTTCGGCCGCGGGCCAGCGGCTGCGTCAGCAGGACTGGTGGGCGGCAGCTTCGACCACCCCAGGCCGCGGTGTTTGAGCCGCAGGATAGTTGTAACATCGCCCGGTGGGGGATCGCCTCAGCGCAGAGGGAGAAGAGGAGGGAAGAGACTGGAGACCTAAGACTTTTGCCTCCATCGCAGTGCGGAGATGTTGGGTGGACTCACTGTGGTGGATGTTAATATGTGTTTATTGTTGTTTTTTATTGTATTGTATTGTATGTATGACTGCTTCAATTTCGTTCAGACTTCGGTCTGAATGACAATAAAGGCTATCTAATCTAATCTAAAAAAAGTGGGTGAGCTTTCCCATCACGGAAGCCACGATCGGCCGACCCTCTGCTGCTTTTGACCGTCCGCCCGCTCGCAGCAGCAGGGCTGCACGCTCAAAAGCCGCTGCAAATCCCAGCTCAAAAGGCTGCGGGCACCCGGAACCCCCAGCCCCAAAAGGCAGCAAGCTCCCCTGCCTCTGTGTCCCTTTTTGTGCCTCTGTCTCCCTCTCTGTGCCTCTGTCTCCCTCTCTGTGTCACTCTATGACCCTCTGTGTCCCTCCATGCCTCTGTGTCCCTCTCTGGGCCTCTGTGTCCCCCTCTGTGCCTCTGTGGAATCGAATATAGGAGCAAAGAGGTCCTTCTGCAGTTGTACAAAGCCCTAGTGAGACCACACCTGGAGTATTGTGTGCAGTTTTGGTCCCCTAATTTAAGGAAGGACATTCTTGCTATTGAGGGAGTGCAGCGTAGGTTTACAAGGTTACTTCCCAGGATGGCGGGACTGTCATATGCTGAGAGAATGGAGCAGCTGGGCTTGTACACTCTGGAGTTTAGAAGGATGAGAGGGTATCTCATTGAAACATATAAGATTGTTAAGGGCTTGGACACGCTAGAGGCAAGAAACATGTTCCCGATGTTGGGGGAGTCCAGAACCAGGGGCCACAGTTTAAGAATATGGAGTAAGCTATTTAGAACGGAGATGAGGAAACACTTTTTCTCACAGAGAGTGGTGAGTCTGTGGAATTCTCTGCCCCAGAGGGCGATGGAGGCATATTCTCTGGATGCTTTCAAGAGAGAGCTAGATAGGGCTCTTAAAAATAGCGGAGTCAGGGGATATGGGGAGAAGGGGGATGTGTGGGGGGTGTGTGTGGGGGGAGGGTGGTTAGTGTGTGTGTGACGCCGCAGGCCGCCCCCTCCCCTCGCAACCACGCTTTGAGGGGACATAGAAACATAGAAACATATAAATTAGGTGCAGGAGTAGGCCATTCGGCCCTTCGAGCCTGCACCGCCATTCAATATGATCATGGCTGATCATCCAACTCAGTATCCCGTACCTGCCTTCTCTCCATACCCCCTGATCCCTTTAGCCACAAGGGCCACATCTAACTCCCTCTTAAATATAGCCAATGAACTGGCCTCAACTACCCTCTGTGGCAGAGAGTTCCAGAGATTCACCACTCTCTGTGTGAAAAAGTTTCTTCTCATCTCGGTCCTAAAGGATTTCCCCCTTATCCTTAAGCTGTGACCCCTTGTCCTGGACTTCCCCAACATCGGGAACAATCTTCCTGCATCTAGCCTGTCCAACCCCTTAAGAATTTTGTAAGTTTCTATAAGATCCCCTCTCAATCTCCTAAATTCTAGAGAGTATAAACCAAGTCTATCCAGTCTTTCTTCATAAGACAGTCCTAACATCCCAGGAATCAGTCTGGTGAACCTTCTCTGCACTCTCTCTATGGCCTTCCTCAGATTTGGAGACCAAATCCTTTTGCTATGAAAGCTAACATACCATTCGCTTTCTTCACTGCCTGCTGCACCTGTATGCCTACTTTCAATGACTGGTGTACCATGACACCCAGGTCTCGCTGCATCTCCCCTTTTCCTAATCGGCCACCATTTAGATAATAGTCTGCTTTCCTGTTTTTGCCACCAAAATGGATAACCTCACATTTATCCACATTATACTGCATCTGCCAAACATTTGCCCACTCACCCAGCCTATCCAAGTCACCTTGCAGTCTCCTAGCATCCTACTCACAGCTAACACTGCCCCCCAGCTTAGTGTCATCCGCAAACTTGGAGATATTGCCTTCAATTCCCTCATCCAGATCATTAATATATATTGTAAATAGCTGGGGTCCCAGCACTGAGCCTTGCGGTACCCCACTAGTCACTGCCCGCCATTGTGAAAAGGACCCGTTTACTCCTACTCTTTGCTTCCTGTTTGCCAGCCAGTTCTCTATCCACATCAATACTGAACCCCCAATGCCGTGTGCTTTAAGATTGTATACTAATCTCTTATGTGGGACCTTGTCTAAAGCCTTCTGGAAGTCCAGATACACCACATCCACTGGTTCTCCCCTATCCACGCTACTAGTTACATCCTCGAAAAATTCTACAAGATTCGTCAGACATGATTTACCTTTCGTAAATCCATGCTGACTTTGTCCAATGATTTCACCACTTTCCAAATGTGCTGCTATCCCATCTTTAATAACTGACTCTAGCAGTTTCCCCACTACCGATGTTAGACTAACTGGTCTGTAGTTCCCCGTTTTCTCTCTCCCTCCCTTCTTAAAAAGTGGGCTTACATTTGCTACCCGCCAATCCTCAGGAACTACTCCAGAATCTAAAGAGTTTTGAAAGATTATTACTAATGCATCCACTATTTCTGGAGCTACTTCCTTAGGTACTCTGGGATGCAGCCTATCTGGCCCTGGGGATTTATCGGCCTTTAATCCATTCAATTTACCCAACACCACTTCCCGACTAACCTGGACTTCACTCAATTCCTCCAACTCCTTTGACCCGCGGTCCCCTGCTATTTCCGGCAGAATATTTATGTCTTCCTTAGTGAAGACGGAACCAAAGTAGTTATTCAATTGGTCCGCCATATCCTTGTTCCCCATGATCAACTCACCTGTTTCTGACTGCAAGGGACCTACATTTGTTTTAACTAATCTCTTTCTTTTCACATATCTATAAAAACTTTTGCAGTCAGTTTTTATGTTCCCTGCCAGTTTTCTTTCATAATCTATTTTTCCTTTCCTAATTAAGCCCTTTGTCCTCCTCTGCTGGTCTCTGAATTTCTCCCAGTCCTCTGGTATGCTGCTTTTTCTGGCTACTTGGTACGCATCATCCTTCACTTTGATACTATCGTTGGGGACGGGACCCAACGAGTCCCACTTGGTCTAGTGTTCATTATATGATCAATTGAATGTGCCCTTGATTATAATAATGAAATTTAGCATTTTTACATCATAACAGCTCATCCTTAATTGCTTCATCTGTGCAGCAAAATAGAATGAGTCAAACACTCAAATGTGACAGTTAAGGTGAATTTGAAAAAGTCTATTTAAAAGTTAAACTATGAAAGATCCCAACATTAACTAGGATGATTGCAGTTATGCAATAATTACCTGGCTGTGAAAATTGACATTTTCTTATCATTAGGAAGATAAGTGGGTTTTTTTAATCTACTATATTCATTAAGTATATCTTTGTAGACCTCTCTAGACATGAGATAAATGTAAGGCTGGCTTATTTGTGTTCAAGAGACAGTCACGCAAAATACTGATGTTCCATATTTAGGTTAATTATAGATAGTAGCAGCTGATTCAGGTAATTCAGGAGACAAAGACCCTTT
Organism: Amblyraja radiata; assembly: GCF_010909765.2. NCBI lineage: Eukaryota > Metazoa > Chordata > Chondrichthyes > Rajiformes > Rajidae > Amblyraja > Amblyraja radiata. The sequence continues at coordinate 52,582,777 of NC_045957.1, read as the reverse complement.
CAAACCTTTTCAAACATGCTTTACTACAGTTGAGAATTGTTAAACCTTTTACTGTTTTATACATGTGCAGCCACGTGCACTGACAAGCCACTGCATGGGAAACATTTTACAACCAGTTAGAGTAAACTGAAAAGCTGCAAAGAATAAATAAGTAAAAAGGTTCAGCATAATTATATTGTCTTGCTTGACCAATATTTAACTAGATCAAGTAAAAGAGCAAATAGTTAGATCTTATGTTAATCAATGAATAAATACAACAGATAGAATTTAGTTTGAATTAAAAAATCTTACGTGTGTTTTATAGCTTTGAAACAACCAAGTTATTTCTGCAGAAACAAGGAACTGTGACTACTGATTTACCAAGAAAAGACGCAAAGTACTGGAATAACTCAGCAGGTCAGGCAGTATCCCTGGAGAACATGGATAGGTGACATTTCAGATCAGGACCCTTCTTCAGGTATGGTTATTTCTCTGGTTGGTAAGATTATTGCGATCTGATTAAAGTATACCAAAATAATTGTTATGGAATAATGTTTCAATATTTGCAGGAGTATGAACAAGTTTCATTTCAATTTTGATAAGCTCAAAAAAGTAAAAGTGTTCTTTGTTTTACTTTTGTGATGAACGAGGCTTCCCTTTTGCAGGCAGAGTATATTCACACTGACAGGTCATCGAGCTTTTGTTTTACAAGTCAGTAATAGCATTAGAACTAGATATTTTTGTATTCGTATTGCAAAATTTATATCGATTTGCTTGTTAAAGTAAATGATGAGGAATGGAAAGAGCAGCAATGGATTACAATAGAAAACAGAAACTGCCATTAAAGGATGATGTGCAAGGATGCACAAGGGTATTAATGAGATTCCATCCTCAATCCATCTGATAATGAAACAGTGGAACTACTTCATTTATTACAATTTTCATTATGCAGTCCGTATGCAAGCATCTCCAATTATGAGTCAGTGGAACTGTTAATTTATCACACCTACTGAAATGCTTGATAATTGAGTTAGCTTTAATAGAAAAATAATGGTGTTAAACATTAAATATTGTTATGTGAATACATAAAATGCAGGTACTTAGAAGAATGTATAATGGCAACTAATCAATATTTATTTTAGGTTTTTGTGGTTAGAATATGATGGATAAAGTTCCTAATCATCCCTGAATTTGCATTATTTTTTCAGAACTATTTGTGTTATATGACAGAGCAAAACCAAAGGTAAGCAGGAGGGAAATGACAAATAAAGATTTTGTTGCATGGAAGCTGCGCATATGTCATTTGACCCAGATGGAGGATGATTAATAGAGCTGGATGTGCATGGGCACAGAATTCTGGCTTACACGAATGAAGGGAAATCAAAGCTTTGACTCCTTCCAGATTCTGCTTCGATTTGGTGCTCGTTCAATGTTCCAGTTTGATATGGTTCTCACATTAAATAAAATGTAATGCATGGACTTCCACTTGTCAGGAAAAGGTGTTTCAATTCCATTTATCATGGTCAGGTGCAATGTGGGACAGCATTTCACCACGGACGTTTCATAATGGCCCTGTGAAATACTGAAATGGCTGAAAATAATGGGGCGGCACGGTGGTGCAGCGATAGACTTGCTGCCTTACAGCACTTGCAGCGTCAGACACCCGTGTTCGATCCCGACTACGCGTTCTGTTTCTACAGAGTTTGTACGTTCTACCCGTGACCGCGTGGGTTTCCTCCGAGATCTTCGGTTTCCTCCCACACTCCAAAGACGTACAGGCTTGTAGGTTAATTGACTTGGGATTGTATACTTGGTATAAGTGTAAATTGTCCCTAGTGTAGGCTTGTGCTAATGTGTGGGGATCGCTGGTCGGCGCAGGCTCAGTGCGCCGATGAGCCTGTTTCTGCGCTGTTTCTCCAAAATAAAATAAACTAATCACAAGGTCAGAATGAACATTTTTGAAGCATTTCAATATAATATTTGAATTTTCTAACAATTAATAATAAGGATCTATATTCACAATTTAGTTAATATCCTCAAAGCTAGAAGATTTTATATATTAAGGCAAAGTATTTATGAATTGATCAGAGAACAGTGAGCTGAACCTTGGTTTTCATCCATCCATAAAATGCATTTTTAAATTCTTTTGTTTGCACGTGTTTGGAGCTGAGCAATTCTTTGAAATGAAAGGTATTCTCAGCAGTAGCAAAATATCTATTACAGAACCATATTTAGGAAGCAACATCTTGTCAGATACATGAAAAGGATAGATAATTGTGTGTCAGCAGGGGATTCAGTTCCACTCTTCAGGCAAGGAATTTCATGCTTTTGATCATGTAAACTTCTCAAATGTCAGCCTTTGCCACTTCACTGCTGTAAATGCAAGCGCCAAGAGGAAGGTTAAGCTTCAGTGTGTCCAGTACATCATGATCCTAAACCCTTTTCTACTTTTCAGGACTGATAATACAATGTATTTTGTGTTTCAATAAAATGGGACTTACAGCATCTTTGCCATTTTAAGGCATTATTGCTTTTAGGAGTTCTATTATCCTTTTGAATGTGCTCTACCAGTACTTTTCAAATTACATTCAGACTAGCCAGGCCTCTTTAGGTATGAGGATAATGATCAAATAAAAGCTTTGAGAAGCTACAATTTTGGCTCGTGAAAAATTACATTTGCACTTACTCACAGATTTCCCGCATAAGCACCAGAATACGTGGTTATCAAAATTTAAAAGCATCGTCATACTTTCTAGTATAGGGACCCACGTGAGCTGAGTGAGATGGATGAACCATGACGGCAACTAGCAAAGCCTGGAGCAGGTGTAGAATGGAATGTTTAATTCCATGCCACATTACATACAGAAAACAAGGAGAACGACAGAAAAAGATAATTAAATGAGGAAGAGAGCTAGAACGAGAGATAAAATAGAAAGTCAAGGTGAAATACAAACATGATTTTTGAAAAAAAACTTTACAGCAACAAAGAAGAATTGAAGAACTGCATTTATAATATAAATGCTTCTCTGACAAAGGCAGGAATATTGCATTTCTTCCTGCTTTCCTGCCACATGTTATCCTAGCTAGTCCGGAGTGAAGGATAAAAGTTGGAATGAATCACCTAAGCTGTGCACTCCAGACATGGCAGAACAGATTTTCTTTAGTTCTATATTCCCCCATCGTCCTAGATTCCTCCATTATGGGGTAAAGCAAAAAACACTGATAAGAAAAACTAAAAATTGAGAAAGTGTAAAGTTTTGAGATGCTGCATTCCCATGGTAGAGATTCTTTGATTCTTTGATTCTAGGCACTGGAAAGAAAAAATACTAATGTTACAGGTCAAAGCCCTTCTCCAGCTCTGATAAAGTGCATTGGTCTTAAAATGTTGATTCTGTTTTTCTTTTTTCTGATGTGCTGAGTCCTTTCAGCATTTTCTGCTTGTATTCCATTTGAGACAAAGCAGCCACTTTTATTGCTACCCCATCAATCATCTTAAACAGTCACTCCCTCAATGCCTGTACATCATGGCTGCAGTATGTAACATCCACAAGGTCTACTAGAACACCAGCCCAACTTCAATGGAAGATGATATACTCCTGACCACAGCCACTTTGAAAACTACATCGGAATACTTCCATCTGCAAGAAAAATATTACCATTCCATTGTTACTGGTCTAAAACCTCTCTATGCACTAGCACAGTAGAATGAGTTGATCACACAGATTACTGTCTCCAGAGCATTTAGAAATGAACAACAAATTTTGATCTTGCCAACATGCTTGCATCCAATGAATGAATAAAGAAAAGTTCTAAAATCAGATTTACAATGCTATTTTCACTTGTCATCCATGTTGGGATGATCCCTGATAAAATTATATTTTCAGATAGATCAGCCATTATTGAATGGCAGAGTAGACTTGATGGGCCAAATGGCCAAATTCTGCTCATAGAACTTATGAACTTTTGAATCTATATATTCCCTTACAACATAGAATGAGATCATTGTGGTTCATTTAGTGTATACCAGCTCTCTGACCAGTTCCATCCCCTATAATGTATAACCTATGTAACCTGTCTACAGGCTGATCCATGTTCTTGCCACAAGAAGGATTCTACACATTACAGGCAATTACATAATTTTGGCCAAGAAATAAACATTAACTAAAACAATAATGAAACTCTTCTGAACCACAGCCTCTGACATTTACTTTCATTTGTTTTCTATTGAACAATGATAGAACCTTCCAAGATGCTGCAGTCACTCTGAACTATAATGATGTGTCAACTTAGATTCAGTCTTCAAGCAGTACAGCCGTGCAGAGCTACCACCTCCCAGATTCGCCACCCTAAGTTTGAAGCCGACTTCCTGTGGTGTCAATGTGGAATTTGCACATTCTTCCCATAATTGTATGGATATCTTTGTGCTGCTCCAATTTTGTCCCATATTCCAATGGTAGTTTAATTGCCCCTGCTGTAGGGGGGGAAAGTAAAACATAGACCAATGGGCAGCACAGTGGCACAGCAGTAGTGTGCTGCCTTACAGGGAGGAATGTGCACACATTCTCGCTGTCCGAGCAACATGTGAGGAGGGCTCTGACATGGGTGAACAGGAGGAAAGCATCTCGGGGCGAGTATTCAAGTCCTGTGCTACGCAGCTAGCTCCAGTGCTCACTACATTATTCAACCTCTCCCTGGACAAGTCCGTGGTCCCTGCCTGCTTCAAAAAATCCATCATTGTACCGGTACCAAAAAGTGCCTCCCCAGCCTGTCTGAATGACTACCGTCCGGTGGCCCTTACCTCGGTAGTCATGAAATGCTTTGAGAGGCTGGTGAAGAAACACATCTGTGCCTTCCTCCCTCGGAACATGGACCCGTTGCAGTTCGCATACCGTCCGAACAGATCCACGGACGATGCGGTCTCCCAGGTTTTGCACACCGCTCTCTCTCATCTTGACAGCCAGAAGGGGGGCTACGTGAGGATGCTGTTCATAGACTTCAGTTCAGCCTTCAACACGATAGTCCCCTCCAGACTGACCGAGAAGCTACTGGAATTAGGGCTCAACACCCCACTGTGTGCCTGGGCCTTGGACTTTCTCACCGCCAGGCCCCAGGTAGTCAAGATGGGAGGGAATACATCGAAGTCCCTCACCCTGAGCACAGGATCGCCCCAGGGTTGCGTACTCAGTCCCCTATTGTACTCCCTGTACACACATGACTGTGTGGCTAGTTTCAGCTCCAACTCAATAATCAAGTTTGCTGATGGTGGTGGTGGGCCTGATCTCAGACAACGATGAGAAGGTCTACTGGGAGGAGGTGGCTGGTCTGGTGTCAGGACAACAGCCTCCTCTTGAACATCAAAAAAACTAAGGAGCTGATCGTGGACTTTAGGAGGGCACATCATCCGAGGACGTACACAGCATTGAGGATAAATGGGGATACTGTGAATAGGGTGAGCTGTTTTAAATATCTGGGAGTCCACATCTCTGAGGATATGACATGCACATCACACGCCGCAGCACTCGTGAGTAAGGCAAGGCAGCGCCTTTACCACCTCAGGCAATTGAGGAAATTCAGAGTGTCTCCGAGGATCCTCCAGTGCTTCTACTCAGCGGCTGTGGAAAGCATCTTGTCCGGAAATATTACCATCTGGTTTGGGAATTGCTTGCCCAGGACAAGAAGGCTCTACAGAGAGTAGTGCGTTCGGCCGAACGCACAATGGGAACTTCACTCGCCCCCCTGCAGGAACTATACATCAGGAGGTGCAACTCCAGAGCCAATAAAATCATGGGAGACCCCTTCCACCCCAGCAACGGACTGTTCCAGCTGCTACGGTCAGGCAAACGCCTCCGTTGCCGTGCTGTGAGAACGGAGAGGAAAAGTACGCCTGCGCATTGAGAGCATCTGCTTTAATCGAGAGCGGGGGTGGGGGGGCGGCCGTGCCGCAAATAAGGGCATTGTGACGTCCGCAGCTGCCGTAGCAGTTTGATTTTTTTTAAACTGTCCGTTTTGTGAACAATTTTATTGAAAATGTGGAGAGATAAATGACCAAATTTACAGAGGAGTAGATTTCTGAAATCATAAATCATAAATTAAACCCCTACCAAAATATGTAAAAATCTCTGTGTTTGCAAGTAATTTGTTCTATTGTCGGTACATATGACAATTAAACACTCTTAACTCTTGAAGCAAATATGAGCAATGAAAAGTCCCCAGTGACTCAGAGGTGAAACTATTAGCACTTACTCACATTTAATTGATAAACCTCAAAATGTATGTATAAAAACAAGCTCCCACGCAGAACAACTCTCACACAGCTGTTAATCTGGCAGAGAATTCCTTAAGATATTCTTTAATTGTGAGTCTCATTTGTTTTTCAATTTTTCCAGCTGAAATGGTAAATTAACTGCACAGCACCAACCAATTAACGGAGGCATCTGGAAACGAATTGACACTAGATGCCATGTTGTGTCTGAGCACCATTGCTACATTTTCCAAAAATTAGCTTCACTGGAAATATATAGTTGGCACGGTTAAAAATGTGCCCGCAGACTTTTTACAATAATATTTTGGAACTAGGGGATGTTAAATAATCGCCCTAAAGACATATAATTTTATGCAGCCATCCAGATGAAAACATTTCTGCTTGCTGTTAGCATTTAACAATTGGTTATGTTAAAATTATGCACATCTGCCCATCTTCCTTGTAACCATAATAATACCCATTTTATTAGTATTACGCAGAGTGGACTTAAACACTAGTAGATATGCTGGTGAGGCAAATTGGATTACAGGGAATGTTAGTTACTTGGAATGACACCCAGCCAATTTTTAAATTTTTTTAATATAATTTTATTTATTAGTAGTGTGCATTACAATAATATAAGCCAAAAATAACATAATACATTTCTTGTACCACTTCATATTTTAAACTTTATAAAGAAAAAAAGTAAAGAAAATGAGATAGGATAGTGAGTGTGTGAAAGAGTGATCAAAAAAAGACCCTTAGACACGAAGAATTGGAAAAAAAAAGTTAATAGAAAAGGAAAAAGAGACAAAGAAAACAGAATATATGTTAAAAGTTAAAAAAAGAGCTAAAAGGGATTATACCAACTTCGTATATTTCCTCCCCCCTCACCAGGTCCTGAAACCATTTCTTTTCAGACTTCTGTTGCACCTTATACTTGCAGAAAGTCGATAAATGAAGACCAAATATTTTGGAAATGGTCTGGTTTGCATGCTAGAAGGAATCTCATCTTCCAGGTGTAGCGTTTAGAACATATTTGAAATCTCACCCAGCCAATTTTGAATGCGTTTTTCTCTCAATTGCTCTCTAGATGTGAGCATAACACTGGGATTGATTGTCTTTCTCTAATTGCACATGTGAGAATGTGGTGAGCCTTCTTATTCAATTAATGTAGTCCATGCAATGAAGGGACTCTCACAAAGGTATTAGGAAGGGAGTGCTGGAAACCTGGTATTGGTTTTGCTTTATTATATTCATATGTACCGAGATATAGTGTAAAACTTTGCTTTGTGTACCGACCAAGCAAATCAATGAGCATAACAGGTAACGCAAAGGAGAAAATAGACAGAGTGCAGAATATTGTGTTACAGCTACAAAGAAAGTGCAGTGTTAATAACTACAAGGGCCGAAACAAGGTTGATTGGCAAATCAGGAATACATCTGAGACAAATGGGAGGTGAGTTCAGAAATCTGATAACAGCAGGGAAGAAGCTCTTTCTCAAATCTGGTGGCGCAAGCTTTCAAGCCTTTGTATCACTTGCCTGATGAGAGAGGGGAGAAGAGACAATGACTGGAGTGCAAGTGGTCCTTGGTTATGTTGGCTGCTCTCCAGAGGCAGGGTGAAGTGTAGATGGAGTTAATGATGGGAGGTCAATTTGCATGATGGACTGGGCTGCATCCATAACTATCTTCAATTTGTTGTGTTCTTGTGTAGAGCAGTTGTCATCCCATGCTGTGATGTACCCAGAGAGGATGCTTTCTATGGTGCACTCGCAGAAATTGGTATATGTCATTTAGAATTGCCACATTTCCTGACGACATAGAGGCATTGGTGTGCTTTCTTGACCATAATGTCAATGTGGTTGGGCAGGATAAACTGTTGATGATATATACACCAAGGAATCAGAAGTTCTCAACCATTTCCACTTTGACAACACTAATACAGACAGGGGTATATACTTCACCCTGCTTCCTGAAGTTGATGTGTGCTGTCATCATTTTGCTGACATTGATGGAGAGTTTGTTGTCTTGACACCATGCTACTAAGCTCTTTAACACCTTCTAGTACTCCATCTTATCATTGTTTGTGATCAGGCCCACCACTCTGGTGTCATCTGCAAACTTACATGTACCCACACAGTCCTGGCTGCATACAGCGTACATTAAGAGGCCTTGCAGGGTACCAGAGCTGCAAATTATTATGGAGGATGTTTTGTTGCTTATCCTCACTGATTGTAGCATACAGGTCAGGAAGTTGAGGATCCAGATGCAAAGGATTTGCTGACACCTTGGTCCAGGAGTTTGGAGATGAGTTTGTTTGGTATGTGGTCATACGGTCATAAGGAATAGCAGTAGAATTAGGCCATTCGGCCCATCAAGTCTACTCTGCCATTCAATCATGGCTGATCTATCTCTCCCTCCTAACCCCATTCTCCTGCCTTCTCTCCATAACCTCTGACACCTGTACTAATCAAGAATCTATCTATCTCCGCTTTAAAAATATCCACTGAGGACCTCCACAGCCTTCTCTGGCAAAGAATTCCACAGATTTACCACCCTCTGACTAAAGAAATGTCTCCTCATCTCCTTCCTAAAAGAACATTCTTTAATTCTGAGGCTATGACCTCTAGTTCTAAACTCTCCCACTAATGGAAACATCCTCTCCACATCCACTCTATCCAAGCCTTCTACTATTCTGCATGTTTCAATGAGGTCCCCCTCATTCTTTTAAACTCCAGCGAGTACAGGCCCAGTGCCAACAAACGCTCATCATAGGTTAACCTACTCATTCCTGGAATCATTCTCGTAAACCTCCTCTGGACCCACTCCAGAGTCAGCACATCCTTCCTCAGATATGGTGCCCAAAATTGCTCACAATATTATATGGTGCCCAAAGTTGCTCACAATATTTGAATGTTGAATATTTGAATATGGTATTGAAGGCAACGTTGTAGTCATTAGATAGAAGTCTGTTGCAGGTGTGCTTGTTATCCAGATGTTCCAGAGGTATGTAGGCCCAGAGAGATTGTGGCTGCCATGGAGATATTGACGTGGTAGGTGAATTGCTGTCACTGTGTGAGAGACTGGAGTTAATGTTCTCCATGACCAGCCTCTCGAAGTATTTCATGATACTGGATGACAGAGCCACTGGAAGGACATCATTAAGTCATGCTCACTTGATTGTCCTTTGGGATCAGGATGAATGTGGTCTTCTTAAAGCAGATGGGAATCTCTGATTGGAATAGGGAAAGGTTAAAGTTGTCTGAGACTACACCTGTCAACTAGTTCCGAGCAGGTTAGGAGGAAATGGCCAATGCCGGTTGGTTTCTATGGTTTCACTCAGGAAGGCTGATCTGACCTGCCAGGATGACTATCAGTACAGGAGCACCCTAGGCGTTTGGGGTGGATGACGTGATTCAGTGACTTTCTGTTCAAAGCAAGTATAGGATGCACTGAGCTCATGGGGCTGGGTCGCATTGTTGACACTGATTCTGCCTGACTTCACTTTGTAGCATGTTATAGCTATGACACAGTTGACGGGTGTCTGTGTGGTCAGTTTTGGGATGTCTCTCAAGAGTCAATAGTCTTTAATTGCTATACGTGTCGACAATGAAACAATTAAATTCTTACTTGCAGCAATTTTACAGGCCTGTAAATCTTGGGCTGCTTGCAAAATGTGCTATATTTTTTATTAGCACTCGCAGAATTTGATGGGAGATTCACCAGCATGCTCGATCGCAGAAAATGAAGCAATGTTCACATGCCCAGAGCCGGATTTACCTGTCGGCATCGTTGGCTGAAGCCTAGGGCCTTAAATTGGAGGGGGCCTCCAGCCATTTTTGACACTGTAATTGTAGCGTTGTTACAAATCCAAAGTGGCGCTGCAGATCTGCCTGCTGCCTGTGCGTGCGATTCCGGAGGCTTTGAGGGGGGGGGTGGGGTGGGATTAAAATGCAGGTTTGTTATTGATTGTCAGAGAGGAATTTGCACGGACTGCTAGCTGATGAAAAAATCCGTTCTGCGATTGTGCTCCCGTTTCCCCTGGATTGAAGTTAAACGCGACTAAATACGCCTTGAACGCCTTCAACATCACGGATCGCAAGTGCAGGACAAAACAAAAGGTATATCGTTTATTTAACATATTTTCTTGCTTTTTGGTGTGGCTTCATTTTAATCAGCTGATGCGAAAAAATGTGATTTAGGCCTGGATACGAATCGGCCTTGTCTTGCCTGCACATTCCAATCGATCACAATACAGAAACATCCACTCTCAAAATAATCAAATTCTTTTTTTTTGCACAATCATGTCATAAGAACATCTAAATCATCTGTATTTTGTGTTATTGTCTATCCATGATCAATATTTTCATACTAAATATCCACAGTACAGGTTTAGTCAGATGTATTGTGCAAAAATAATGATTTTGATTATCTTGAAAAAGGATGTTTCTGGATTAATTTATGGGAATTAAACATGAAATTCCTTCCATTTGGCATATACATTCATGACAAAGTGATATTTAAAAATCATGTTTTCTTGTGTGAATGGCATCAGTTTGTTATTTGTTATTTGGATACTTTGGATATTTAAAAATGTTAGCCTTTTCTTAAGAAATGGATAGATGTTTAGTTCTAGTAATTGAATTTAGATGAATTGATTTGATGAAACTGATGAATATGAATTTTTTGTTGCGTATTTACTATTTGTTTTAACATTTAAAAAGTATACTCGTTTTGTAAACGTTTTTTGGAAGCAGATTTGATTCAAATTCGATTTAGATTTTGCAATATAATTGTCAACAATTCTTTAAGAAATATTTCCCAAATATTATACAGAAATTTTCTTTTCTTCACACAAGTGGACCCCATTTTGTGAGAACGCCCCTTCATGTTTTCCTTTCTAATAACTGTTGAAGATTAATTTTACTTTATATTTTCCGATTCTAATCTGAGCATGAGTAAAAGATTTGAAAGTGGTGCTAGCAAGCGCAAGAGAAAGAGACTTGAAAATGATACGGTAAAGAAGTTAAGACCAATCACTGCTTTCTTGGATCAGCCACTGACAGAGGCAACAAGTGCCAGCGGTGAAGCAGATACATTGATACTAACACACGGAAATCAGTGTGGCGGAGCTATCCAGCCAACTACTAGCATTCAACCAGAAGAAAACCACCCTGAAACAGAAACAGCGAAGCAGGACTGCAAGCTGAATATGAGAAAGCAGCCATGATGCCGGCTCAAAATGAAAATATAGAACTAATTCAGGAATCACTTAATGGACAGAGAGAGGCTAAAGAGTGACAAGAAAATAATGTGGATAGTCAGAATTTTTAGCTCACACCTTGTAAGGTAGGCCAAGTCCAAGGTATTCCAGACTCAGATATAGATGATGCCAAACATTGATCTACTGTAACAGCCATTGGTTTGTGGACAGAATTATCACATGAGGACGTATCCTATTGGGTAGAAAGGGGCCCCTCTCAAGTTCAGCATCGTTGTGGACCATTTTCAAATTCCAAGCGAGTGTTTCAAAAGCATTCTAGCTTTTGCACAAAAGCTCTTTTTTATTCAACAAAAGTCAATGGAGAAACCTATAGCCGAGAGTGGCTTATGTATTCTCCTCAAAAGGCCAGATATATTGTTTTGTTTGTAAACTCTTTCCAAACATTGCATCCTATTCTTCTGCTACATCTTTAGCTTCTGAAGGGTTTGATGATTGGCAAAACCCCTGTCTTATCCAAACTCATGAAAACTCAGAGAAGCACAGGAATGCCATGTTGACCTACTTACCAAGAAAGCGAGGGCAAACGTTAACTTCAAAGCTAGAGGAACAAATAAAAGCGGAACAGCAGTACTGGCGGCATGTCATGGGGAGAATTATCACTGTAATATGCACTCTTGTAGAACGAGGCTTACCATTCAGAGGAGACATTGAACAATTTGGATCTCCAAATAACGGCAATTATCTTGGTCTTTTAGAGCTAGTTGCAAAATTTGATCAATTTTTACTGGCTCATATCAATCGGTATAGAAACTCCAGATCAGGAAATCCCTCTTATTTGTCAAAAACTGTATGTGAGGAAATAATTCAACTCATGGCAAAAAAAGTTAAGGATGCAATTCTGGCTAACTTGAAAAAGGCTGGATATTTCTGCTTGTCAGTAGATTCCACCCCTGACATTTCACATACTGATCAGTTGACTTTAATTATCAGATATGTATCACCTGAAGACGGTTTACCAAGGGAGAGATTTTTAGCTTTCCTTGAGCTAAAAGACCACTCAGGAGAAAGCATGGCTCATTTAGTGTTTAACTATCTCACTACTGAGCTTGAAATTGACTTTAGAAAATGCCGAGGGCAGTCTTATGACAATGCTGCCAACATGGCTGGTAGGTACAAGTGTATGCAGCAAAAAATTATCCAAAAAAAACAAATTTGCAAGATTTATTCCATGCGCTGGTCACTCATTAAATATGGTGGGCCGTTCGGCTGTTGATTGCTGCCTTGATGCAGTGAACTGTTTTGGAATTATCAATTAAATTCATACCTTCTTTTCATCCTCCACAAAGAGATTGACAGTTCTAAAATAATTTTTGCAACCTCAGTCAAAAGTGCCTTAATATTTGTCAGACACTAGGACAAATATGGCACATGCAAAAACCACAGAAGCTATTTTGGAAAGTTACAGTGCTTTCACTGATGCCCTCAGTCATTTGTACTCTGGTGTTAATGTGAAGGGTGATACCAGGCTTCAATCTAACAATCTTTTGCAGAAAATGGATGAACTGGAATTTGTGTTTATGCTGCATATTTGAACCCGTCATTTTCTGCAAGCTCAACATAGGTCATTTTCACAAGGCCAACAAAGCCATTCAGAAATCAAAACTGTTCTTGAGTACTTGTGCAAGTTTATACAGTTCACCAGGATTTTTTAAGCAAAATTAGAGAAGATTTTGATGAGCTTGAGCAACAAGCAAATGCCACCTTGCCAAATGTTAACTACAGAACTGTCATAAGGAGACAAAGAGTAAGGAAAAGACAAGGAAACGACGGAAGTGCACCTGGTCCTGATGCTTTAGATAAACTCTCTTCAAAGAGATAAATTTAGGATAAAATCCTTACCTATACTAGATGCACCTGAAACCAATTTAAGAAGAAGAGCTACTGTTTACAGTGATGTTGCACAAATGTTTTCCTTTCTTGCTAATCTGACCGCATCTAAGCAAGAAATTCAGCAAGGTGTTGAACTGTTGATGGAAGCATACCCAGAAGATGTTGACCTGAAAATTACAAAGTGTTCAATGTAGTTCCAATGGTCCCTCTTTGCTCTTGGCAGCTCCCCCACGCCAGGTCCCTCTTTGTTCTCGGCAACCCATACTCGATCGAACTTTGGCCCCCTCATGTGGGCCCGTCTTCGGTCGCCCGCCGCCGGGTCCTCTCTAGGTCCTCTCCGCGGCACTCGCCAGGAGCTCCCTACTGCATGGCCGCTGTGAGTTTGTGGTCTTGGTGGTTCTCTGTTCTCTCATTACTATTAAAATCCTTGCTGTTTATGACCCCGAGCAGAGTGTGTATAGCTGGCACTTTCCAAGATGCTATAATGCTGACCACACCTGAGTGCATTTAGTGGGTTTCTGAGACTGTGAAAAGTGCTTGAAAACAACAATCCCTTTCTATCTGAACTGTAAAAAAAGTGCAATTTTTGAGAGCTACTTTGCTTGAGAGACTGGCGTAAGTGCACTGGCCAAATATACAATGCTGCTAAATTAGCTGTCCTGACTGCTAATCTTAGATCCAGTGCACCTCACCTCTATAAACTAGCATCGGACTCACATTAATGTGATTTGATTTACATTGTCTTCCATCTCCAGCAAATGCATTCAACATTATGATCTCTTATTCAATAACTTTTGCTATTCAAAGCCTGAACTGCTGCACCTGAGCACTTCCCGACTTTAACACCTGATGGGAATTATCGTTGAACAGATCAGTTCCATTTAGTTGATTATGTTCTGTTGTCACTTACTCTGCAGCCCCACCGCATGACAGCCTTTGATTTTTAACTCCCTTGCATGTCAAGTAATAAATCATTATTTAGTTTGATCATTGCTTCTTTCTGCTTCGTCAGATCAGCAGACAGTGAGGGACAAGCATAGGATTGTGCAAGGTGCACCTCTCTGCTTTAAAGCCTTGTTACTCACCCCTTACTGATAGATTCTGACAGCTCGCAGCCACAATGCAGCAAGAGTGGCAAACTCACTGACTTCAAGATATAAACAACATAATTAAATGCCAATAGGTACATTAAGTTAGCACAGCAGGCGACACATCACATAATATTTTTCTATTGGAGGTGAATGGATATGAATATATGATTTTCCCTACAATTACATAGTTCTTTCTGCTAAAAAGGTACAAAATACCTAGACTAACTCATTAGGAAACGACAACCACCTCTTTGAATGATTTAATTATTAGATTATCTTTTTATTCTAAAATGATCAAGCTCTAGGGATTTTTGCATGTTTATGGAATATGCTTCCAACAAGTCGAGTTTATTGCCACACGCAATAGGTACATGTGATGTATAGGTACAATGAAAATGTTGCTTGCAAACACTATCACAGACACATAGACTCAGACAACACACAAAAACATATTATACATAAATCACATAAATCCTGCAGTGAAAAGGAAAGACTATGCAAAATCAAAACATTAGTGCCAAATCAAATTAGAAAATCTGTCCATTATTGTGAAAGTCCACATGACGTCTGTCTGCTGCGATTCTCAACAATAAAATATTCCAGTATTTTTATTCTGGCTAATACTGCCATACTTATTGACTAGAAACGTTAACTGCTTCCCTCTCCATAGATGCTGCCTGACCTGTAGATTTTTGCTCCAAGTAAGTTTTACTTTCGACATGCTTTGCAATGCTCAATGGCAGGTGGCCAAGCTTTAAAAACTAATATGCTTCTGATTTCACAGGGTTTTGTTACTCAGGATACATTAGCATCATCATTGTTAAGACATAATTCCCATAGGGAGAAGATTGTCAATCCCTGCTCTTTGCAATCATTTAATTAACTTTATGTAAAAAAATTCAACAAGCTCAATATTTACTGTACCCGTTTCAGAATGTATCTGATGATTCATGGAACAGATGATAAGAAGGAGAATTAAGAAAATAAATTGTTAGATTGGAGTGATTTTAAATGATAATAATAATAATAATGGATGGGATTTATATAGCGCCTTTCTAATACTCAAGGCGCTTAAATGATGACTATGAATCAGCACAGGTAGTGTAACAGGACAAATTTATTCAGCATGGTTTATGATTATGTTCGCTCTTGAGGACTGACTGAATCTTTCAAGTCCAGAAAGCAAATGCTCTACTATAGGACACTACTAAACTCTACTAAAGCTGAACTGTGAAACAAAAATCAAGCAGTCCTTTATGAAGTCTTGGGAGTTTCTTCAGTAATTTGCATGCCTTTCCAGAGCAAGGGTTGGCAAGTGGGCTTGAGGAGATTGGGGGGGGGGGGGGGGGGATATAATGGAAAACCTACCTTTTCCCAGTTTTTTTGCAATACATTGTAGTTGCAGACTGTGAGGATTGCTGTCAGAAGATACAGCGGGATATAGATCAGCTGCAGAAATGGGCGGAGAAATGCCAGATGGAGTTTAACCTGAGCAAGTGTGAGCTCAGTGACCAGTGAAGTTCTGCAGGGATCTGTGCTGAGACCTCTGCTGTTTGTGATATTTATAACTGACCTGGACATAAATATAGATAGGCTGGTGAGTAAGTTTGCAAGATTGGAATTCCTGTTTACACCTGTGCTCCTTCATGTCCTACAAATCTTTGCAAAAGTGAAGTTTGATTTCCTCTATCAACTGTAGACAATGGTTTCAGTTCTAGCTGGGAAACTGGAACACTTGGACATATGCTGAAGTCAGAAACAGTGAGGGGAAGTACAACCTGGATATTAAATAATTATTATACGGTGAAAGCATGAATTATGTAAATCCTGCACTGGTTTAATAATATACTGAGATAGAATCTAGTTTCGAGATATAGCATGGAAACAGGCCCTTCAGCCCACCAAGTCCGCTCTGACCAGTAATCACCTGTACACATGTTCTATTCTACACACTAGCCATGATTTACAGAAGCCAATACACCTACGAATCAGCACATCTTTGGGATGTGGGAGGAAACGGAAGCACCCGGAGAAAACCCACACAGCCATAGGGAGAATGTACAAACTCCATACAGTCACCACCTGTAGTCTGAATTGAACCCATGTCTCTGGTGCTGTCAGGCAGTAATTCTACTGCAGTGTCACCGAGCCGCTGCGCTACATTGTGTGTCATACAGTTATACAATACAGAAACATGCATTTGGCCAATATTCTTCTAAATATCTTTTATCCACATACCTGTCCAAGTGTCTTTTAAATGTTGTTATTGTACCTGCCTCAACTTCTTCCACTGGCAGTTCGTTCTATATACCCACTTCCAGCTGTCTAATTAAGCCCCCATTTTCTATCAAAAGGTAATTTTGCCATTCTTAGTCTGTAAACCCCCTCGAGGAGTCTTTTATTTTGTGCTCCTTGTGAAATAGGAATTGATACATTGTTGTAAGCAGCTGTTTTTAAAAAAAATTATTGAGAAATAAAGAAAACCTATTGTAAGATCAAAATTACAGTAGATCACCTTCTGGTAATGAAATTACACAGATGAATAATATAACTACAATTGAGCAAATCTTTCATGCGCAGGTTCAGAGAGTTCATCCACATGGTCCTGCCAATTCCCTGTGGGAAACCTTGCGCCTGCTTTGTCTTTGAGACACAAAGTTACAGCAGCTCCTCCCTGTCACATTTCCCTTTAATTCTCAACACTAATTGCAGACAGTTTTAATCAAGACAATTCTCGGGTAGACAGGCGGCTCAGTGACGCAGGAGGTAGGGCTGCTTTCTCACAGCACCAGAGACCTGAGATCGACCCTGACCTCAAATGCTGTCTGTGTGTAGTTTGCACATTCTCCCTACGACTGTGTGGGTTTTCTCCAATTGCTCAGGTTTCCTCCCACATACCAAAGACATGCTGGTTTGCAGGTTAATTGACATCTGTATATTGCCCCCTGAGTGTAGTGAGTGGAACCAAAAGTGAGATAATATAGAACTGGTGTGAGCGGGTGATCGATGGTCGAATAGGTGGACTCGGTGGGCCTAAGGGTCTGTTTCCAAGCTGTATCTTTCCAGCAATCTAAACTCTGACCTAACTGTGACAGTTTGCAGTACGGCACCTCGATTCAATGCTTGTACTTTCCCAAAGGCCACAATGATGACAAACATGATAGACAATAAACAATAGGTGCAGGAGTAGGCCATTCGGCCCTTCGAGCCAGCACCGCTTCTTTGATTATTGCCATGGCAATGTTGATGTTGAAGTGATCATTGTTAACACAGCTGATGAACTATTCAGCATAGTCCATGGTTTTGCCGTCACTCCAACAATGGAAATATCACTCATTGGCATACTCTGTGTGAATTTAAATGGATTAAATTCTGTCCTGGCTTTATTAACGTATAATCTATTCAAGATTATCTTGTATTTGCATCAGATAATTGTGGTTAAATCTGTTTGGAGCCAGCTGCCGTCAGCCAGCCATGTTTCGGTAGTGCTCTGCATATTGAGCTCAATAGCAAGTGACCAGGAATTGTGCTTTCTTGCACCCTTCCTCTTGAAAAAAGAGGGAAAAACTCATGTGGCTCATCTGACTGACCATTGTATGATTCCACTGCCCAATACCCCAACCAACATCACCCAATCTAACCCCTTTTTTACCCATGACTGAACACCTCCATGTGTTGATCTCAGCCAGAGGAATCTCTGCAAAACCTAATTCTAGGTCTGAGACTTTCATCTTCTATGTTCCTCCTGCCCACCCGTCCTCAGATTTACCTGATCATCCTGTATTCAGTATCGTTAGTTTGCTAAATCCTTACTTACGTAGTCAAAGGACTGCTAGGTGTGGCACAAATGCACTGCCCTGTTTTCAAATGTGTTTCATTGTGAAAAGCCGAACATGAATGAAAACGTTATTCCATCTATCAGGTGAATTTCAATTGCTAAGTACATGTGTAACTTACAAATAACTTGACCCTCTTTAATATCATGGGTGTATTTTAAATGTTTCATGTAAGCACTTCCGGATCCGAGGCATCAGTCTGATCTTTCAGTCCACTAGTCTGTGCAATCCAATGGTCTGTGAAAGCTTCCTTCCTCCACTCGTGGTCAGTCTGTCTCTTTCAATCATCTTAAATCACCCATGCCTTAGGCAATCCAGTATCTTGTCCAATATCAATATTCCTTCTGCTCGCTTTACTGTCTCTCAGTTTATAACAACCCAATTTAAAAAATGTCCTAATTTTCACATCCTCACATGGTCATATGTTTTTAACCTTGTAATACTCATTGGCCTTAAATCCTCTGTGATATCTGGACTCCGTCAATTCTGGCCTTTTAGGTAATCAAAATTTGAGTTACTCCATCAATGCCACCCGCACCTTTAGAATTCTCTACTGAAATGATTGAAGCTCTCCTCACTTTTCTCCTTTATTTATTACTGCTTTACCAAGTTTTTGTTCATTTTCGCAAGAAATGAAAAATTAATAATTAGGAAGAACTCTAATAAAACTCTGAGAAATTGATAGTTACGTGGTAGTTGTTATGAGCTTTTGATTCATCATGTGTATTGAGATGTTCTGTAGGCATTACATATTGGAAAATATTGCTTTTCATATTGTTCACACCGTTATTCCTTGTCTTGTAACTATGGCATTTCCCCCACCCACCTTATGACTTTCCTGATAGCATCTTTGTTTGCCGTATCTTGAAGAAAACAAGGACTTTTTTACCATGTTGCATTCTTCTTTCAGGGGTAATGAATGAAATTATGCCGGATTCTCAGCTTTGGATCACAATATTGTTTGTACTTCCCTGTATGCGAGCGTGATATATACAATTGATAAAACGTCTTATTTTATTCATGGACAAAGTTCATTGCTTTCATAATATTTAAATATCTGCAATGAATCCCTGGAACTGGACGTTTTTCTAAGATCAGGCATCAATACTGGTAGCCTCTGTGTTGAGTGGTGTTGCATTCCTAGTAAATGGTCCCTAGCATGATTCCTTGGAAGATGAAGACACATTATCTTCATATGTCAAAAAACACAAGGTGAAATATAATAAATTGTGTTCATTTCGTTACTTTTTCTCACATAAATTCCAAAAGTGCAAATTTTATTCCTTATTTCAAAATTCTGGGTGGTGATTTGTGAACTCTATAGGAGTGAATTTCCATAACCATTCAATCATTCATTCATCGTTGAAAACATTAGCGACGCAGTGGTGCTGTTTTTCAACGAGAACGGTGACAGACGCACCACACATCTCTGTCCTCCATTTCCTGCGGACTTCCGCCGCTGGAAGTATAGGATTTGGTGTGTGTGCTTTATCTTCATTCTTACAATGCTATGTAAGACAGTGATCGCAACTTCTACTGAAGTGTGGATGGCCGTTGGCTCGCTAGAAGCTCATCCGCCCTTTGACAGGTCTTGTTTTTGTCCTGATGGGGGTCCACAGCCCCCTCCTCACCTGGCAAACCAGGTGGGGGAGACGGTTTAGTCGCCGACTATCTGACCATGGAGCAGGTAGCACGGGATTACATGATACCCGTGGCGGGGCGAACTCCCCCGACCAGACTTCCATAACCCAAACAACACTAATGTGGGAGTCCCCTCTAATGCCATGTCTTTCACACTCCACCAAGGCTGTTTTACATAAAACCATGAGAAAACAGGAGCAGGAACAGGACAGTCGAACCCTCGTGCTTGTCCCGGCATTCAGTACGTCATGGCTAGTCTGCTCCGGGCTCACATCCCCTTCCGTGAGAATTCCCCATAGCCCCCCAATTCACGTATCTTTCAAAAATGTATCCACTTCCTCTTTAAATTTTTATCAGGAAGATCACAACCATTACATTGTTCATGTCCTCAATGAAGCATTCTGGACCTCAAAAAACTAGCACAGAGGTTTGGACTTGAAACATCTCCTGTCCTTTCCCTCCCCAGGTGTTTTGCTCAAGATTCCAGCATCTGCAGATCCTTCTGTCTCCAAACTTGACATACGCACTTGATTTGGAAGAATAGAGAAAATGCAGGCTATACTATAATATTAATCTATACATTTTAATCAGTGATCTTTAAAAGGACAATGGTTTGTTCCATTGTGCAGCTTAATCATTCACAAGATGGGATGCTTGTTAAGGGTGCAATGGTCAGTGGGATATTGACATTGGTTAGGTAAAATAGGCATTTGACTGTGCATGCAAGGTCTTCCCTGTCCACTGAACTCTCTGGCCACCTCTGTCTATTCCACCACGGGCTCGAGTACATTACAGTCAAATGTTCAAAATCACCTCAGCTTCAATGCAAAGACAGACAATTGGGTTATACAATGGAGACAATTCTAGTTCCTGCTATTGACATTGAGATTTGCCATCTCAACCTCTAGCATGACATCCTGCACCTTTCCAAACACTTTGGCACACCATTGAATACTGTAATACAGCACTGAGCGAACAACATTTGGACTTTGGAGGTGCTTGCCATCATAGCAAAGATGGCGGGCTGCAGGAGTGGGGCGCCGTTGTGTATGGCTGCTCTGCCTGCAGTCCGTCCTTTCACCCTTTTTTATTTTTATTTTTAGTCCTGTTACACCAAAATGTTTGTTGGAGGTCTTCTTTTATGTGGTGGGTGGGGGGAGGGGAAGGGGGAAACTTTATTTCCTGCCTTGTCGGAGAGGCGGCTTCCCTCTGAGCTGCTTCTTCGCCCCTCCCTCGCGGCCTACCATCAAACTGGAGCGACGTTTCCTGTCGGGATCGGCCGGGACAACAGCTTCGGCGGTAACACAGCGCTGGGACACCAACACGGAGCGGGCGATGCCTTACCGGGTCGCTGTGCGGTAAGCTCCAGTGTGCTGTGACCGCCGACTCCAACATCCGAGGAGCTGTGGGTGTGGGCGTCCAGCCGCGGGCGGCGCTGGATTTAAAACACCGCTGAGCAAGGGATTCGAGATCGCCAGAGTCGGAGCTCCAGCCAGCACGGCCTGAGGACTTCAGGTGCCGCAGTCTCCGAGGAGGAAGCGGCCACTCCAGACATTTCCAAGCCTCTGAGGAGTGTTCACCCGACGCCGGAGTTCCATCTTCCCGGCAAGAGGGCCTGAAAACATCGGACTGGCTGCGGAGGCCACAAATAGGCCCCGACCTCGAGTGATCACAGGGGAAGAGGACTGAAACTTTCTGATGCCTTTCCACACAGTGGAAAATTTTGATTCTGTTGTGGGGGGACGTTCATGTTGAATTCTATAATGTGTTGTGTAATTTTCTCTTTTTTAAATTTTTCTATGGATGTACAGAAACGTAATTATTCTTTTCTATGTAAAGCACTTTGGTTTCAACGCGAGTTGATTTAAACGTGCTATATAAATAAAATTTACTTACTTACTTACTTACTAGAGGATCACCAAGGTATATTAAAATGAATCATATAGATTTCTAATATCAACTGATACTAAATTACAATTAGATTTAATCGAAACTAAAAAGTCAATTTTATGGGATGGTAAAAGGAATTTTTAAGACCTCCACACGGTGTTCATTTAAAACTGTTTACTAATGGAACTAATAGAAGTGCTGTCAATTAGAATGGCAGCGCTCAGATTTTCCTCTGGTGTTTTGGTGAAACCATTGATCAAACACAATACAGCTGTGATCATGCTGCTTTCACTCTCCAGCCAGACTGTTAGCTGCCTCTGATATTTCTGATGGAAACACTGACATAAGTTTGTTTGTTAAATTCATCTATATAATACTAAAACTCTTTGTCTTGTCTGTGGCTTTGTGTGTGTATGTGTGTGTGTGTCGATCTGGTTAATTTTCTTATTTTCCTATATTTTTCCAAACGCTAGTCCACTGCCTTCCCATTTTCACACATCCTACCCACATTTTTCCCGTGGAAGTGATAAACATCTTCCTGCCGCATTCCCACCTATATTACCAAACTTATTAATCGTTTAAAGTTTTAAAAACAGGCTGAAAAAAAACCCGAGTGATGTCACAATGCACTCACAAGGCAGGACGGGACACTCCGGGAGGGAGGGACACTCCGGGAGGGAGGGACAATCCAGCGCTCACGTGGTGGCTGCTGCCGGTGCCCGGTGGGGAGGGTGGTGCTGGAGCTGGAGTGAGGGCCAAGCCCGGGGCTTGGGATGGGGCCGTGACCGGGGCTGAAAAAGAAGCCGCTGATGGAACCAAGGACGAGCATAGGTCCGGGGTCCGGGACGAGCCCGGAGATGAAGTTGGTGCCTTTGCTGGAGCCCAGGCGTCGGCCGAGCTGATGGGTGGCGCCTACAGCCAAGGCCGGACTGGGCCGAGTACGAGAACCAGGCCGAGTTCCAGGGCCTGGTGCTGCTCTACGACCCGGGTAGGTCCTGGGGCAGGGAATGGGAGTGAGGGGAGGTGAATGAGGGAAATGAGGAGGAGGGAGATGGGGTGGGGAGTGGGGTGGTAGAGGGAGATGGGGGAGGGGGGGGTAGGAGATGGGGAGGGGAGGAGGGAGATGCCCCTCCCTACTCCCCCGCACTCCCACACTCTCGTAACCTCAACACAAACTCACCCCCTCCTCTAACCCCTCCCTCTTACACCCCCCTAGCCTACCTACCCACCCCCCCCCCCCTCTCTACCCCCCCCCCCTCCCTCTCTATCCCCCCTCCCTCTCTACCACCCCTCCCTCTCTAGGCATTGAAGAGGAGGAGGGAGTGCTGGGTGATGAGGATAAATGAGCCGCGACTGCGCAGTTGGGGGCTATGCGTGAGTGGTGAAATATTGCGTTGGGGGAACGGGTGTAGTGGAATCTTGCGTTGGGGGATCAGTATGTGACCAACTAGGCCAACGGGTCTGCACTTGGTCTAGTATTTCATAAAAAATACCGATTCTCATGCTGAAATGGAAAAATAACCAAATATGTTTAAAGCTAATGTGGTTCTGCCTCACACAAACCCCTCAAGATGCTTTTATTGTATGACCATGAGAATAAACAATTAAACAACGTGGATTGTATATAAAAGCCAAAACAAATTTATTTATATGACATGTTAGAGAAATGCAACACCTGTCCCTCCGCAAGAAATGCAACACCTGTCCCACTGCAAGAAATGCAACACCTGTCCCACCGCAAGAAATGCAACACCTGTCCCACCGCAAGAAATGCAACACCTGTCCCCTCCGCAAGAAATGCAACACCTGTCCCTTCACCTCCCCCCTCGACTCCATTCAAGGTCCCAAGCAGTCGTTCCAGGTGCGACAAAGGTTCACCTGTATCTCCTCCAACCTCATCTACTGCATCCGCTGCTCTAGATGTCAGCTGATTTACATCGGTGAGACCAAGCGTAGGTTGGGCGACCGTTTCGCCGAACACCTCCGCTCAGTCCGCAATAACCTACCTGACCTCCCGGTGGCTCAGCACTTCAACTCCCCCTCCCATTCCCAATCCGACCTCTCTGTCCTGGGTCTCCTCCATTGCCAGAGTGAGCAACAGCGGAAATTGGAGGAACAGCACCTCATATTCCGTCTGGGGTCCTTGCGTCCCTATGGCATCAACATTGAATTCTCCCAATTTGGCTAGCCCGTGCTGTCTCCTCCCCTTCCTTCACCCTCTAGCTGTCTCCTCCCACCCTCCCATCCGCCCGCCCTCGGGCTCCTCCTCCTCCTCCCTTTGTCCTTCTTTCTTTCCCCACCCCCTATCAGTCTGAAGAAGGGTTTCGGCCCGAAACGTCGCCTATTTCCTTCGCTCCATAGATGCTGCTGCACCCGCTGAGTTTCCCCAGCAATTTTGTGTACCTTATTTATATGACATACTGGTTTCAGAAAACACAATAGCTGAAAATGTTGAATATGCTAGATTTAGTAACCAGAAGAATTGTACTTAATTAGCTTTGTTCTTTCTTGATAATGTCTGAAGTTGTTTCATAGCACATGTATTACGTTTGAAGTGCTGCCAGAGTTATGTTAGCAATCATGCCAATTAATTTACACAACAGAAGGTTCCACATGCATCAAATGAGATGTCTCAATTTGTTTTGGTGATGCTGTTTCAGTACTGGGGTACAAATGGGTATAAATTAACGGTGGATGAAAAGCAGTATGTGAGCTGTTATAAATTGGGTGGGGCTGGAAAATGGCTGTTGGGAATATGTTGCATTTTGCCTAGTTCTGACCACAACTAAACCTTGTGCTGATTCTTCATTATTTTTATATCAGCCACCAGCTGGGGCAAATTGAGCTTTTCGATGTCTTATCCATCACAGCAGGTACCATTTAATGTGTGACTTGCAGCAGGTCAAGTTGGCCAGGTTGGTAAAGGTTCTCAGGAGCAACAAAGCTTCCCAGAAAATATCCACATGGCAATAGAAGTCAGAAGTCTAGGGCACTGTGAGGTACCAAACCTTAAGAACATGGATGTAGTCCACGTAAAGAATAACGACTTCACACATGGTCTCAGTTATTCTCAAGTCTCCCAGCAACTTTGCTTCCCCTACAGCTCCAGCCCCTACGTCCCACCACTCGGCCATCATCAATCCATCATTCGGGCGAGGATCTACACCCTGAAACATTAACTCTGTTTCTCTTTCTATCGATGTCGGGTGACCTGTTGTGTGTTCCCAGCTTGTTTCTTATCAATCAGTACTTTGGCTCAACATTCAATGTCCTTCAGCACCCCCACATCAGCAGCAAACTATCAGATAGGAGATACAACTACAAAGGATCTGTTCCATTTGCGCGATTTTTTCGGCGACTGCCGACACTCGTCATAGTCGCAGCAGGTCGCCGAAAAGTTTCAAGATGTTGAAAATCCAGCGGTGACCAGAAAAAGGTACGACTCTTTGGGCGACTACTCACGACCATACAGGCAAGTGTCACCCCGCGACATATCATGGGGTGACACCGGTATGGTCGTGAGTAGTCATCCAAAGAGTCGTACCTTTTTCTGGTCACCGCAGGATTTTCAACATGTTGGGGAGGGTGGTGCTGGGGCAGGGAATGGGAGTGAGGGGAGGAGGATGAGGGAAATGAGGGGGGAGGGAGATGGGGGGGGGGGGGGACAGCGCCCAGCAGTCTACCCACTGGCAAGGGACATCTCGGGTCCCGGGACGGGCAGCGCTCCAGCAGCTCCTGCCCATAGGCGCGGACAGCGGGAGCGGCCCTAACGCACCACGGCGTTACACGGAGAGGAGAGCATGGCCCACAGCACGGGGGGAGGGAGAGAGAAGACAGAGGGAGAGAGAGGGATGAGGGAGGGAGGGGGATGGGGAAGGGAGATAGGAGAGGATGAGGGAGGGAGGGGGAAAGAGGGGGAGGGAGTGGGGTAGAGGGGTGGTGGAGTGCAGGAGGGTAGGGAGGGGGGGTAGAAGGGGTCCGGGGTGATGGGCAAGGTGGGATAGAGGGGGGAAGTAGCGGGAGAGGGGGGGCAGGGAGGAGTGGATTTGATGGGAGGGGGATAGGCGCGGGTTGTGGAAAATTGTGTTGAGGAAACGGGATTCATTGGGGGAACAGGTGAGTGGTGGAATATTGCGTTGGGGAATGGGTTGCATTGGGGGACCAGGCCTCCCGTGTGACAGGGACCCAACGGGCCCCACAGTCTAGTTCCCTTTAAATCCCTATTCTTCAGGCCTTTCCTTAAAACTACCTTTCTGATTAGGTGCTTGGTTACTTAAAGTCATTTACTATCCTAATATAACCGTGTAGTTCAGCTGTGATTTCTGTCTCCCACACGGTCCACTGCACGCACAAAATACCTTTGGTCATTCTTATTACTGTATAAATTTGACTTGTTATTACTTCTGCTGCTTATTAATTACAGGTACTATTTTGAACACCTGCTTGATCAGAGGAATGTTGACCCTGGAAGCAAGTTATTGTTAATTCATTTTGTATTAATTGAAAGCTGTGGGAAACAAAAATATACTAATGGAAGATGACAGTTCCACAACACCCTGCAGCAACATAAATCATCAAACATCTGCAAACATTGATGAAGATGAATACCTGAATAAGGTCAGGCTGAAGGATCATTTGTTTTACATGATGAGCCTTTCAAAATGAGATTTAAATAATGAGCATACTGTGTTAAGCCTCGGGACAATGGTATAATGTCCTCCTTGAAGTGATTTTCTTTGAGATTATAGTGTACGGTGGCTTTTGTATTTACTGAACTGGACAAATACTTTCATGCCACATTGCTCTGGATGACCTATGGATTAAAGTTAAATAACTTGACACTATTTTACACTTGATAAGAGATTTCCATTCAACTATTTTTATATTATGATTTCCATAAATGGGAATTATTTAGTATTTCAATTCTGCAGTGATCACTCAAAGGACTCCTATTTGGTTCACTATCGATTTCTTTATTTGCTTATCTTACCCCATCTGCCAGACTTGCAGATATAGTATCGGGTGGCGCCACGTGCGGCAGCCTCGTCAGCAGGTGTCCGACCTTTCATCCTTTTTGTTAATTTTAGTCTGTCTAAAAGTATGTTTCTGGAGTTCTTTTAGTCTTTTTTATGTGGGGTGGCGGGCGGGAAGGGGGAAGCCGTTTTCTAAGTCACTTCCTGGTCGAGGATGCGTCTTTTCTCTGAGTCGTATCTTCGCCCCCTCCTCACGGCCTATCATCTGGATTGGCATGGCCTTTACTGCCGGAGACCGTCCAGAGCTTCAGCAGCGGCGCAGCACTGAATCTCCATCGTAGAGCGGGCGATGCCTCACTGGGGATCGCCGTGTGGAGCTCGGTGTATTGGGACTGCTGATTAACACCGTGGAGCTGTGGTTGCGGAGATTCCAGCACCGGGTGGCACTGACTTTAACATCGCAGAGTCCTGGGGACCTCTTGCTGGGGGTCGCCAGCATTGAATCTCTGCCCAGCTCGGACTGCGGACTTCGGGAGCCGCGGTCTCCGGTAGGAAGTGACCGATTCGGAAACTCCAAGCCGCAGAGAGTGTTCTCCGTTTCGACGCTGGAGCTCCGATCATCCCGTCGAGAGGGCCTGAAATATCGGGCCGCCCGTAGCGACGACTAGTGGGCTCAAAAGGCCCCGACCACGGGTGAACAAAGAGGAAGGGGACTGAACTTTATTGCCTTCCCTCACAGTGGGAAACGTTGATTCCGCTGTGTGGGGATGTTCATGTTAAATTCTATTATGTATTGTGTTAATTTCATTTGTATGGCTGTATGGCAATTCAACTCTCACTGTACCAATTGGTGCATGTGATAATAAATGTCTCTTTGACTCTTGGGGATGGGGGTCAAACCTGAAGATGTCCTCAAAGATTGTTTAGGGGCTGTCCCACTTGGGCGACCTAATCTGCGAGTTTAGAAGAGTGTCTTTGACCTTCAAACTCACAGCATGGTAGACACGTGGTCGTAGGAGGTCCTATGAGGTGGCTGGAACTCTCCTTCATGCTCGAGGGAAGTTCCCGAATACACGTGGCCTCAGCTAGGTTGCGGAAAAAGTTTCAGCATATTGAAAACATTTCCGTGAGTAAAATTTTGGTCGGCATGGGTCTTTTTAACTCGTAGTGCAGTGGAGTGGGGTCGCTATTTACTTACATGCACTCGAGGGCAGCTGTAGGCAATCTCCTTCGCTGACCGAGCAATTTGATTGACTCAACGGAGCTTTCAGGACCCACTTGTAGGTAAAATTCCCGCTAAACTTTATTAAACTTCTTAAAAGTGTCTCCATACCCTCTCTCCCCTTCTCCACCCCTTCTCTCCCCTGCTCTCCCTCCCTCCCCACCCCCCTCCCGGCTCTCTAAAGGACTTACTGTTACTGTGCAGCCGTTCAGACAGCGTTCGGTCGATCCAGTTCGCGGTTTGGCCGATCCAGCTCGAGGCTTTCCAGGCGAGTGCCCTCGAGCTTGAAGGTCGAAGACACTCTTTTTAACTCGTGGATTAGGTCGCCCAAGCAGGACAGCCCCTTTACTTTGTACAATAATCCCCATTTCTATTTCCCAGCTGCCTTCTGCATTGCATCCTTCCCCTCGTGCAATGTTTCACTCTCAGGTGCAGTCTTCAGCTGCCAATGATTATTCTCAACTATTATCCTCCTACATTGCTGCTTGGTAGCATCTGTTCCTACCACTAAAACTTCACCCATCAGCCAAGATCCTTTTGCAATCTGAACCAAACATTCCCTGCTATAGTTTTTCAGTAACTTCATGTGAACACTTGTTCTTAGTGCTCATGGTAATGCACCATTTATACATGAGATGTTGGTGGTTATTTTATTGAGTTTATAACTGAGCAAGCCAATTTTATTTCTTTATTAAGTGCATTGCTACAGGAAAGAAAGAACAGCCTTAATAGATAAACTTTGAACACTAGTATAAATTGAAACAAATTAATATGGTTCTTCTTCCTCAAGGGTTTGTACTTTTATCAATTGATTTTGTTCAGTATTACAATCTTTAGGTTTAGTGGTATATAGGCGTGTCGAACATTCTCCCTTGCTCTTAGGCAGAAATGTTCCACGTTCCACACAAACTACACGTTAAACTAAAGCAATCCAAGTCTGTCATTGAAGGCAAAAACAAGTACCAATGTCAATCAATTCTCTACATCACAAGGTTAGAGTACCAGCGGAAACATCTTCAGCAACTTGCCTTAGTGCAGGCTGTCAGTGTTTTCACTTGGTCATTGTACAGATAACATTATAAATAGTTCTACTGGTACATGGCCTTCTTTATAATTGGAATCACCAGAGACTACAATATCCTTGTCCATTCCTTCCCCTGATGCTGACTAACCCATTGATTTTCTCCAGCTCTTTATATTTTGCTCTGCTTTATAATTGTTTATCACAGATGAAAAACTGGCCACTGAACAATGAGCAATAAATTGAGCTATTTATTTTCAAGAATTTTTTTCCCCAAAATATCTTTATTTTTCTTAAATTAAACAGCAATCACAGGAATTTAAAAAAAAAAAAGCAAGAAACAAGAACTTCACTGCTGTAATTCATGAGAAACATTTCCTCAAAATTGTATTAGCAACTAAAGGCAGCCTCTTGGGTTCTGCATTATCTTTATTAGCCTGATGAAGTCACCAGAAGCACTTGATGAAACAAAACATTTAAAACAATGATGAAAATGGAACAATAAAATATAAATTTGGGAAAGGTCTTATACTGCTGTTTCACCAAGCAATTCTGAATTGGGTTAATCCACAAAGACGTGACCACATTGTTTTCATGCAGCATTGAGGTACTCGTTTTCTGAAAGGTGTCAGTCTAAATTGCCAGAAAATAACCATCCTTTATCAACTGGTCAACTTCCAGCCTGTCAACAGGGCTGAAACATGTCAACCTTGACACCAAGCTCCGCAGTTTAGGATCCTATAAAAGGGAAAGGAAATATATATTGTCAGTAAATGCGAATGGAAATTATTCTGTCATAAATAGTCCAAACTCCTCACACCCAGACAGCACCCAGAGTCAGGATTGAATCTGCGTTTCTGATGTAGTGAGGTAGCAGCTCTAACAGAAAATGATGTAAACAACTCGTTTCAAATAATATAAATGTTAAAATGTTACGAATTTAAACAGTGACATTAATCATGTTCACATACCATACTTAGCTCACTAAAATCTACAGTACCATCAGGTTTTGCTGCGAAATCATTCTTCGGAAAATTCAACTGCAAATGAATGAAAGAGAATTATGGTTACAACTTTATGCATTCCACGTCCCATTAGTTAGGAACTTAAACACAAGGCTTTTCGACCGTTCAATGAGATCATTGCTATTTTGCAGTACGGCAGTCAAGTTACTGCAGATAGATGCATACAACACTCTCTTCATGACTATCCTTCCTAGGGTATAAATGCAAAATCTAAACACATTTGGGAAAGATTTAAAACAAAAAGACTCAAGTGCTGGAGTAACTCAGCCGGTCAGCAAGCATCTTTGGACAATCATCTGAAGAAAGATCCTGACCCAAAAAGTCACCTATCCATGTTCTCCAGAGATGCTGCCTTACCCACTGAGTTACTCCAGCACTTTTCTCTCCGTTTTGTGAACCAGCATTTGCAGTTCCTTCTTTCCACATCAGTAAAGATTTAAGTAGAACAAGGAACTGCAGATGCTGGTTTGAATCGTAGACACAAAAAGCTGGATTAACTCAGCAGGACAGGCAGCATCTCTGGAGAGAAGGAATTGGTGACATTTCGGGTCGAGAAGGGTCTTCAAGGGTCTCGACCCGAAATGTCACGCATTCCTTCTCTCCAGATATGCTGCCTGTCCTGCTGAGTTAATCCAGTTGACAGAGAAAAGGAACTCAGATTAACGACGGATGGAGAGATACAGGCATATAGAGGAGAAAGTTAGTAAGTCCAATGGGCAGAACAAACAAGCAAGTAAGTGAGGGAACATCAGGTGTTAGAGGTTATGGGGAGAAGGCAGGAGAATGGGGTTAGGAGGGAGAGAGATAGATCAGCCATGATTGAATGGCAGAGTAGACATGATGGGCTGAATGGCCTAATTCTGCTATTTCTTATGACATAATCAAGGGAATTCAAAGGTAAATTGATTCTATTTTAATGCAAGACATATCTCTGTGTTAAATTAAATTAAAAAAATAATTGACACAGGTTTCTCTCCTCTGATATTCATGAGGGTGAAGCGATTCTTTGTGAGGGTACCCATTCTCACCTAACACACAGCTAACAATAGCCTGTTTCCTTTATCATTGTTACTTTTTTGCATATCTTTCATTCATTTGTTCTATATCTCTCTACATCATCGTCTCGATCTATTTCCCTTTCACCTGACTCTCAGTCTGAAGAAGGGTCTCGACCCGAAACATCATCTATTCCTCCAGAGATGCTGCCTGACCTGCTGAGTCACTCCAGCATTTTGTGTCTATCTTCACTTTAAATCAGCATCTGCAGTACCTTCTTACACATAAATGTGAGGTGATGCATTTTGGGAGTACGAATAAAGCTAGAACATACACTATGAATGGTAGAGTCTTAGAGACTCTACCATTCATTCTACCAGAAGATTGAGGGGGGGATCTTATAGAAACTTACAAAATTCTTAAGGGGTTGGACAGGCTAGATGCAGGAAGATTATTCCCGATGTTGGGGAAGTCCAGAACTAGGGGTCACAGTTTAAGGATAAGGGGGAAATCTTTTAGGACTGAGATGAGAAAATCATTTTTTACACAGAGAGTGGTGAATCTGTGGAATTCTCTGCCACAGAAGGTAGTTGAGGCCAGTTCATTGGCTATATTTAAGAGGGCGTTAGATGTGGCCCTTGTGGCTAAAGGGATCAGGGGGTATGGAGAGAAGGCAGGGATGGGATACTGAGTTGGATGATCAGCCATGATCATATCGAATGGCGGTGCAGGCTCGAAGGGCCGAATGGCCTACTCCTGCACCTATTTTCTATGTTTCTAGAGAGTACTGAAAAACAGAGGGTTCTCAGAGTACATGTCGATAGATCCTTGTAGGTGCGTAACATTTTTCGGAAGGCAAAGAATACAAGCCTACATTAATCTGAGCACTGAATACAGAAACAGAGAAATTATGCATCTGGAATACCATGTGCAATTCTGGTCAATATGTAAACAGGAAAGATGTTATGGCACTGGAGAGGGTGCAGAGGCAATTCACCAGGAGGTCACCTGGATGGAGCAGTTCAGTTATGAGGCGAGAATGGAGAAGCAAGGTCTGTTCACCCTGGAGACAAAGATGTTAAGGAGGTATAGATAGGGTGGACTATAGAAAAACCTTTCCAAAGTCAAAGTAGATAAAACTAGAAGATGTAGGTTTAGGGTAAGTGGGGAAAGAGAATATGATGGAGACCATCATCACAGAGAGTGAGAAGTACCTGGAATGCACTGCCTGAGAGAGTGGTTGCATCTGGTTTGCTGACAGCATTTCAGAAATGTCCAGCTGAGCACTTGAATCACTTAGGCATAGAGAGTCATCCACCAAGTGTTGGGTAATGGGTTACTATGGAGAAGTGCCCACTGGTCAGCGTTAGCCAGAATAGCCTGAAAACAGTTGTACTATTTCATCATCATCATCATCCTTTTATTGTCATCATGCAAAGCAACAATTGTACAGTGCATGATACTCCGGTTAAGGTCTAATTAGAGTTTTAGACAATTGCAGAATTATTTTAAAGTATTCTAGTTGCATAAAGGGAAATTTCATTTAAGTTGAAGATGAACACAAAAAGCTGGAATTACTCAGCGGGACAGGCAGCATCTCTGGAGAGAAGGAATGGGTGACGTTTCGGGTCGAGACCCTTCTTCAGACTTTTCATTTAAGTTATTTACCTTCACTTGGGTTTACCAGGTATGGTACCCTTTATAATGTTAGCAATAAATTAGAACATACCCACAAAAGCAGGTGTCCAAAAGCAAACACGTCGGATGCAAGGGTAGCAGACTGGCCACTTCTGACCTCTGGGGCTACAAGATTCACTTTATCAGCCACCATCCAGCCGACAATATTACGTTGATCCTACATATACAGAAACACGATTAACCATCATGGATTGCGTATCCAAAGCATTGCAAAAAAAATATTTGTTATGACAAAGAGGTCCTCTGCAGTTGTACAGAACCCTGGTGAGACCACACCTGGAGTATTGTGTGTAGTTTTGGTCTCCAAATTTGAGGAAGGACATTTTTGCTATTGAGGGAGTACAGCATAGGTTCACTAGGTTCATTCCCAGGATAGCGGGACTGTCATATGTTGAGGGAATGGAGCGACTGGGCTTGTATACACTGGAATTTAGAAAGATGAGAGTGGATCTTATTGAAACATATAAGATTATTAAGGGATTGGACCCGCTAGAGGCAGGAAACATGTTCCCAATGATGGGGAGTCCAGAACCACAGTTTAAGAATAAGGGGAAGGCCATTAAGAACGGAGGAAAAACATTTTCACCCAGAGAGTTGTGAATCTGTGGAATTCTCTGCCTCAGAAGGCAGTGGAGGCCAATTCTCTGGATGCTTTCAAGAGAGAGTTAGATAGAGCTCTTAAAAATAACGGAGTCATGGGATATGGGGAGAAGGCAGGAACGGGGTACTGATTGTGGATAATCAGCCATGATCACAGTAAATGGCGTACTCCTGCATCTATTGTCTATTATCTATTGTCTATTGACTCAGGAATATCAATCTATATGGATATAGTAGCAACAAATATATATTTTTCACATAATTTATTTCAATTTTAACAATTTGCAAATGCATCTAAATGCCTAAGATATTTCATAAATTACATACATATCAGGTATTGTTTGGTATTTTTGTTGGGGTAATAAGTCTTATTTCTGACCACATTATTTTCCATTTCCCTCAACAATTTGGTTGATTGATGATATTAAGTTTCACCATATAAACTTTATGAAAAAATATAAATCGTTTAAAATGAGAAAACATAACATAATAAATCTCTAAAATTAAAAAAAATGTTAATGATGGAATATAAAAATGGAAAATTTAGTTTTGTGGTATCACTGTTATAAATATGCATCAGGGCACAAAAGGGGTAGATAATTTTGATCAGTTTATTTTGTTATATGCCTGAAAACAGTTTCGTTTACAATTAAAAGTGGTGAATTCTGCTTTATCATAATGCTATTTGAATCAATTCAGTCTCATATCTAGCAACTATCTGTAAACCACAAAACACTTCAAAGTTAAGTATATGAAAACATGCAAGGTGAGAGATGAATAACACAAGAAGAGGTGATAATCCCATATCTCAGGTGTTCTTCAAAGATGCACTGCATGTCTTAAACATGCAACCTCTAGCACCCTAGGGAAGTTTTGCAGGTGTCCAACAATATTTAAGTCACACATTATCAATTAGTTTGTTCATTCGTTGCTAGGTCATAATCCTGGTACACCTAAAAGACACAAGAAAGCACCTCCAGCTCATGGACTGCAATGTACAGGAAGACAGTCATCTCCATCTTCCATGCCATTTATAGGGAGAAGCATCAAATCCTGGTCATACCAATAATATAAGCAACCTCAAAAATGCCTCTTAATAAATACATAGGCGGTGATATACCGCACCACTCACAGCAGACTTGGTAAAATCGAAGTCTCCAACGATACCATGTTCACGATTGACAGCAAACACATTATGAGGATGGAGGGCGCCGTGAACAATATTTGAGCTATGAAGTGTCTGTAATCCTGTTGCAACGCCTCGCATTACTTTAATTACCTCCTTTAAACAGAAATGATGGAGGATAATTTAACTATCTGACAGTCAAACACACAAATTACTGGCTGCAGTGCTCTATATTTGTGTACGAGATTTAAGATTGCACTCATTTTTAACTGAATATTACTGACGATCCATTAAGATTTATCTGATGCATGCGCCCAGAATGCAAGGTTTACACACAGGTAGATTAAATTCACAATATGATTACATACACTATAATCTAGGAACTGGAAATTCAGATATCTTATCACATAAACCATAAATCACAGTTTCCCAAATTATTTTCAAATTTACAATTCTACCATCTAGAAATCCAACAGCAGCAGGCGAAAGAGAACACCATAAACGACCCATCTTCACCTCAACCGAACAAAAGATCTTAGTTGGGAAACGTATTGCCTCTTCTCCTATCATTGGAGCAACAGACTACCTCAGACTTTTGGACAAAACCTGCCAACGCAACAACCTTTGGATGCAGGCAACCCTGTCGTAATTCTCATAGGACTCCTCTGCAGGGATGTGAACTCTTCCTCCAAGAAGTTAACACCAGGGCTATACCTTCTCCCGATCTAGTTCTGAACAATGTTTCTAGTTAACCACCCTTTTTGTGGAATTCCCTGCCACACAGTGGACGCCAAATCACTGGATGGATTTAAGAGAGAGTTAGATAGAGCTCTAGGGGCTAGTGGAATCAAGGGATATGGGTAGAAGGCAGGCATGGGTTATTGATTGGGGACGATCAGCCATGATCGTAATGAATGGCGGTGCTGGCTCGAAGGGCCGAATGGTCTCCTCCTGCACCTATTTTCTATGTTTCTATGATAACACTCTCAGTCATGTGTCACACTGCATGCCATTGCTAAAAACGTTCCCATCTGCCAAAATGTGAGTTAGTTGTTTTTAATATGCAGTGGACTCAAATTTAAATAGGTTACATTTTCCACGCATCCTCCATAAATAAACATGAGCCATTCTCCGGCAACTGCAGTCTCTGGAGGAGGTCATTAGTTATCCGAAATATCCGAGTTCTGGTTGAGTAGTAACTGGACATTTTACAAAGGTGTCATTAATGGCTCTGGAGACATTTTCCAGCAAAAACCACAGAGCGGAAAATTGGAGGGAACCAAATATAAATCTTTAAATGCCATCCCACAATACAAGGCACCATGATGGGAAAAATGTAAATTAATCTTATTTTTAACTCACTCGTGTTTGAAAATTCCAGGTTGCTATTTTTTTTTAAACATAGTTGCAAGCCATTTTCTTTTTTTCAATTGACCCGATTAATGAACAGATAAAACTCACCGCTGAGTTTAGGGGGTTGGTGTCCTGCACAGTTTTCAGACTACATCCTGGATAAAAGGGTAACATGACATATGCTACTGGCTCAGACTGAGGAAAAAATATAGAACAGAAACATGATATCCTCAAAGAACATCACTCAGATTAAACAATAGATTATATTTAAAGATTTATTATCACTGAACACACAGCCATAATTCTATTAGTGGATTAACTTAAACTAAAAAAAGGTACATTGGTCAGAAACAAAAATGCTGTTTTAAATTTTATCAGCTCCGTAAATTTTCCCTTCAATTGTCCCACTTTTCCTCATGTATCCAACAATGATTTATTTTCTTGGCCCTATTTTAGAGTCCCATGTACAGTGCCCTCCATAATGTTTGGGACAAAGACCTATCATTTATTTATTTGCCACTATTTTTATACATTTTGGTTTCATCATGTAGAAATTACAGCAGTGTTTATACACAGTCCCCCCATTTCAGGGCACCATAATGTTGGGGATACAGCAATATCATGTAAATGAAAGTAGTCATGTCTAGTATTTTGTTGCATATCCTTTGCATGCAATGACTGCTTGAAGTCTGTGATTCATGGACATCATCAGTTGCTGGGTGTCTTCTCTGGTGATGCTCTGCCAGGCCTGTATTGCAGACATCTTTAGCTTATGTTTGTTTTGGGGGCTAGTCCCCTTCAGTTTTCTCTTCAGCATATAAAAGGCATGCTCAATTGGGTTCAGATCGGGATATTGACTTGGCCACTCAAGAATTGACCATTTGTTAGCTTTGATAAACTCCTTTGTTGCTTTAGCAGTATGTTTGGGATCATTGTCTTGCTGTAGAATGAACCGCTGACCAATGAGTTTTGAGGCATTTGTTTGAACTTGAGCAGATAAGATGTGTCTATACACTTCAGAATTCATTATGCTACTGCCTTCAGCAGTTGTATCATCAATGAAGATAAGTGAGCCAGTACCTTCAGCAGCCAGGCCATAACACCCCCACCACCATGTTTCACAGATGGGGTGGTATGCTTTGGATCTTGGGCAGTTCCTTCTCTCCTCCATACTTTGCTTTTGCCATCACTCTGAAATAAGTTAATCTTCGTCTCATCTGTCCACAAGACCTTTATCCAGAACTGTGGTTGCTCTTTTAAGTACTTCTTGGCAAAATGTAACCTGGCCATCATATTTTTGCGGTTAACCAGTGGTTTGCATCTTGCGGTGTAGCCTCTATATTTCGTTTCATGAAGTCTTCTGCGGACAGTGGTCATTGACAAATGCACACGTGACTCCTGACGAGTGTTTCTGATCTGTCAGACAGGTGTTTGTTTTTTTTTCTTTATTTAGAGAGAATTCTTCTGTTATCAGCTGTGGTCTTCCTTGGCCTGCCAGTCCCTTTGTGATTAGTAAGCTCACCAGTGCTCTCTTTCTTCTTAATGATGTTCCAAACAGTTGATTTTGGTAAGCTTAAGGTTTGGCTGATGTCTCTAACAGTTTTATTCTTGTTTCTCAGTCTCATAATGGCTTATTTGACTTTCATTGGCACATCTTTTGTCCTCATGTTGATAAACAGCAATAAAAGTTTCCAAAGGTGATGGAAAAACTGGAGGAAAGTCTAGGTGCTGAGACCTCTCTTATTAAGGAGGCAATTAAACATTCCTGAGCAATTACAAACGCCTGTGAAGGCATGTGTCCCAAACATTATGATGCCCTGAAATGGGGGGACTATGTATAAACACAGCTGTAATTTCTACATGGTGAAACCAAAATGTATAAAAATGGCCTTTAATAAAATATGACAATGTGCACTTTAACCACATGTGATTTTTTTTAATTACAAATCTCAAATTGTGGATTCCAGAGGCAAATAAATAAATGATAGGTCTTTGTCCCAAACATTATGTAGGTTGTTACTTTGCTCTGTTCTAATATCATAACATTGCCCACGGGTGTCTTATTCAAAGACATGATCAAGCTGTTCAGGATTTCTCCACTACTGACCCCTGACCGGTGGTTCAACATCCAATTTTAGATGATTCACTAGCTTCTTCAGTTAAACACGGGAATATCAAAGCCACCAAATGACTCTTCACCCACCCACCCAGCACCCAGCACAAATTTGATGCTCCCACATTAATCAATTCAATTCTTCTGGTCAGCACCTTTCAATCTTAGGCTTACCTACAGATCTCACATCATCTCTATAAAAATAAATTCCAGTCAGCAACATAAACATGGACTCATCCAACTGCTGTTAAAATTGTCAACCAGTTGATTCAGATTTAACTATTCAATAGCTGAATCTGAATCTTTTCCTTCCAAATCAACTATTCAGGTAGTTTTATGATCAATCCCAAATACTCTAGACTGACCAAAATGCAATTAATACAAATCACAGTTGTATTCATACAGGAAAGCTTGCTCAAACAACATTCTTATCCTTCATAACCCACACTGCCTCCCAGTTATACTTTAAAACTCTCAGCCTTGTGTTCAGATCCTTCCTCTTTTAGTTTTCTTGATGCTCCTCATCTAGATGCTCCCCATGACTCTCATGCACTTATTCCTTCCATGTTCCCACTATTGGTAGATTTGTTCGGTCACCTTGGACTTCATTCAAAGCTTCTCCATCTCTCTCCCCTGTTTAGTTGCATCTTAAACCTATCTCTTCAATAAGTTTATGGTTACAGCCCATAACATTTTAATTTTGTCGCATTACATCAAACGTTAAGCGTGAGAGAGCCTATTTTCCAACTTAGAGACACTATACAAATACGTTGCTATTTCTATTTTTAAAGTTTCTCACTTTGCAAGCAAACAGGTACAGAATTGGTAGAAGTCCAGAGTTTTCCTTCAACACAGACCAAGCTCGGTGATATGCAGCTGCCCTTTCAATCATGTTGGCCTCAGTGGCAAAATCCACAGAATAGCCCTGCAAAAAAACATAGCACATTAATCTGGAGACAAACAACAAAAACACTTTGTGCAGCAATCAAAGAAAAGCAATGAATTAAGCACCAACTCAAATTCACATGATGGAGACGGGAAGGAGTCATGTAATAAACACCATTATTTACCTTTAAGAGAATTCTCTTGGATTTAACTTCAGAGCACACCAATGATCGCTTGCTGCTCAATTCTCTCATGGGCTCTGGATCAAACAAATCACGCTCCAGGCTCTCGGTGAGTAGTCCGGCAGATTGCTGGAGGAAAAAGATAAGGGTCGGAGTTCGGAATTTAAATTATTTGCAATTAACAGAGAACATTCAACAGTCCGTGAAATAGATAACAGGGTGTAAATGTTCTGCATAGTACAGCATTTTTTGCATAATACGTAAAAGAATGCAATTTAAATACTAATCAAATTTCCTAGCTTAGTTGTGCAGTTCTGCAGTGTGTGTGCGCGCAATGTGCATCATTGTTGCACAAATTTGTTCTGGAGATTCAAAGCTCACGTACAAATCAAGAAACCACACCAAATCAACCATTAACCATGGCCGTCCGAAGGGGGCGTGCGTTGGGTGCGACCGCACCCCCCTTTTTTCCCCCCTAAGAAAAAAAATCACAAAGAAAAAAAAAAAAAAAAAAAAATCACAAAATAAAATCAACGTTTCCACTTTGGATACGGCCATTTCTCTGTTCTCCCATCGCCGGGCAAGAGTGGCTGAATCTGAACCCAACGGCTGTAACCCCAACACCAGACGCCGCTGCAGCGGAGCCCGCTTCCCTCGCCTCCCCCCGCCGCCGGTGCCCAAGCCATCTTCCCCCACCACCTCCGCTGACCCCATGCCACCCCCGCTGGGCTCATGTCACCCCCGCTGGGCCCACGCCACCCCCGCTGGGCTTATGCCACCCGCCCTGGGCCCATGCCACCCCCGCTGGGCCCACGACACCCATGTTGGGCCCACGCCACCCCCGCTAACCTCCGCTGGTTCCACGCCACCCTCGCTGACCCCCGTTGGGCCCGCGCCACCCCCGCTGGGTCCACGCCACCCACGCCGACCCCCGCTGGGCCCACGCCACCCCCGCTGGGTCCACGCCACTCCCGCTGGGCCCACACCACCCCCGCTGGGCCCACGCCACCCCCGCTGGGCCCACGCCAACCCTCCTGGGCCCACGCCACCCCTGCTGACCCCCGCTGGGCCCTCACCACCCCCGCTGGGCCCACGCCACCTTCATCCCCCCCGCCCGCTGGTCCCGCGCCACCTTCATCTTCGCCCCCCCCCGCAAGAAAGGGGGTGATGAGAGAGGGGGGAGGGGGAGAGAGAGAGGGAGGGGAGAGAGATGGGGGAGGGGAGAGGGAAAGGGGGATTATCTTTAGTGAGATTGCAAAATTAAGGTAGGTTTTAGAGCTATTATATTTTCTCCTCCATATGAATAATATTAAACAATATCAAATAATATCAAACAATTGGAACTGCTTTCTTTTCCTTGATAACAATACTGAAAAATATGAATTCCATAGTTTGTGACATAAATATACATTTTAATAGGATCATTATATACAGATGTAACATTTCAATTTCGAGATCGGGGGGAGGTTGGGTGCAAATATGCGTCAAGCCGATAGCCTAATCGTTAAAGAGTTAAAAGATAGCCTTATCAATAAAGAGCTGAGAAGAGGAATCAGAGCTGCCAAGGAAAGGTACTCTGAGAAGTTGAGGAGCAAGTTCTCTGCTAGTGACCCTTCTTCAGTTTGGAAGGGCTTGCAAGAAATCACCAGCTATAAGAGGAAAGCCCCCCCGCTCTTTGGACAATCGTCAGCTGACGAACGACCTGAATGAGCTTTACTGCAGGTTTGAAAATCAGAAACGTAACCCTGGTACCCCTTCCCCAACAAACACAGCCAAACCCCAGTCTGCAAAGAATGGACCCTGCACCCTCTCCTTCCCATTCACCACTTTACACCTACTTAAGGCAAGACTCCAGTATGAAAAGAGTGGACCCTTTCCCACCCCAACCAACACTTCACACCCACTCACAGCCTGACTTCAGTCTGCAAAGACTGGGCCCTTCTACACCCACCCCACTCCAATCACCACTTCACACCCAATTACTCATTTTTAACCAGTCCCTGCCTGCTTCAAAGTCTCCACTATTGTCCCTGTACTCAAAAAGGTAAGGATTACTGGCTTGTCGCACTGACCTCTGTAGTCATGAAGCGTTGAAAGGCTTGTGCTGGCCAGGCTGAAAAATATCACAATCCCTCTGCTGGACCATCTGCATTTTGCATATTGGGCCAATAGATCTGTGGATGACGCAGTCAATCTGGGCCTGCACTTCATCCTTCAGCACCTAGACCGCCAGGGAACCTATGCGAGGATATTGTTTTATTGATTTTAGCTCTGCATTCAACACCATTGTGCCAGAGCTACTAAGCTCCAAACTTTCTGAGTTGGCTGTGCCTGAACCCCTCTGTCGGTGGATCACCAACTTTCTGACAGAGAGGAAGCAGCATGTGAGGCGGGAAGGCATATCTCGGACCCGCAAATGCTCAGCATAGGAGCACCGCAAGATGCGTACTCTCCCCTCTCCTCTACTCTCGCCACACCATTGACTGCACCTCCACAGACACCTCTGTCAAGCTTCTCAAGTTTGCGGATGACACAACCCTGATTGGACAGATCCAGGATGGGGATCTCTGTACTACCATATAACCATATAACAATTACAGCACGGAAACAGGCCATCTCGGCCCTACAAGTCCGTGCCGAACAACTTTTTTCCCCTTAGTCCCACCTGCCTGCACTCATACCATAACCCTCCATTCCCTTCTCATCCATATGCCTATCCAATTTATTTTTAAATGATACCAACGAACCTGCTGCCGCCACCACTTCCACTGGAAGCTCATTCCACACCGCTACCACTCTCTGAGTAAAGAAGTTCCCCCTCATGTTACCCCTAAACTTCTGTCCCTTAATTCTGAAGTCATGTCCTCTTGTTTGAAT
Source organism: Amblyraja radiata (assembly GCF_010909765.2). Taxonomy (NCBI): domain Eukaryota; kingdom Metazoa; phylum Chordata; class Chondrichthyes; order Rajiformes; family Rajidae; genus Amblyraja; species Amblyraja radiata. Next base: position 52,540,911 of record NC_045957.1, on the reverse strand, counting down.
CTTCCCTATTCTCAAAGGGAAAAGCTTGATCACATCAACTCTGTCTATCCCTCTCATCATTTTAAAGACCTCTATCAAGTCCCCCCTTAACCTTCTGCGCTCCAGAGAATAAAGACCTAACTTATTCAACCTATCTCTGTAACTTAGTTGTTGAAACCCAGGCAACATTCTAGTAAATCTCCTCTGTACTCTCTCTATTTTGTTGACATCCTTCCTATAATTGGGCGACCAAAATTGTACACCATACTCCAGATTTGGTCTCACCAATGCCTTGTACAATTTTAACATTACATCCCAGCTTCTATACTCAATACTCTGATTTATAAAGGCTAGCATACCAAAAGCTTTCTTTACCACCCTATCTATATGAGATTCCACCTTCAAGGAACTATGCACGGTTATTCCCAGATCCCTCTGTTCAACTGTATTCTTCAATTCCCTACCATTTATCATGTACGTCCTATTTTGATTTGTCCTGCCAAGGTGTAACACCTCACATTTATCAGCATTAAACTCCATCTGCCATCTTTCAGCCCATTTTTCCAAATGGCCTAAATCACTCTGTAGACTTTGGAAATCCTCTTCATTATCCACAACACCCCCTATCTTGGTTTCATCTGCATACTTACTAATCCAATTTACCACCCCTTCATCCAGATCATTGATGTACATGACAAATAACAAAGGACCCAACACAGATCCCTGAGGTACCCCACTAGTCACCTGCCTCCAACCCGACAAACAGCCATCCACCATTACCCTCTGGCTTCTCCCATTCAGCCACTGCTGAATCCATCTTGCTATATACCCAACAGTTTAACCTTCTTAACCAACCTTCCATGAGGAACCTTGTCAAAGGCCTTACTAAAGTCCATATAGACAACATCCACTGCTTTACCCTCGTCAATTTCCCTAGTAACCTCTTCAAAAAATTCAAGAAGATTAGTCAAACATGACCTTCCAGGCACAAATCCATGTTGACTGTTCCTAATCAGACCCTGTTTATCCAGATGCTTATATATATTATTTCTAAGTATCTTTTCCATTAATTTGCCCACCACGGAAGTCAAACTAACAGGTCTATAATTGCTAGGTTTACTCTTAGAACCCTTTTTAAACAATGGAACAACATGTGCAGTACGCCAATCCTCGGGGACTATTCTCGTTTCTAATGACATTTGAAATATTTCTGTCATAGCCCCGGCTATTTCTACACTAACTTCCCTCCTAGGGAATATCCTGTCAGTACCTGGAGACTTATCCACTTTTATATTTTTCAAAAGTGTCAGTACTTCTTTTACTTTGAAACTCATAGTATCCATAACTACTCTACTCGTTTCCCTTACGTCACATAATTCAATATCCTTCTCCTTGGTGAATACCGAAGAAAATAAATTGTTCAATATCTCCCCCATCTCTTTTGGCTCTGCAGATAGCTGCCCACTCTGTTTCTCTAATGGACCAATTTTATCCCTCGTTATCCTTTTGCTATTAATATAGCTGTAGAAACCCTTTGGATTTACTTTCACCTTATTGCCAAAGCAACCTCATATCTTCTTTTAGCTTTTCTAATTTCTTTCTTAAGATTCTTTTTACATTCCTTATACTCCACAAGCACCTCATTTACTTCATGCTGCCTATAATTATTGTAGATCTCCCTCTTTTTCCGAACAAGATGACCAATTTCCCTTGAAAACCAGGGCTCTTTCCAATTTTTACTGTTTCCTTTCAACCAAACAGGAACATAAAGATTTTGTACTCTTAAAATTTCCCCTTTAAATGTCCACCATTTCTCTTCTACATCTTTCCCATAAAACAAAATGTCCCAGTCCACTCCTTTTAAATCATCTCGCATCTCATCAAGTTAGCCTTTCTCCAATCAAAAATCTCAACCCTAGGTCCAGTTCTGACCTTCTCCATCTGTACTCTTTTCAGTTTGACATCTTTCCTATAACATGGTGCCCGAACTGAACACAATATTCTAAATGCGGTCTCACCAAAGTCTTATACAACTGCAACATGACCTCCCAACTTCTATACTCAATACTCTGACTGATGAAGGCCAAAGTGCCAAAATACTTTTTGACCATCTGATATACCTGCGACACGACCTTCAAGGAACCATGCAACCATCAACCATTCCTCTGCCCACGTGGCTAATTGATCCAGATCCTGCTGCAATCTTTCACAACCATCTTCACTATCTGCAAAACCACTCACTTCTGTATCATCAGCAAACTTGCTAATCTTGCCCTGTTCTGTGACGTTTCACAGAGTGCTGGAGTAACTCAGCGGGCCAGGCTGAGTATAGAAGTTGGGAGGTCATGTTGCAGTTGCATAAGAAGTTGGTGAGGCCGCATTCAGAGTATTGTGTTCAGTTCTGGGCACCATGTTATAGAAAATATGTCTTCAAACTGGAAACGGTACAGTGAAGATTTATGAGGATGTTGCCAGGACTAGAGAGCCAGAGCTATAGGGAGAGGTTGAGTAGGCTGGGACTCTATTTCATGGAGCACAGGAGGATGAGGGATGATCTAATAGAGGTGTATGAAATCATGATTTGAATAGATGAGTCTTTTGCCCAGAGTAAGTGAATCGAGGAGCAGAGGACATAAGTTTAAGGTGAAGGGCAAAAGATTTAATAGGAATCTGTGGGGTATGTTTTTCACACAAAGGGTGGTAGGTGTATGGAACAAGCTGCCAGAGGAGGTATTTGAGGCAGGGACTATCGCAACATTTATGAAACAGTTAGACAGGTACATGGATAGGACAGGTTCGGAGGGATATGGATCAAACGTGGGCAGGTGGGACTAGTGCAGATGGGACATGCTGGGCCGAGGGGCCTGTTTCCACACTGTATCACCCTATGACTCTCAAACCCATTCTCCTGCCTTCTCCCCATTACCTCTGACACCGGTATCAATCAAGAATCTATCAATCTCCTCCTGAAAAATGTCCATTGACTTGACATCCACAGCTGTCTGTGGCAATGAATTCCACAGTTCACCACCCTCTGACTTAAGAAATTCCTGCTCATCTCCTTCCTAAAGGAATGTCTTTTAATTCTGAGGCTGTGGCCACTGGTCCTAGACTCTCCCACTAGTGGAAACATCCTCTCCAAATCCACTCCATCCAGGTTTTTACCAGGCTGGGACAGACTGCAACAGCTTCACACCGTGTTCCAAAGCTTGTGTCCTGTCCTGCATCACCCAAGGCAGCAGAGACGTTATAGGAGATGGCAAGCACCGTAACAAAGTAGCTCACGATGGTTTGGGTAACATTCAGGACTGTCTATGCATGGCACATCATGAATATTACTGAAGAACGGTATTGACTCGAACTATAATCTATACCTTTTCTCCAGAGATGCTGCCTGACTCACTGAGTTACTCCAGCACTCTGTGACATGTCACCTATCCATGTTCTCCACAGATGCTGCCTGACTCACTGAGTTACTCCAGCACTCTGTGACATGTCACCCATCCATGTTCTCCACAGATGCTGCCTGACTCGCTGAGTTACTCCAGCACTCTGTGAAACGTCGCCTATTCATATTCTCTGCAGATGCTGCCTGACCCACTGAGTTACTCCAGCACTTTGTGACTATTTTCCTTCACCCATCTGCCCAAGCCCACTCTCCCCCCTCCTTTCTACCGATAAACTGCCTTTACATTTCACTCCTCTTTCAAATCTGCTCTACTTATCTACATGCATTTTTCTTCTTCACTTTTTAGTCATAGAATAATGCAGTGTGGAAACAGGCCCTTCAGCCCAACTTGCCCACACCGACCGACATGTCCCATCTAAACTAGTCCCACTCACACGCGTTTGGCCCATATCCATCTAAATCTGTCCTATCCATGTACGTGTCCAAATGTCTCTTAAACATTAGGATAGTCCCAGCCTTAACTGCCTCCTCTGGCAGCTCGTTACATACACCCAGCACCCTTTGTGTGAATAAGCTACCTCTCAGGTTCCTGTTAATTTCTGAAATATTGGTCATAAATTTGGTGCAGAAATGCTCCAAAATAAGGCTGAGAATGCATCAGAGAGCATCTAAAACCCCTGAGCTTCCAGGGTCCTTAAGCAGGCCCTGGACCCTGGAATCGAGGGACTTCACGCTTCGCATTCGTGATGTGTGCAGCGCGCACATTATTTCACATTAAGTTTTTTGTAATCCTGTCATGCCACCCCCCTTTTTGAAAAGCTTCGTACGGGCCTGTTAACTGAGCGGAGGACTCCCCGGGCATTAGTTCAAAGGTGACAAGCTGCCTTGGAATTCATGCGTCTGCTGGCTTGCAAGTAGGCCTGTTCTCTAGTACATGCTTCCCCCCCCCCCCAAAACCACCACCACCCAACATCTCTCTCCCTACCCTCTGTCGCCGCCTTTCAGGTTCCCTCAAATATGAAGCTGTCCCTCCCCCTTGTCACCCGTCTCCATCCCAATTCTTCACTAATCGATCCACTGTGTGACCGAGGCTCTGTGCCCGCGCTGCTCCCAATCTCCACCTCATATATTCTTGTTATGCATCCATCTTTAAATACAGTGCAACCTCAATATAATGCCTGAACCCCTCTCCCCCTCTGACCTCTTTCTGCTCCATCACCCAATGCGACCCAATACATGACCAATGGAGGAAATATATGATTAACCTCACAAAGCCTGATGTGCTGAGCACACATGGGGATTGATGAACAGAGGAACCTGGCTTCCACAGAACCTCCCGTGCCATCCAGGGACATGATATACAAATTCAAGAAGCACATTAATACCATAATTGTCACTAATCTCCTCAGCAAGAATGTAAAGACTGCGTGGAGGGGGAAAGGAGCATTGTAGTTACATACGTATCACTGAGAAATTCAATAGCAACAATGCTCAATTCGTTAGACTTTACACAAGGCCTCTTCTTACGTGGCTTTGCCAGTGTAAAGCATCTCACCTCGATCAGTAAAAAGTTGGCCATCACCAGGTCCAGGAATATTACAGTAAATAGATGGGTGTGGTGGAGAGAGATGGGTGGGGAGGAGAGAGAGATGTTTATAAAGTGGGGGTGGATTAGGGGGTTGGTAGGTCGGATGCGGCTGGCCATCTCACCAGTCATATATACTGGAAACAGGCCCTTCGGCCCAACCTGTCCATGCCAACCAAGTTGCCTAACAGAGGTAGTCCCATTCGCTTGCAACTGGCCCATATCTCAAACCTGGAGTAAAGACCGTGGCTATTCACTGTATCCATGGCCCTCATGATTTTATAAACTCCTATAAGGCTCGCCCCTCTGCCTCCTACACTCCAAGGGAAAAGTAGTAATAGCTTACCCAGCCTCTCCTTATAACTCAACACTAGTTCCAGCAACATCCTTCCCATGGCCGGGTGGCCAGAACTGTACACAATACTCCAAGTGAGGCCTTACCAAAGACTTGCACAGCTGTAACATGAAGTCCTAACTCCTGTACTCAATATCCTGTCAGATGCTAAAAGCTTTCTTCACCACCCAATCAACCTGTGCCACCACTTTTAATGAACTATGTCCTTGCATCCCTGAGTTTCTGTGTTTTACTGTACGCCCCAGGGCCCTGCTCAATCTTCAAATCTCTATCTCAAAATCACACAGAAGCAGTTTTCATGGGTACTGCCAAAGCCTGCCTTTGTAGGAATATCCTCTAGCTAATGTGGGCCACTCCAATTCAAATAGAAAATCCTGGCAATTATAAATAGAAGGGCACTGCATATTGTCAGACAGAACGATAACAAGGATCCTGGAAACTAAATTGCAGTTCCTGACTTCATAATGTTCAATTTTTCATAAAAATTCAATCATGTCATGCACAAGAACATTACATCATGCAATCTAATATCTAGGCAATTAGATTTCCAAGCACAAGATAGACAGTGTTTATAGAATTAATTGCATTTGTGGTTTTCCGGTTTTGTTAAGTACATAATTAATTGAAATATATAACTTGGGAAATATCCTCTTCTGCACACATGAAGTCAAATCCATCAACGAACTATTCAATTTGCTCACTCTGTCACTTCCACAAACAGTGAACTTAGGACCGTGGAAACTAGAATAAAATATTCATAGAAACAGGCCCTTCGGCCCGCCGTCCACAATGACCATCGTCCACCCGTTCACACTAGTGAGATGTTATCTCACACACTCCCTACACACTAGAGGCCATTTCCAGTAGACCATTTCCATAACCTACAAACCTGCACGTCTTTGGGATGTGGGAGGAAACCGGGCAACCCGGAGGAAATCCTCGTGATCACAGAGAGAATGTGTGAACTCCACGCAGACAGCACCCACGGTCAGGATAGTTGGCACTATGAGGCAGCAGATCTACCAGCTGTGTCAGTTTAAAAAAGTTGTACATCCAAATATAAAAACGTGAATATTATATCAAGTAGATGTCCTACTGCTCATTACCATGTAACTTTTGATTGCTGCTTCAGGATGGAGCAGAGGAAGCTCAGGAAACCAACGCTGAACAATATTGTCAAGCCTCTCCTGTAAAGGAAAAGCACATCCATTCAACTGCCATGCTAAACAAAATCCACAAAACCTCAGAAACACTTCCTCTGGCTATTCTGCAGATGTATCTATCATTTTGCAATTACCTGTTGGCAAAACTACAAAAACAAAATTTCTTGGAAATGGATGGGTTATATAAAACATACATAATTTAGTAAAATTAAGCATTTTAAAATTCCTTAACCTCAAGGGCAAAATGTTAGGGAAGCGATGATTATACAGTGATCAATATGTAAGTATGTATGGTTGGAAGATTTCGGTGTGGATGTATAGGAAGCCTACAGCATGACAAGTGACCAAATCCAAGTATAATTGCTGCATAGTTTTCCTCCCTTGTCCTAATTGGAAACAAGTGTCACAAATGGTCGCTGAACACCTCCGCTCAGTCCACCAAACCTATCTGATCTCCCGGTTGCTAAACATTTTAACTCCCCCTCCCATTCCCACACTGACCTTTCTGTCCTGGGCCTTTTCCATAGCCAGAGTGAGGCCCAGCGCTATTTGGTAGAACAGCACCTCATATTTCGCTTGGGCAGCTTACACCTCAGCAGTATGATAATTGATTTCTCTAACTTCAAGTAACCCTTGCTTTTCCTTCCTCTCCATCCCCTCCTTCTTCCCAGTTCTCCGACCAGTCTGAATGTAGTCTGACTGTTCCCCGATTACATTTGATCTTTGTTTGCTTTGTTGTCGCCTTGTCCTAGCTAACAATGATCTATTCTACATTTTCCATGATCATCCCTTTTGATCTCTTACACTTCCTTATCTCTGTAACTCCCGCTCCCCTGACGCTCAGTCTGAAGAAGGGTCTCGACCTGAGAAGTCACCCATTCCTTCTATCCAGAGATGTTGCCTGTCCCGCCGAGTTACTCCAGCATTTTGTGTCTATCTTAAGTGTAAACCAGCATCTGCAGTTCCTTCCTACATAATTTTATCATCTCCATTGTTATGCTGATGAAAACAACAGTAACGCATTTATATTGCAAAAGAGCCCATGGCGTTTTACAGGAGTTCAACCAAATAAAATTTGATATTGAGCGTAATAATGGGGCAACCTAATGATACTTCTCTACGAAACCACCAGGTAGCCACAGTGTAACACATTCTGGATACCCGAGCATCTGCTCTCCCACACCACCTTCTGACCAGTTACCGATTCTATGGGGTATTTTATACTGTTCTAAGCCAAGAAACTGGACAAATGTCCTTCCTCATCTCTGAAAGGGCACACACCATACAGCAATCTCTCCCTTTCTCCAATTTTGTGATCTGATTTGCATTTGCAGTGTTCCTGCTTTTATTTTAAAATGAGGTGCCTGAATATACTAAGAATCAATTTAAATTATTCACTGTTGCTTTCTGCAAGATCTCAATGGTTCTCCAAAATACAATGGCTCAATTTTAAAACAAGTATAACAAAGATATTTCTTCCTAGATATTATTATTGCAAGTTTCCCCAAATTCACTAAGAAGAAGAAAAATGTCAGCAACCATGATATAAAACTTACAATCTTTTCTTTTAATGAAATAATGTCTCCGGTTGGATAATTCATTATTTTTTCTTGAATGTTGGGTACTTAAATTTAAGATAAAATGATTCTAAACATAAAGCAGATAAACCTCAAATAGGAAACATTGGCAGAGGCTGGCACTTGATGCCTCAGTTCTTCTCTGTTTTGTTTGAATTTTCTCACAGAGAGTGGTGAGTGTGGAATTCTCTGCCTCAGAGGGTAGTGGAGACAGATTCTCTGGATGCTTTCAAGAGAGAGCTAGATAGGGCTTTTAAAAATAGCGGAGTCAGGGGATATGTTTGGGGACACCTACACCTTGGCACGACAAATCAAATAGGACGTACATGGTAAATCAAATAGGACGTACATGGTAAATGGTAGGGAATTGAAGAATGCAGTTGAACAGAGGGATCTGGGAATAACCGTGCATAGTTCCTTGAAGGTGGAATCTCATATAGACAGGGTGGTAAAGAAAGCTTTTGGTATGCTAGCCTTTATAAATCAGAGCATTGAGTATAGAAGCTGGGATTTAATGTTAAAATTGTACAAGGCATTGGTGAGACCAAATCTGGAGTATGGTGTACAATTTTGGTCGCCCAATTATAGGAAGGATGTCAACAAAAATAGAGAGAGTACAGAGGAGATTTACTAGAATGTTGCCTGGGTTTCAACAACTAAGTTACAGAGAAAGGTTGAATAAGTTAGGTCTTTATTCTCTGGAGCGCAGAAGGTTAAGGGGAGACTTGATAGAGGTCTTTAAAATGATGAGAGGGATAGACAGAGTTGATGTGGACAAGCTTTTCCCTTTGAGAATAGGGAAGATCCAAACAAGAGGACATGACTTCAGAATTAAGGGACAGAAGTTTAGGGGTAACATGAGGGGGAACTTCTTTACTCAGAGAGTGGTAGCGGTGTGGAATGAGCTTCCAGTGGAAGTGGTGGCGGCGGCAGGTTCGTTGGTATCATTTAAAAATAAATTGGATAGGCATATGGATGAGAAGGGAATGGAGGGTTATGGTATGAGTGCAGGCAGGTGGAACTAAGGGAAAATAATTGTTCGGCACAGTCTTGTAGGGCCGAGATGGCCTGTTTCCGTGCTGTAATTATTATATGGTTATATGATATGGGGAGAAGGCAGGAACGGGGTACTGATTGGGGATGATCAGCCATGATCAAATTGAATGGCAGTGCTGGCTCGAAGGGCCGAATGGGCTACTCCTGCACCTATTGTCTATTAATTTCTTAGTATTTAGTCATAGAGTCATACAGCTTGGAAACAGGCCCTTCGGCCCAACCTCCCCACAGCAACCAGCTAGCCTCATCTACACTACTCCCACCTGGCCCATATCCCTCTAAACCTTTCCTATCCATGTACCTATCTAAATGTTTCTTGAACATTGTGATAGTACTTACCTCAACTACCTCATCTGGCAGCTCGTTCCATACACCTAACTACCCTTTGTGTAAAAAATGTTATCCCTCTGGCTCTTATTAAATCTTTATCCCTCACCCTAAACCGATGTCCTCTGGTTCTCAATTCCCCTACGCTAGGTTAACATCTGTGCATTTACCCCCTTTATTCCTCTCAAGATCTTGTACACCTCTATAAGATCACCCTTCGTCCCCTTGTGCTCCAAGAAATAAAGTCCTAGACTGCTCAACCTCTCCATTTGCTCAGGCCCATGAGTCCTGGCCACATCCTTGTAAACCTTTTCTACATCCTTTCCATCTTAACAACAACTTTAATGTTGATAATAGATAGGAGCTATCTGTAATTTTTTAACATCCAACATGATTTCCATTATATTTCATCAAGAACGACTAATATGGTGATATTGTTTTAATATCCATACATATTCTTCTTTTTCACAGCAGATCTCTTCATAGATGTTATCTCGAAGTTTCTGTATTTCTTCCTTCATCTTCTGAACCTTCAAATCATCATAATTGTCCAACTACAAGAAGAAAATTGTGCATGCATCCTTATGCTTTATCTATGTACACAAGTAATTTGTTGATATGTCTATCTATATTACTAAATCTCTGTTCTTGACCGCTTTTGGCCGTCTGTGCTGCGATTTCCGAGAGAACGCCGCCACCTACGGCCGTCATTTTTGGCCACCTCGCTCAGAGTCCCCCTCCGCCGCATGTGTGCCGAGGATTTTTCCCGTCGATGAAAAAATGACAGAGATATTAATGTTTTTACAAAATTCCCCATTCTCTCTGCTGCCCCTGCTGGAGGGAGGGGGAGGGACTATAAAACCAGGAAGTGGTGTGCCTCAATTAGTCTCTGCAAGATGGAGCTCTGTCAAGTAGTCTCTGTCACTCAGCTCTGAATGACACTGAACAAATGTCTACATCACTGTGAGTACCCTTAATGTGGTTTGAAAATGAATATATGGTTAGTTTGAAATAAAAAAGCACTGCCTGCAAATGGTTGTTTGGGTTTGGGTTGAAGTAAAAAGGCACTCTCTCTCTCTCTCCCCTCCTCTCTCCCCCCACTTCTCTCTCTCCCTATCACTCTCTTTCTCTCTCTCTCCCCCGTCTCTCTCCCTTTCTCTCCCCCCCCCTCTCCTCTCTCCCCCCTCTCCTCTCCCCCCTCCCCCTCTCCTCTCCCCCCCTCTCCTCTCTCCCTCCTCTCCTCCCCCCTCTCTTCCACCCCCTCTCCTCTCCTCTCCCCCCCCTCTCCTCCCCCCCTCTCCTCTCCCCCCTCTCCTCCCCCCCCTCTCCTCTCCCCCACTCTCCTCTCCCCCCTCTCCTCTCCCCCCCTCCTCTCTCCCCCTCCCCTCTCCTCTCCCCTCCTCCCCTCCATCCCCTCCCCCACCGTCCCTCCCCTAAACCCCCCTCCCCTCCACACACCCCTACCCCCTTCCCTCCACCCTCCCTGCTCCCCGCCTCTCCCCCTCTCAGCACCCCCTCTCTCTAGGTATGTTGCAAAGCCTACCTGAAACGTCGCTGAAAATCTGTCGCTGAGGGTGTGCGCGATTTTGGCGCCGTTTAGAGGGGGCGGGTTTAAAACGCGATTTTCTCTAGGCTGTTCAAATCGAGGATGTTCAGCCTAGTTAATTATTAACGAAAAATCGCTGAAAGACCCCGTCGCAAAAGCTATTATTAGTTTTAAAGGCCTCGTAAAATAGTTATAGTAGTTTAAAAATCAATCTCTAAACCCGCGAACACCAGCAACCGCAGGGTCTCATAAAGCAGTCAACTGACGTAATGCTGTATATTTTTACATTAAAAAGGGCTTCTAAAGATCCCTTTATACAAAGTTTAATATTGCGAGTAGCTCATTTTGGGCCCATTATATCCCGCAGTATTTTTCTGGGCATTTGGGGCACAAATCTACCGCAATGTGAACGTTCTAAACCAGCGCGTTCCACAGGGACCCACTAGAAAGCTGATTTAAATGGGCATTTATTTACAGCAATTAAACACTAAATTCCTTCCATTTGGTCTATAAATTAATGTAAATGAGATTTAAAAATCATGTTTTATTGTGAATTATTTGTGAATATTATTTGGACATTTAGGCTATTTAAAAATGTTAATCATTTATTAAGAAATGGATAGATGTTTAGATCTAGTAATTGAAGTCTGAAATTAGCTACAATTGGGTAACTAACTAATTATATGCTTTAATTTCAGGTCATCCAAGTAAGATTATTTTATATTTGTTTCAGAATGCTTCAATCTATGATAACTGAAAATTTCATTCAGTTCTCTTAATTTTTAAGAAAGTTATGGGCTTTTGACTGTTCACGATCACAGCTTTTTTGTTATGTCCATAGAAAATCAATAGGGAACAAGATGCTCATTTCCCAGTATGAAAATGGCCATAACTTTTTAAATACTTGAGATATGAAAGTGAATTAGGTGTCAAATTAAACTTATGTTTATGCTTTATCTGATGGGATAAATTGCAGACTTGATTTTTAAAATCTCAAAATTTTGTAACATTGCTACTCTCTCTCCCTCACTCTCACCCTCTCTCTCCTCCACTCCTCCCCACCTTTCCCCCCTCACCCACCCTCCCTCTTCTCCTCCTCTCCACCCCCCTATTCCTCTTGCCCCTCTCTCTGTGTGTGTGTCTCTCTCTCTCTGTCTCTGCCCCTTCTCTCTCTGCCCTCACTCTCTACCCCCCCCCCCCCCCCCCCCCCCACCCTCTCTCTAGATGTGACTGCAAGTTGGGGGCTGTGCGTCAGTAGATAGGGTGGTTATTGGGTAAAAGGAGCAAATTAATAATATTAATATAATATCAAGGGGGGTAATTAGCGTGAGTGCGGGGGGGGGGGGGATAGTTAGTGTGTGTGATGCTGCATGCCGCCTCCCCCCCAACAACCGCACGTTGGGGGAACAGACCCAACGGGTCTGCACTTGGTCTAGTAATTTATATATGCAGACAATCCGACATCATGTAACCCTTCAGCATTATATTTTCTAGCACTGTATTATATTTTAAAGCAGGATCAATTTGTAAAAGGCAAACAAGCCTATGTACTTCAAATGAAATGGCTGGGCTTTTTTGTGGAATATAATTGTAGTCAGAACATGTAAACAAGCTCATTAGTCCATTGAGTTTCTGCTGACCACCAAAAGGCCATTTATTCTACTCCTAACTGCCCCCACTTTCTAACCAGTTCTCCCAGATTCCACCACTCACCAACACACTGGGGATAATTTACAGCAGCCGATCGAAAGGTCTCGACCTGAAACGTCACCCATTCCTTCTCTCCAGATGTGTTGCCTGTCCCGCTGAGTTACTACAGCATTTTGTGTCTATCTACAGTTTAAACCAACATCTGCAGTTCCTTCCTACACACTATGTCTTTGGGATGTGGGAGGAAAGTGAGGTAGCACTGATGGTTGCAGATTGTCCAATCAGTCACCTTCGTGATATGTAACACTTGGCTGCCACATAATGCACACAGTGACTTCACTTCCAGAGTACTTCATTCACTATTAAGTATTTTGTGCATCTCCAGGTTGCAGATGGCACTTTGTAGATGTATGGCTTTGTTTGAGTGTGCTCAGCTCAATTAAACAAAAATCTGAAACAAAAGCAAAAAATGTTGGAAAAATGGTCAACAGGTCAGAGAGAGTTAATGCAAGGTCATTGACCTAAAATTACCTCTTCTGTCAGTCCAACCACAGATTTCCAGCACTTTACTTTTATTGCAATTGCTGTGGTCATCACCACTATAACTATGATGCAGGTAATACTATATGAGATGCAACATCTTACAAGTACTCAAAATGTATACATTACATCTTCTATATTGTTCTTTTCAACCAGTTTCCATCTCAGTTGAGCTTTAAGATTCTTCACCGATCTTTTGATTGACAGCAGATTTCCAACACTGGGATAAGTATTAAGCCATTGCCCAGCTTGCTTCTTAAACTATAGAGATAGAAAAACAGGAACCATTTTTTAAAAAAAATTGTTTTTTTGGAAGATATGAAAAATAAGCCAATACATTTTCTGGGGTGATGATATACAAAGTAAACAAGCAATAATCCAATTACATGGTACCATCTGTCCATGATCCATACTTAAATCTTCAGGACTCGCCCTGGGCTCGCTCCCGTGAGGGCGGCCCGGCTCGGGGCTGGAACGGCGCTCCCGTGAGGGGCTGAGACGCTCCCGTGAGGGCGGCCCGGCTCGAGGGTAACGGCGCTCCCGTGAGGGCGGCCTGGCTCGAGGGTAACGGCGCTCCCGTGAGGGCGGCCCGGCTCGAGGGTAACGGCGCTCCCGTGAGGGCGGCCCTGCTCGAGGGTAACGGCGCTCCCGTGAGGGGCTGAGACGCTCCCGTGAGGGCGGCCTGGCTCGAGGGTAACGGCGCTCAGGTGAGGGCGGCCCAGTTCGAGGGTAACGGCGCTCCCGTGAGGGCGGCCTGGCGCAGAGCTGAGACGCTCCCGTGAGGGCGGCCTGGCTCGAGGGTGGAACGGCGCTCACGTGAGGGCGACCCGGCTCGGGGCTGGAACGGTGCTCCGGTGGCTGAGACGGCGTTCTGGCGGCGGCGGCCTGAGTCCGGGGTTTGGCCGCGGGCCAGTGGACGACATCGTCAACAGCTGCGTCCGCTGGACTGGAGGGCGGCAGCTTCGACCACCCCCGGGCCGCGGAGTTTGATCCGGCCCGTTCGCTGAGCTCGGTGAGCCGCGGGACTGACTTACCATCGCCCGGTGGGGTATCGCCTCAGCGCAGAGGGAGAAGAGGAGGGAAGAGACTGCAGCCCTAAGATTTTTGCCTCCATCACAGTGAGGAGGTGCTTGGTGGACTCACTGTGGTGGATGTTAATTTGTGTTTACTGTCTGTTCTGTTGTTTATTATTGTATGTATGGCTGCAGGTAACGACATTTCGTTCAGACCGCAAGGTCTGAATGACAAATAAAGGATCTAATCTAAACAATGTTTTCTTTGCTTTGCCAAAAAACAATAACGTAATGCATGAAATCAAGCACAGATCAGCAGTTTTGATCTATCTGTCTGTCTGTCTGTCTGTCTGTCTGTCTGTCTGTCTGTCTGTCTGTCTGTCTGTCTGTCTGTCTGTCTGTCTGTCTGTCTGTCTATCTATCTATCTATCTACCTATGCGATTCATGTGATCCTGGAACTACGCAAAAACGATACACGATAGCGCTAAAGTATTTGTATCGCCTTACTCACTATTGTCCCGTGGTGGTCTGTGTCACGTTTCATTCAGATTGATGTTATATTTCACAAGTTATTCATGATTTTTAACTTCAGAAATTCAAGTTTAAGACTAATTTACCAGCTAAAATCTTTGCTGGCCCAGCTTCCAATAAAGTTCCAATCGAGGAACACTCAGTCCTCTCAGTTTTTTTTAGCAAGTATCAAGTATATTCCTGGCAGCATGGAGGGAGCGTGCATTTTTTCCAATATTTTAAAGTCAGTACACTGAATTTTGAATAAGGCGAAATGAGAAGCCCCTGCCCAGTGATGGAATATTGCGTTCGGGAAATGGGTGAGTGGTGGAATATTGCCTTGTGGAACGGGTTGCGTTGGGAGACCAGGCCTCCGTGGGGGCTATGGGTGAGTGGTGGACTATTGCGTTGGGGGACCAGGGCTCCCGTGTGACAGGGACCCAACGGGTCCCAGTTGGTCTAGTGGCATTATTAAAATTCTGCCCAACAGGGCCATCAGATGATAAAAGGAATCGACAGTAAACAATCTTAAAACTCCATGAGGTTACATCAAGCACAATTAATCAAGCGCGTGCCAATAACAATGTTAATAACAGTAGAATAGAGACTGAATATATTACTCCATGTATTTAAATAATCAATATGAACAAAATTGCAAAGCAGTCTTAGTGAAATTCACTTTTGAAAATGAGGAAAACTTAAGTAGATAGTTTTGAATAAAGTTCTAATGGAACTATTGTCATTCTCGGACTAACACTAAGTAGTAAGTGAATGACAGTGAAATTACCTGTACACTATCTGCATATCTATTTTCAATAATCAAAAGTAGGCTGTGTTCCTGGTTGATCTTTTGCATCACTTCATTGAAGGCACCATGGATTATTTTCTTATCAAGTTCACATTTTTGCTTTAAAAAAAGATATAACACACTATGAATTTACCATCCCACGACCCTCCTAAATCAATTCATTTATGGAGATAATACGTAAATGTTGCATGTAGGGAGCTACTAAATAATATTAAAAAGTTGCACTAAAATAGTAATTGCATCACAGTGTGCCAGGAAGCAGTCCTTTTACTCTGGAATTCCAATCATCCATTCGGCCCAAAATAACTGGAAGTCTTCTTCATTTCCAAATGGTCAAACAGATCATAAATGAAGTGAGACAGGGCATTCTTAGCTCTGATCACAATTGGTGCAGTTTCCACAGCAAAGTTATCCATAAACACAGCTCAAAATTGAAATACTTTTTTTTTAAATTTGCCAGAATGGGTGGGTGGGAGTGGAGATAAAAATGCCTTGAATTTGAATTGACTACTTTCATTGAACTGCATTTTTGCAGATTAAATCATGGCTAGTCAAGAGTGATTTATAATAGTGTGCCAAGGTGAAATATTTCCCATTCCGAGCAAAATGTTAGTTGATCTTACAAAAGGTATCCAACTAAAAGGTATTCTTATTAGAAAGTTAAAACCATTACAACAACAAAAAAACGATTGTAAGAATGAAAAATTAGCCCAGTTAAAATTAGCCTTGATTTCCATACTTAAAGACTAAATAAAAATTTTGCAAACCATAATTGTATGATTGCCTACTGTGGTTGAAATGTCAAGTTCTCTGCATACGTCACGCTCTGCTTCATCCAGCATTTCATCAACACTTTTGCAGTCCCCTATTGAGGGTGAGGAAGCTCTGGAGTTCAGATCAAAAATCTTGACAAGACAGAAATAAGTTATTTGAATGGATTCACTGAAAACTTCAAAACCAGTTAATCAATGGAAGAAAAAGCAGCATCTAACACTAATGGTACAAATCATCTAGAGGATATCTATGAACTAGGTAACATGTGGAATTCAGTGACATTTCCACAATTCTAGGATTTTTTTTAAACAGGAGATAAACAAACCCCTATATGAAAGTACAAAAATACATTTTGAATCTCTAATATAAAAACATAAAATGCTGGAAATACTCAGCATTCAAAGGCACCATCTGTGGAGTGAGGAAACAAGTTCGCTACAAAAGCCACAAGCCTGGCACATTAACCACATTTTTATCGCTCTACAGACATGCTGCCTAAACAGCTAAACATTTCCAAAACGTTTAGTTTTTATTTTAGATTTCCAGCACACAAAACACATTACAACTGGAAGTTTAATATCCAAATGCAACATACATTCATGTCATACGTCTATACTTACCAACATCAATGTTACTGTAGCAAGAAGTCATGCTGATTAGTTCATGCAAAATAATGTTTTTAATTTATAATGTTCACTTGCAAATACATGGTTTATATATATATAACGAGAAAGAGTAGAAGATCTGGCATACATCCTTAAACCCGTCTCACGGTGCGAGTCGACCCACGAGTGACCCCGAGTTTAAAACAAATTAAACTCGTGGTAATCACGTACAATTAACGTAGCGGGAACTTCGGAACTCATGGACGCAACTTTGCGACTCGTGGCGCTAACGGCAGGTACCCGGGAAACTTGTTAACTCTTGAAAAATTTTAAACACCTTTAAAGATTTCCACTAGTCAAATTTACTTTTGAAGCTAAAATTTGAAACATTTAAACTCGTTGTAAGAACGTAGTGGCCCGTGAGTTTACCGTAGTGACTCTTGAGTCTACCGTTGGTTTGGCCTGAGTGCCAGAAGTGAAATGTTGAAGATTAGTCATCTCCGGAGAACTTGGATAGGTGACGTTTCGGGTCGGGACCCTTCTTCAAACTTTAGACCCTTCTTCACCCGAAACGTCACCTGTCCATGTTCTTCACAGATACTGCCTGACACGTTGAGTTACTCCAGCACTTTGTATTTTTTCGTAAACCAGCTTCTGTAGTTCCTTGTGTTCCAAAATGTAATCTATATTACTAAAACTTTGATCTTGACCGCTTTTGGCCAACTGTGCTGCGATTTCCGACAGAACGCCGCCACCTACGGCCGTCATTTTTGGCCACCTCGCTCAGAGCCCCCTTCCGCCTTATGGGTGCGGAGCATTTTTCCAATCGATGACAAATCAGAGAGATATTAATGTTATAGAAAAATTCACCATTCTCTCTGCTGCGCCTGCTGGAGAGAGGGGGATGGACTATAAAACCAGGAAGTGGTGTGCCTCACTCAGTCTCTGCAAGATGGATGAAGCCAAGTGTCACGTCTCTCTGAGCTCTGAATAACACTAAACAAATGTCTACACAACTGTGAGTCTCCTTAATGTGGTTAGAAAATGAAAATATGGTTTGTTTGAAGTAAAAAGGCACTGCCTGTGAATGGTTGTTTGGGTGCTTTGGCTTGAAGTTGAAAGGCACTACTTACTGCAAATGGTGGCTTGGGAGCTTTGGCTTGAAGTTGAAAGGCACTACTTACTGCAAATGGTGGCTTGGGTGCTTTGGCTAGAAGTTGAAAGGCACTACTTACTGCAAATGGTGGCTTGGGAGCTTTGGCTTGAAGTTGAAAGGCACTACTTACTGCAAATGGTGTCTTGGGTGCTTTATTAATGATTTAAAAAATTCACCATTCTCTCTGCTGCCCCTGCTGGAGGGAGGGGGAGGGACTATAAAACCAGGATGTGGTGTGCCTCACTCAGTCTCTGTAAGATGGATGAAGCCAACGGTCACGTCTCTCTGAGCTCTGAATAACACTGAAAAAAATGTCTACACAACTGTGAGTCTCCTTAATGTGGTTAGAAAATGAAAATATGGTTTGTTTGAAGTAAAAAGGCACTGCCTGTGAATGGTTGTTTGGGTGCTTTGGCTTGAAGTTGAAAGGCACTACTAACTGCAAATGGTGGCTTGGGAGCTTTGGCTTGAAGTTGAAAGGCACTACTTACTGCAAATGGTGTCTTGGGTGCTTTATTAATGATTTAAAAAATTCACCATTCTCTCTGCTGCCCCTGCTGGAGGGAGGGGGAGGGACTATAAAACCAGGATGTGGTGTGCCTCACTCAGTCTCTGTAAGATGGATGAAGCCAACGGTCACGTCTCTCTGAGCTCTGAATAACACTGAAAAAATGTCTACACAACTGTGAGTCCCCTTAATGTGGTTTGAAAATGAAAATATGGATTGTTTGAAGTAAAAAGGCACTGCCTGCAAATGGTTGTTTGGGTGCTTTGGCTTGAAGTTGAAGGTACCACTTACTGCAAATGGTGGCTTGGGTGCTTTGGCTTGAAGTTGAAAGGCACTACTTACTGCAAATGGTGGATTGGGTGCTTTGGCTTAAAGTTGAAAGGCATTACTTACTGCAAATGATGGCTTGGGTGCTTTGGCTTGAAGTTGAAAGGCACTGCAAATGGTGGCTTGGGTGCTTTGGCATGAAGTAGAAAGGCACTACTTACTGCAAATGGTGGATTGGATGCTTTGGCTTGAAGTTGAAAGGCACTAACTGCAAATGGTGGCGTGTGCTTTGGCTTGAAGTTGAAAGGCACTTACTGCAAATGGTGGCTTGGGTGCTTTGGCTTGAAGTTGAAAGACTTATTTCTGCAAATGGTGGCTTGGGTGCTTTGGCTTGAAATTGAAAGGCACTACTTACTGCAAATGGTGGTGTGGGTGCTTTGGCATGAAGTAGAAAGGCACTACTTACTGCAAATGGTGGATTGGGTGCTTTGGCTTGAAATTGAAAGGCACTACTTACTGCAAATGGTGACATGAAGTTGAAAGGCACTACAGCTAATGCACTTACTTCCTGTTTGCACTGTATATTGATTTTAGATAAAACGCTACCACTTACGGCTGTGATTTTTGGCCATCTTACTCAGTCCCCCTCCGCTGAGCAGGTGCAGAGAATTCTTCACATCAATGAAAAATAAAAGTGTTATTAGTGTTTAAAAAATGTTGAGAATCTCTCGCCTGTCAATCACGCCATGAAAGCCACACCTTTTCGAGGGGGAGGGGTTATTAAACGCAGAAGTGTGGGTGTGGCTCAGTCTCTGCATGATGGGGGAGGGAGACGTCACGACTCTGTCTGAGCTGTGAATCAACTGAACACACTGAATGTCTACTGAACTGTGAGTTTGATATTTTGTGTGGTTTCATGGTGATTTCACCCTGCATGAAATGGTATGAAGCTGCATTTGAATTTGGTGGAGTTGCACCCTGCTTGAAATGGAATGAAACTGTACTTGAATTTGGTGGCCTTGCACCCTGCTTGAAGTGGAATGAAACTGCACTTGAATTTGGCGGCCTTGCATCCTGCTTGAAGTGGTATGAAACTGCACTGAATTTGGTGGCCTTGCACCCTGCTGAAAATGGTATGAAACTGCACTTGAATTTGGTGGCCTTGAATCCAGCTTGAAGTGGTATGAAACTGCACTTGAATTCAGTGGCCTTGCACCCTGCTTGAAGTGGTTGGAAACTGCACTTGAATTCAGTGGCCTTGCACCCTGCTTGAAGTGGTAGGAAACTGCACTTGAATTTGGTGGCCTTGCACCCTGCTCAAAGTGGTAAGAAACTGCACTTGAATTTGGTGGCCTTGCACCCTGCTTGAAATGGTAGGAACATGGATTTAAATTTGGTGGCCTTGCACCCTGCTTTGAAAGGAATTTCAAGGAATAGTCATGAGTCAACTGCCAGTCCACCAGCCGTGAGTGAGCTGCCAGCAGATCAGGCTTGAGGGACTGAGCTGCCACCCCAAGAACCCATACCAGCGCTCCAGAAAGCCCCCCCACTGGCCACCAATATTGGAATTGGTGGAGAGGTGGAATATTGCGTCGGGGGACCAGCCCTCCCGTGTGAACATGGGACCCAACGGGTCCCACTTAGTCTAGTGCTTTATAAATGTCCAGAGATGCTGTCTGTCCCGCGGAGTTACTCCAGCACTTTGCGCCTGTCTCCCTGGAGACCTCGTTTCCCACGCAATGTGACATCTACCGTGCATACATTGCCAACTGTTGTTTTGGCAGTAGCAACATAGTCTCCCGGTTAGTACACTCAGTGTTGCTGAGGCCTAGTTTATGTAGAGACAAGAAACTGCAGATGCTGGAATCATGATGATAAAACACACACAAAGTGTTGGAGGAACTCACACAGCGCTGGAGTAACTCAGTGGGACAGGCAGCATCAGCGGAGGGAATGGACAGATGTTTATTCGGCTCGAAAAGAAGGGACGCGATCCGAAACGTTGCCTATCCATTCGCTCCACAGATGCTGCCTGACCCGCTGGCTTACTTCGACACTTCGTGAGTTCATGTCATAGGAGCAGAATTAGGCCATTCGGCCCATCGAGTTGTTCCAACACTTTGTGTTTCGCTCAACATGCCAGCATCTATGGTCCCTCCTGTCTCCAGCTGGAAGAACTCAGCGGTCATGGAGTCTGAAGAAGGACCCTGACCCGAAACCTCGCCTGCCTGTTTCCTTCCACTGATTTCATGGTCATTTTTTGATAAAACCCCACCGTCCCAGTTATTCCAAGTCCATTTAATCGGCGGTACTGTCACATCGTTCGTTTTTATTCAATACAACGGAACAGTCTGAAGAAGGGCGACGATAACACAAAATGCTGGAGTAACTCAGCGGGACAGGCAGCATCTCTGGAGAGAAGGAATGGGTGATGTTTCGGGTCGAGACTCTTCGACAGACTGGTAAGGGAAACGAGAGATAAAGATGATGATGTATTGTAGAGAGATAAAGAACAATGAATGCAAAAAAGTTACGATGATAAAGGAAACAGACCTTCGTTCGCTGTTCGTTGGGTGAAAACGAGCAGCTGGCGCGACTTGGGTGGAGGAGGGATAGACAGAGAGGGAATGCCGGGGTTACTTGAAGTGAGAGAAATCAATATTCATACCACTGGGCTGTAAGCTGCCCAAGTGAAATATGAAATGCTGTTCCTCCAATTTGCATTTAGCCTCACTCTGACTGGAGGAGACATCGGACAGAAAGGTCAGTGTGGAAATGGGAAGTGTTTGGCAACCGGGAGATCCGGTAGGTCCAGGTAGCAACCGGGAGAGTCGCTATCCGAAACGTCACCCATTCCTTCTCTCCAGAGGTGCTGCCTGTCCTGCTGAGTGACCATACCAAGGGAATTTCCACGTATATGAAGCAGAGAGAAACGATCTGGCACTGGACGGTGCGCATTTTCCCTTCGTAGGTCATATCAATAGATGCGGCCGCGCTGAATTCTATCTTTAACTCAAAGCCGCAGGATGGAGCTGTCTTCTTCAACACTGTTGCCGCCACCGCCTCCTTGCTGCATAATGGCAGCGAGTGCGGGGCCGAGATCCTGCCTAGTTTTTTTAATTTCTGAAATTGAATAACTTTCAATACTGAATCAGAATATACTTACTGTATGAGATGTTGTCCATCTCTATTTGCTACTTAAAACAGGCCTTCATTCACAGTTGGCTCAAGAGTAACTCGGGAGAGGAACTTGGTAACTTGGGAGAGGAACTTGGTACATCGCAGAAATGAGAAGTAAACTGCAAACTTAGACATACAAGTGGGAACTAGTTTAAACTCGTGAACGTAAACTTGGGATCTCGTAGACAAACACGAGTGTGATTTTTTTTCTTTCACTCGGGATCACTCGTGGGTGGACTCGCACCGTGAGACAGGGCCATTAGTGTATGAGTTTCATTCAAGAGTCTGATAACAGTGAGGAAGTATTTGTTCTTGAATCTGGTGATAGGTACTTTCAAATTCATTGTCAAGATGGTTGTACCAGGTCAAATTGTATTTTACATTTACACCTAGAAATTTGAGGTTTTTGACCACAACTGAATATATGCCAAACATCCTTGCGAAGCAAAAAATATTTCATTCCAACTGTCATGACAGGAAGGCAGGATTCATCAACTATCTAGTTGCTATTTTTAGAGTTCTTTTTTCAGGATAATTTAAGTTTTCCATGTAATTTCAAAGCCTTTATTCTATGCAAATTCTGCAACTAAGTGCAAGCTGAAAATTATTGCTCAGCTTCCATCAATGCTACAATAGATATATGGTTATGTCAGAGACACTGCTTTGGTAGCTGGTTTCTTATTGTCTACGCCAGTGCTTCTTAAACTGGTGAATTGTTCACCCAAGGATGAATGAAATTATTTTGGGGTGAATTAGTTAATTTATGTTTTTTGCTCATGTGACAAAGTGAATTATATATAAAACTAGACTAAGTGGGACCCGTTGGGTCCCATGTTCACACAGGAGGGCTGGTCCACCAACGCAATATTCCACCTCTCCACCAATTCCAATATTGGTGGCCAGTGAGGGAGGGGGAGGCTTTCTGGAGCGCTAGAATGGGTGTTGTGGGCCGAAGAGACTGGTTTCCAGAGGGCTAGTGTGGACATTGTGGGCAGAATGGATACTTGGGCTGACAGCTCAGTCACTCGGGAATGGTAGGCTGGCAGCTCAGTCACTCAGGCGTGGTAGGCTGGCAGCTCAGTCTCTCATTCCTGGTGGGCTGGCAGCTCAGTCTCTCATGCCTGGTGGGCTGGCAGTTCACTCACGGCTATTCCTTGAAATTCCATTTCAGGCAGAGTGCAGGCTACCAAATTCAGTTTCATAGCATTTCAAGCAGAGTGCAGGCCACCAAACTCAGTTTCATAGCATTTCAAGCAGTGCATGCCACCAAATTCAGTTTCATAGCATTTCAAGCAGAGTGCAGGCCACCAAATTGTGCAGGCCACCGGGACGACAGATGGCACAATGGGCTAAGTGTTCGCTGGCGACCGGAAGGTGGCCGGTTCGAATCCCGTTTGGAGTGCATACTGTCGTTGTGTCCTTGGGCAAGACACTTCACCCACCTTTGCCTGTGTGTGAATGTGTGTGAATGTGTGTGAGTGATTGGTGGTGGTCGGAGGGGCCGTAGGCGCAGAATGGCAGCCACGCTTCCGTCAGTCTGCCCCAGGGCAGCTGTGGCTACAGAAGTAGCTTACCACCACCAAGTGTGACTGAGGAGTGAATGAATAATGCGATGTAAAGCGCCTTGAGTATTAGAAAGGCGCTATATAAATCCCATCCATTATTATTATTATTATTAAATTCAGTTTCATAGCATTTCAAGCAGAGTGCAGGCCACCAAATTCAGTTTCATAGCATTTCAAGCAGAGTGCAGGCCACCAAATTCAATTTCATAGCATTTCAAGCAGAGTGCAGGCCACCAAATTCAATTTCATAGCATTTCAAGCAGAGTGCAGGCCACCAAATTCCGTTTCATAGCATTTCAAGCATCGTGCAGGCCACAAAATTCCGTTTCATATCATTTCAAGCAGAGTGCAGGCCACCAAATTCCATTTCATAGCATTTCAAGCAGAGTGCAGGCCTCCAAATTCAGTTTCATAGCATTTCAAGCAGAGTGCTGGCCACCAAATTCAGTTTCATAGCATTTCAAGCAGTGTGCTGGCCACAAAATTCAGTTTCATAGCATTTCAAGCAGAGTGCAGGCCACCAAATTCAGTTTCATAGCATTTCAAGCAGAGTGCAAGCCACCAAATCCAGTTTCACAGCATTTCAACCAGAGTGCAGGCCACCAAATTCAGTTTCATAGCATTTCAAGCAGAGTGCAGGCCACAAATTCAGTTTCATAGCATTTCAAGCAGAGTGTAGGCCACCAAATTGCCAAACAATTCATTACATTGTTATTAAGGGCTGACAAATCATTTATTGCAAGTACATTGCAGACTAACAGTTCAGTTGATTCACAGCTTAGAATCACAGTTGTTGACTCTCCCTCGCGATCTTCCAGAGTGACTGACTCACGTCCAGACATCCAATGTTTTATAGTCCTGCCCCCCCAGCCCACCCCCCCCCCCCCCCCCCCCCCGGAAGGGGTGTTACCTTCATCGTGGTGATTGACAGGCGAGTGGACCAATCAGCTGATCTCAAGTTTTTTTAAACACTCATAATTTTTTTATTTTTCATCAGTCGGAAAAATCCTCGGGCCTGCCCCAGCGGAGGAGGACTATGAGTAAGATGGCCCAAAATCATAGTGATATATGGTACCGTTTTTTCTAAAATCACTATAAAGCGCAGACAGGAAGTGGTCAAGATGAGACTTTTAGTTATATAGATTATACACAAGGGAGAATGACGAAAATTACCAAAAAACATAAGAAAATTTAGTCGAGGGTGAATGAAATTTTCTGATAAAGACTCACGAGTGAATGACACTGAAATAGTTTAAGAAGCACTGGTCTATGCATCCATCCACACCATTCCAACTGAAATCACCACGTAATGTTCTGAACCTCCAGATACAAATCTACAACCTAAGAATCTCTGCAACAATATTTGTATTTGCAATGTTTTACACCATTTACACGTTACTTTAGAGGAAAATAATTTGAAGCAGAAACTGTAAAATTATTTGCAGCTACAGAAGTTAACTGGATATTTACCTTCACTGTTTTGTCAAACCATTTTGCAAGCACCTGCAGAGATATGGCTGTTCTATGTTTAACGTCGTTGAACTCCTGTAGTTTACTGTTTCTCCACTCAATAAACCGATCAAACATTTGGTATGAATTGTGCTCAATCTCATGTGGGCCATATGCAGCATTCATTGAGCAAGTTAAAGACTGAAGGTAGATGCACATCAATTATTACATTATGATTTTCAACTTGGTATTATTTTACTCAAAAAAACAATACACTATACATTAAAATAAATATATATGTGTGACCATAACATTTATAGGCATTTCCCCATAAAATAAATTAATGAATAAAATTAAATTTAAAACCAGATTACAAGCTATGGAATAAATTTAACTAGCAATTAGTCTGTAAAAAAGATAGCCATCACTTTATATACTCCATCTTATTTTGCTTCTGCAGAAAATCATAAGTCCAGTGAGGAAAACAATGGAAAGTTTATTACAAATTACCCATGTTACTTTACTGTGATGTTAAATTTACCCTGGGCAGACACGCACATTGACGTAATGAAAACTCTGAAATCAAACATTACAATCTTCCTTTGGATAAAATTCACTCTCAAATAAGCCGCTTAATTTTTTTTACTCAACATAAGCTCCAGCCGGTGAACAATTAACATTTTACTGGCAGTTTAATGGCAGTATTTCTCTGTTCTTTAAATTGGTAGCAACAGCAAGCAACCATCCTTAAATAAGCATTTTATACAACCACAGCTAAGAATTTGTACAAATTTAAACAGATTAACCCGTCAAATTATACCAAAAGATCTCATTGAGATAGAAGAACATGTAAATTAGGAGACGCTGAATGGTTGGCTTCAGACATCCTTAATCAAAGTGATAGAACGTGTGGTGAACCGATAGCAATTACCCACCAATAACCCGAGGGTCGGAGCGGTGAGGGCTTGAATCGGGCACGGGGCTTGTTCTCGCGGAGACCCAGGACCGTTGGAGACAGCGGTGGAGGGTCGGAGCGGTGAGGGCTTGAATCGGGCACGGGGCTTGTTCTCGCGGAGACCCAGGACCGTTGGAGACAGCGGTGGAGGGTCGGAGCGGTGAGGGCTTGAATCGGGCACGGGGCTTGTTCTCGCGGAGACCCAGGACCGTTGGAGACAGCGGTGGAGGGTCGGAGCGGTGAGGGCTTGAATCGGGCACGGGGCTTGTTCTCGCGGAGACCCAGGACCGTTGGAGACAGCGGTGGAGGGTCGGAGCTTACCAAATCCCGTGACGTTCCACACTCCATAGGGAGGGTTTCTGGGGAAGCCGCTGATTGGTGGGAGCAGACTAGAGGGAGCAGCTGATTGGGTGCAACCTCAGGTTAGCATTTCTGCTTTTTGGTTAAAGGTGCAGTGATTTAGTAAGGGTATAGTGAGCTAAGGGAGGCTAGGGAAGCGGAAAATCAAAATGTGACAGGAGGATCCAGAATGTGTGAAGATAAAGCTCTAGATGTAAAAGGGGCAAAAACGGAAGGAAGGGTAGTAAAAATCATCTGAAAGTGCTTTATCTAAATGCGCTGTACACGGTATTAGTGAGACCACATTTGGAATACTGTGTACAGTTCTGGGGTCCATACTTAAGAAAGGATGTACTAGCCCTGGAGGCAGTGCAGCGAAGGTTTACAAGATTAATTCCTGCAATGAGGGGATTGACATATGAGGAAAGGTTAAGTAAGCTGGGACTCTACTCTTTGGAGTTTAGAAGAATGAGAGGCGATCTCATTGAAACGTATAAGATCGTGAGGGGCCTTGATCGGGTGGATGCACCGAGGATGTTCCCAATGATCGGGGAGGCTAGAACTAGGGGACATAGTTGCAGAGTGAGGGGGGGCTCTTTTAAAACTGAGATGAGGAAGAACTTCTTCACCCAGAGGGTGGTTAGTTTGTGGAGTTCACTGCCCCAGGGAGCAGTGGAAGCAGAAACGTTAAATTTATTTAAGTCAAAAATAGATGGTTTTTTAGCTGCCAAGGGGATAAGGGGCTACGGGGAGAAGGCAGGGATATGGGCCTAGGTATGGTTAGTATAGTAGACCTGAGTGATCTCCTGGACAAGTGTCGATCGCCTGGATTGGGGTCGGAGAGGAATTTCCCGGATTTTTTTCCCGAATTGGACCTGGGTTTTTATCCGGTTTTTTGCCTCCCCCAGGAGATCACGCGGTTCTTGGGGTGGAGAGGGGTGATAGCGGTATAGAGGGGAGGGTAGTGTCTTGTGTTCTGTGTCTTGTGTCTACTGTTTGTGGGTAAGTGTGTCTGTTTAGTGTTCAGCCATGAGTGAATGGCGGTGCGGGCTCGACGGACCTGATGGTCTACTCTCGCACCTACTTTCTATGATTCTATGATTCTAACCCGACTGGCTATTGGAGACCCGATTTTGCCTGTATCACTCAAATCCAGGTATCATTGGACCAGGAACGGGGGGGGGGGGGGGGGGGAAGGCTAAATTCCAGAGGTAATATGAACGTGACTGTCTATTGTCAGAAAACTGCAATGATCAGGTGCAGACGTGATAAAACTGAAGTCAAGGGAAAGCCGTCCTATGTATAAAAAATAGAATCATTGGTGACAGTCCTTCAGCCTGGGTTCCACCAGTAAACTTCATTTGCAGGGCTCGAAATTAGCGTTTGCCCGGGTGCCAATGACCCCCCAAAGTGCCGCCAGGCTACCTAAACGGCCAATCATTTTGCCCGGTTTGGCACTGCAGATACTGGTTTATACCGAAGATAGACACAAAAAACTGGAGTAACTCAGCGGGTCAGGCAGCATCTCTGGAGAAAAGGAAAGTGATGTTTCGTGTTGGCGGAGGCGGCGGCGGCTGTCTTGCGGGGCAAAGATACCAGGTGCGGGGTGACGGTGGGTCGGAGCGAATGACGGGCCCCGCACAGCAGCAGCAGCGGCCGCGACAGCGGCTCCACCTACTCCTCCTCCCACACCCCGCCCGCCCTGATAGCGGCCGCTGCATGCAAATCCGCTAATGGCGATAACCGTTTTCAAAACAAACTCTCTCGCACGCCGAGGCCGGGAGGAGGGACGGAGGGGAAGGCCTCCTTCCACCGTCTGAAGCAGCTGCACCAAAGATCCTATAGCTATAGGATCTTTGAGCTGCACCACTCGGCCCCGCACCTTGCTGTTGGTTGGCGGAGGAGGGGAGGCGGTGGCGAGGAGATCCCAACCGCCTCCCCCTTTGGCGGCGGCACTTGGCGGTGGACAGGGACGGCCAAGGCAGCGGGCGATGTTGTCCGAGGAGCACGGACCTTCCTTCCTCCCCATCTCGCTCCCTCTCTCTCTCTCTCTCTGAGTTCACAAGAGATTCTCCTCCTAGAACTAGAACTAAACTGTGAATTCTGTCCAGATTTTAATACTTATTTAGAAAGGTCAGAGCTCCAAACCCAAAGGGACCCCTTCATCGCTCACTTACTTTAACCAGAAGAAAACACACCATGTTATCACAGTAAAACAGAACTGAAGGGACCAAGAAGAATCAGAGCCAGTTTTCCCTTGACCACCATTTACAAAGTTCTCAGTCTTTCACTTAGAGGAGCCATCAAATTCCCATTAGGAGAATGGGGAAATACGATCAACTCATCACAGGCCAATCTAACAGTGCTAGTTTAGGTGTGACATGCTGGGATTATCTCATTCCATTTATGCAGGACAAGTCATGTGGGAAGAATAAGAAAACAAGGAAATAAAATATCACATATTGTACAATGTGTATCCCTGCAGCTATTTACTGTCTAAAATCGATGAACAATGCTGCTTCATTCATGCCTACATGTGGATCACAGCTACACGTATGCATTTTCCCATCAAATGCTATTAAACCAAGTGCAATGAAAATGACTGCTAAAAGAACCAATTTTCGAATAACCGTTAAAATAGCCTTCAGCAACCACAGAACTAAGGAATTAATTCTGAAATAATTTTATGCTTGAAAGCATCCAAAATTCTAACCTTCAGAACATTTACACGATCTCGGATGGACAACGTGTCTATTTCAGAGGTGAACTCGTCAGCTGCAGCGTAGAGTGCGTTGCGTAACTCATTACGCTTGTCAATGAGGGCGTGCACATCCTCCTAAGGATTAGAATCAACATTTTGTCAATTATCGCACCACCGCCCAAAACCAACAAATACTCCCTACTCAGGCATTAATTATCTAATCTATCTATCTATATTACTAAAAGTTCTTGACCGGTTTTGGCCATCTGTGCTGCGATTTCCGAGAGAATGCCGCCACCTATGGCCGTCATTTTTGGCCACCTCGCTCAGAGCCCCCCTCCGCCGCATGTGTGCCGAGGATTTTTCCCGTCGATTAAAAATGACAGATATATTAATGTTTTTACAAAATTCCCCATTCTCTCTGCTGCCCCCGCTGGCGGCAGGGGGGAGGGACTATAAAACCAGGAAGTGGTGTGCCACACAGTCTCTTCAAGATGGAGGAAGGCAGAGGGTCACGTTTCTCTGAGCTGTGAATAACACTGAACACATGTCAACTCAAATGTAAGTGCCCTTAGTGATTCTAAAATGCTTTCAGAATGTGTCTATTGGTTCTAAAGCTTGCAAAAAAAGTGTCTATTGGTTCTAAAGCTTGCAAAAAATGTCTATTGGTTCTAAAGCTTGCAAAAAAAATGTCTATTGGTTCTAAAGCTTTCAAAAAAATGTCTATTGGTTCTAAAGCTTGCAAAAAATGTTTATTGGTTCTAAAGCTTGCAAAAAGTGTCTCTATTGGTTCTAAAGCTTGCAAAAAAAGTGTCTATTGGTTATAAAGCTTGCAAAAAAATGTCTATTGGTTCTAAAGCTTGCACAAAAATGTCTATTGGTTCTGAAGCTTGCAAAAAATGTCTATTGGTTCTAAAATGCATGCAAAAAAATGTCTATTAGTTCTAAAGCTTGCAAAAAATGTCTATTGGTTCTAAAGCTTGCAAAAAATGTCTAAGTGTTAAGTGTTCGGCTGGCAACCGGAAGGTGGCTGGTTCGAATCCCGCTTGGAGTGCATACTGTCGTTGTGTCCTTGCGCAAGACACTTCACCTACCTTTGCCTGTGTGTGTCCTTGGGCATGACACTTCACCCACCTTTGCCTGTGTGTGTGGATGTAATTATGTGAAGCACTTTGGGGTCAATGCAAGTTGACTAAAAATGTGCTATATAAATAAAGAAATTTAATTTAATTTAATTTATTTGTTCTAAAGCTTGCAAAAAAAATGACTATTGGTTCTAAAGCTTGCAAAAAAAAAGACTATTGGTTCTAAAGCTTGCAAAAAAAATGTCTATTGGTTCTAAAATGGTTCATACTAGCACTCCAGAAAGCCTCCCCACCCCCTCCCCCCCCCCCCCCCCCCCCCGCTTGGCTTAGCTTGGGTGTGCCTTGAAATTGAAAGGCACTACTTACTGCAAATGGTGGCATGAAGTTGAAAGGCACTATTACTGCAAATGGTGGCTTGGTTGCTTTGGCTTGAAGTTGAAAGGCACTACTTACTGCAAATGGTGGTTTGGGTGTGGCTTGAAGTTGAAAGACACCACTTACTGCAAATGGTGGCATGAAGTTGAAAGGCACTACTTACTGCAAATGGTGGATTGGTTGCTTTGGCTTGAAGTTGAAAGGCAGTACTTCCTGCAAATGATGGCTTGGGTGTGGCTTGAAGTTGAAAGGCACTACTTACTGTAAATAGGGGGCGTGGGTGCATTGGCTTGAAGTTGAAAGGCACTATTTACTGCAAATTGTGGCTTGAAGTTGAAAGGCACTACTTACTGCAAATGGTGGCATGAAGTTGGAAGGCACTACTTACTGCAAATGGTGGCTTGGGTGCTTTGGCTTGCAGTTGAAAGGCAGTACTTACTGCAAATGGTGGCTTGGGTGCAATGGCTTGAAGTTGAAAGGCATTACTTATTGCAAATGGTGGCATGGAGTTGAAAGGCACTACTTACTGCAAATGGTGGCTTGGGTGCTTTGGCTTGAAGTTGAAAGCACTACTTACTGCAAGGTGGCTTGGGAGCTTTGGGTTGAAGTTGAAAGGCACTATTACTGCAAATGGTGGCTTGTTTGCTTTGGCTTGAAGTTGAAAGGTACTACTTACTGCAAATGATGGCTTGGGTGTGGCTTGAAGTTGAAAGACACCACTTACTGCAAATGATGGCTTGGGTGTGGCTTGAAGTTGAAAGACACCACTTACTGCAAATGGTGGCATGAAGTTGAAAGCCACTACTTACTGCAAATGGTGGCTTGGGAGCTTTAACTTGAAGTTGAAAGGCACTACTTACTGCAAATGGAGGCTTGGGAGCTTTGGCTTGAAGTTGAAAGGCACTATTACTGCGAATGGTGGCATGAAGTTGAAATGCACTACTTACTGCAAATGGTGGCTTGGGTGCTTTGGCTTGAAGTTAAAAGGCACTACTGTAAATGCACTTACTTCCTGTTTGCACTGTATATTGATTTTAGATAAAACGCTACCACTTACGGCTGTGATATTTGGGCATCCTACTCAGTCCCCCTCCGTTGAGCAGGTGCAGAGAATTCTGCCCATCAATGAAAAATAAAAGTATTAGTTTTTTTTAAATGTCGAGAATCTCTCTCCTGTCAATCACTCCATGACAGCCACACCTTTTCCGGTGGGGGGGGGGGGGGGGGGGGGTTATAAAACCCGGAAATGTGGGTGTGGCTCAGTCTCTGCAAGATGGAGGAGGGAGAGGTCACGACTCGCTGTCTTTAGTGGCTTTGCACCCTGCTTCAAATGGTATGAAACTGCACTTGAATTTGGTGGCCTTGCACCCTGCTAGAAGTGGTAAGAAACTGCACTTGAATTTGGTGGCCTTATACCCTGCTTGAAATAGAATTTCAAGGATTAGCCGTGAGTCAACTACCAGCCCACCAGCCGTGAGTGAGTTAGTTGCCAGCACAACAGGCTTGATTGACTGAGACGCCAGCCCAAGAATCCATTTGGCGCACAATTTGCATACTAGCCCTCTGGAAACCAGTCCCTTCAGCCCACAACACCCATACTAGCGCTCCAGAA
The DNA here is from genome assembly GCF_010909765.2 of Amblyraja radiata. Taxonomy (NCBI): domain Eukaryota; kingdom Metazoa; phylum Chordata; class Chondrichthyes; order Rajiformes; family Rajidae; genus Amblyraja; species Amblyraja radiata. The sequence continues at coordinate 52,508,821 of NC_045957.1, read as the reverse complement.
AGCCCCCCCCCCTCCCCAACTGGCCACCAATATTAGAATTGGTGGAGAGGTGGAATATTGCGTTGGATGACCAGCCCTCCTGTGTGATGCTGGGACCCAACGGGTCCCACTTAGTCTAGTAAAATATATAATTTTGCAAAGGCACGTGAAAAAAAGACAAACTCTGATGAAAGACCATTTTGACATGAAACATTATCTCTGCTTTTCTCTCTCCACAGATGTTGCCTGATCTTGTTGACTTTTTCCAGAATTCTTTATTTAATGATGGGAGGCTGCAGATCAATGTTGTGATTGTTGCTCAATTTGTGACCTGACAGTTCATATATAATTGAGTTACGCAAGAGAATTGGGATTCTAACATGCATGGTGCATTATCAGTGTTAGAAAGAGAACCACAGCTAGAGAGTTAGGAGAAAATTTGGCTAAACATAAATTTTGGAATTACAGCTAATGTAATTCCTCTATCACAATCCCATGGTACATCTTGCTTCCCCCTCCCATTCTGCCCCTCTCTCTTCAAAAGCAATGCAGACTGCCGAAAGGCAAGGGAGTGAAGTGGAAATGTTTGTTCATGATTAGACAATGTTCAATTCGATTGGCAACACCTCAGTAAGTGAAGCAGTCCGTGCCCGTACATAGCAAGACAGACAACATTCAGGAAAGTGCTGATAAGCGACAAGTAACACCTTCATCAAAGTGACGTACAATAGCCACCTCCACCACGAGAGACTAAACACCTATCTTTGATACTCAATGGCATTGCCATTGCCAGGTCCTCCACTATAAACATCCCAGACAAGAATCTTGACTAGGCAAGTCATGTAAATACTGTAGCTGCAAGAGCAGTTTAGAAGCTGGTTTCCCTCTGACATCCGAAAGTTTTGCAACATTTACAAAGCACAAATCTGGAGCTTGATGTAATACTTTCCATGGACGAGTGCTGCTCAACAATCTCAGTTTAATGCCACCTTGGACAAAGTAACACACCTGACTGGCACTTCATCCACAACCTGAAGCATTTAAGTCCTCCACTACCAGTGCACTGTGGCTATAGCGCCTGTACTGTCTACATGACATACTTCAGTAACATGCCTAGGTCACTACAATTGTACCAACCAAACCTGTAGATTTCTCTCCAAGACATACACTATCCCAACTTGGGAAACTATCACCCGCCCATCATCTCCAGTGTCCAGTAACCTACTGCCAGACAGCACAGTGGGAGCACCTTTACCAAAAGGACTTTCCCTGTTTTTAAGGGATGGGAAATAAATGTTGACAGATCATAAAATTCCTGGGTTCTTGCCCCAGATAATGAGTCACTAAAGGGTGACGCAATAGTGAATCTTAAGATTAATGTTGATTTGTTAGCATTAATAGAGAAAAGCCATCTCCACATTTAGTTGAGGTGACAGGCAGAGGAGTCTGGCACATGAGGTACATGAAGGCTGGAAAAACAGACAACAGAGAAACAAACAGAATAAAAAACTGATGGTGTTGGGTGAAAAAAAGGATTTTAACTTTGGACTAAATTATCTATTTCTGTGCTTTAAATATACTGTAAGCCAATGACAATCACTGAATGAATTTTGGATGCATGATGTCCTTCCAATACACTGTTATCTTTCATGCATTCACAAACTTTTAACGCGCAATTAAATTTGCTGAGCTCATCCAGGATGTGCAAAATGTTTTATATTTGTCTCTTTTTAGGCAATACTTTGTAGAATCACTGTCTGCAACAATATTGTAATTGTACATTCACTTGAACAAAGTCAATTGGTCATTTAGGACACGTGGACATATACTTTATCAAAAAAGGTCAGCTCTGATTTATTCTGTACCTTTTTATATCTCTAATTTACCTCTCCCCTGACTCTCACTCTGAAGAAGGGGCTTGACCCAGAACATCACCTATTTCTTTTCTTGGGAGATGCTGCCTGATCCGCTGAGTTACTCCAGCATTTTGTGTCTATCTTCAGAGAAGCTAGAGGTTCAGGTGGGGATTTCCAGAGTATATCGTCCATATATCAGGAGTTATGGTTGTTAGATGAGCTAGTGGATGGACAAATGCACAGGAGGCCCAAACTGGCGGAAGAGAGTTCACAAAGGGAAACATAGAAAATAGGTGCAGGAGTAGGCAATTCGGCCCTTCGAGCCAGCACCGCCATTCAATATGATCATGGTTGATCATCCAAAATCAGTACCCCATTCTGGCCTTACCCCATATCCCTTGATTTCTTTAGCCCTCAGAGCTAAATCTAACTCTCTCTTGAAAACATCCAGAGAATTGGCCTCCACTGCCTTCTGTGGCAGAGAATTCCGCAGATTCACAACTCTCTGGGTGAAAAGGTTTTTCCTCATCTCAGTCCTAAATGGCCTACCCCGTATTCTTAAACTGTGACTCCTGGTTCTGGACTCCCCCAACATTGGGAACATCTTTCCTGCATCTACCCTGTCCAATCCTCTAAGAATTTTATGTTTCTATAAGATCCCCTCACATCCTTCTAAATTCAAGTGAATACAAGCCCAGTCGACCCATTCTTTCATCATATGTCAGTCCCGCCATCCCGGGGATTAACCTGGTGAACCTACGCTGCACTCACTCAATAGCAATGTTCTTCCTCAAATTATGAGACCAAACTTGCACAGTACTCCAGGTGCGGTCTCACCAGGCCCCTGTAAATTGCAGTAGGACCTCCTTGCTCTTAAACTCAAATTCTCTCGCAATGACGGCCAATTGGCATTCTTTACTGCCTGCTTACCCTGCATGCTTACTTTCAGTGATTGAAGTACAAGCACACCCAGGTCTCGTTGCACCTCCCCTTCTCCTAATCCAACGCCATTCAGATAATAATCTGCCTTCCTGTTCTTGTCACCAAAGTGGATAACCTCACATTTATCCACACTACACAGCATCTGCCATGTTTCTGCCCATTCACCCAACCTATCCAAGTCACCCTGCAGCCTCATAGCATCCTCCTCGCAGCTCACACTGCCACCCAGCTTTGTGTCATCCGCAAACGTAGAGGTTACATTTAATTCCCTCGTCTAAACCTTTAATATATATTGTAAACAACTGGGGTCTCAGCACCGAGCCTTGCGGCACCCAACTAGTCACTGCCTGGCATTCTTAAAAGGACCCATTAATTCTTACTATTTGCTTCCTGTCTGCCAACCAGATATCTATCCATGTTAATACCCTACCCCCAATACCATGTGCTCTAATTTTGCACGCTAATCTCTTGTGTGAGACCTAGTCAAAGGCTTTTTGAAAGTCCAGATATACCACATCCACTGGCTCTCCCTTATCCATTCTACTTGTTACATCCTCAAAAATTTCCAGATTAGTCAAGCATGATTTCCCCTTCATACATCCATGCTGACTTTGTCCGATCCTGTCACTGCTTTCCAAATGCGCTGCTATAACAACTTTAATAATTGACTCAAGCATCTTCTCCACTAACTGGTCTATAATTCCCTGTTTTCTCTCTCCCTCCTTTCTTAAAAGGTGGAGTTACATTGGCTACCCTGCAGTCCACAGGAACTGATCCAGAGTCGAGAGAACATTGGCAAATGATCACCAATGCATCTATGATTTCTAGGGCCACCTCCTTGAGTACTCTGGGATGCAGACCAACAGGCTCTGGGGATTTATCTGTCTTCAGTCCCAACAGTTTACCTAACACCATTTTCTGACTAATGTGGATTCCTTTCAGATCCTCCTTCCCGCTAGATCCTCGGTCCCCTAGTATTTCCAGGAGATTGTTTGTGTCTTCCTTAAGGGCCTGTCCCACTGTACGAGGTAATTCAAGAGTTCTCCCGAGTTTTCCCCTGATTCAAACTCAGAGAATGTCCATAGCGGGTCCGTAGGAGTTTGTGGATGTCTCGTAGCAGCTCGTACGAGTAAAAAGTAACAATTTTTTTCATCACGAGTATTTTTTTACAGTGTTGAAAAAAGTCACGAGTTTACTGGATTTCCCGAGTACCTACCGTTACTCGTACGAGACATCCACAAACTCCTACGGACCCGCTACGGACATTCTCCGAGTTCGAATCAGGGGAAAACTCGGGAGAACTCTTGAATTACCTCGTACAGTGGGACAGGCCCTTTAGTGAAGACAGAACCAAAGTACTCGTTTAACTGTTCTGCCATTTCCTTGTTTCCCAATGTAAATTCAGTTGTCTCTAACTGTAAAGGACCTACATTCGCCTTCACTAATCTTTTCATTTTTACATACCTAAAGAAACTTTTACCGTCAGTATTTATATTCCCCGCAAGCTTTCTTTTCATGCTCTTTTTTCCCCCTCTTAATTAACCCCTTTGTCCTCCTCTGTTGAGTTCTAAATTTCTCCCAGTCCTCTGGTTTGCTGCCACTTCTGGCCAATTTATATGCCTCTGCCTTGGCTTTAACACTATCCTTCTTCCCTCGTCAGCCACGGTTGAGCCGCCTTCCAAGTTTTATTTTTTCGCCAGGCAGGGATGAACAATTTTTGGAGTTCATCCATGTGCTCTATAAATCTTCGCCATTGCATCTCCATTGTCAACCCTTTAAGTATAATTTGCCAGTCTATCCTAGCCAATTCCCGTCTCATGCTTTCAAAGTCTCCTTTATTCAAGTTCAGGAACCTAGTCTCTGAATTAACCGAGTCACTCTCCATCCTAATGCAGAATTCCACCATATTATGGTCACTGTTGCCCAAGGGGCCTTGCACAACAAGATCGCTTACTAATTCTTCCTCATTACACAATACCCAATCTAGGATGGCCTGCCCTCTAGTCTAGTCCACAACGGGATTTGAAAAAGAAAGAGCTGTTTGAAGCCCGAACGCCGATATATTCATCAAACACAAGGTATACATGAGTGGTACTTGGGTGTAAACCACATCCCAGATGCCAGAGGATCGAATCGGCTTGAAACTATATCAGTGGAAAGATGTGTAGGAAGGAATTGCAGATAGACACAAAATGCTGGATAAACAAGGAACTGTCGAAACAATAAATGCTGGATAAACAAGGAACTGCAGGTGCTGCTTTAAACTAAAGATAGACAAAAAAAGCGGCAGTAACTTAGCGGATCAGACAGCATCCCTGGATAAAGGAATAGGTGACTTCTCGGGTCGAGACCCTTCTTCAGACAGAGAGTTAGGGGGAAAGGGAAACGAGAGACACTATACTTATTTTTCTGAACTACAGATTTATTTGCCTCTCATCTACCTCCTGTGTGTCTACTGTTTCCTGGGCCTTCTCATCAACCTCCTGCATGAATGTAAAATTTTGCAAGATGCAATGGATTGTAACAGCCTAATCTTTTAGTTGTTCTGCAGCCAACATATTTATCTAAGGAATAAATCCACATAACTGTGTAAGAAGGAACTGCAGATGCTGGTTTAAACCGAAGATAGACACAAAAAGCTGGAGTAACTCAGGCCGCATTTCTGGAGAGAAGGAATGGGTGACGTTTCGGGTCGAGACCCTTCCTCAGACTGGTTAGGGATAAGGGAAACGAGAGATATAGACGGTGATGTGGAGAGATAAAGAATAATGAATGATTGATATGCAAAAAAAGTGACGGATAAAGGAAACGGGCTATTGTAAGCTGTTTGTTGGGTGAAAATGAGAAGCTAGTGCGACTTGGGTGGGGGAGGGATAGAGAGAGAGGGGGTATGTCGGGGCAATATAAACTAATGGAAATCACGCGGGCTGAACAAAGGTGCTCCGTGAAACAATCGCCTATTCTTTAGGGAACGGGGGTACCCCTCTCCCATCATAGATGAGGCCCTCACTCGTGTCTTCTCAGTACCCCGCAGCTCCCCCTCCCCCGAGTCGTAATAGAGACAGAGTCCCCCTAGTCCTTACCTTCCACCCCACCAGCCGACGCATACAACACATAATCCTCCAAAATTTCCGCTACCTCCAACGAGATCCCACCACTAACCACATTTTCCCCATCTCCACCCCTTTCCGCCTTCCGCAGAGACTGTTCCCTTCACAACTCCCAGGTAAACATCCCTTCCCACCCAAAACACCCCCTCCCCAGGTACCTTCCCCAGCAACCGCAGAAGATGTAACACCTATCGCTATACCTCTTCCCTCCACTGTCCAAGGACCCCGAGAGTCCTTTCAGGTTAGCCAGAGGTTCACATGCACCTCCTCCAACTTCAATTACTCTATCCGTTGTTCAAGATGTGGACTCTTATACATCGATGAGACCAAACACAGACTGGGCGATCGGTTCGCAGAACACCTTCACTCAGCTCACGTGAACCATCTTGATCTCCCGATTACTTTAATTCTCCTTCCCATTCCTTTCTGTCCTCGGTCTCCTCCTATGTCTCTAAATACACAGAACTATTGGTTTGACATTTCCACCATGTGTTCAGCAGTTCAAAGCAGACAGTTTATATGTGTTTTAAGATGATCTGTAACCATGTCTCCCACAGCTATCTATTCATTTATATAATCTGCATAATGCAGGCATAATGGATTTCAGAATATTACATTTGTCATGACTATTTGCAGAAGAAGGGGAAGAGCAACAGATAAAGTAGGGTGGTCCAATCATTATTCCATCAGGGCTTGTGTTCTAAAATGAATGTTTACATACATAATTCAGGACACTACTGATGATTATGCCAACAATATACTTATTTTTCTGAACTACAGATTTACTGAGATTATTAAACAAGAAAAGTGTCTATTTGCAGATTAATTCAAATTGCTATAATAATTAATCAGCATACTCTACCAAAGTTATACTCCGAGCTAGCAAAATAAATTAGTCCAACACACCAATGATTTGCATTTTCTAAGTGCTTCCTGGGCCAAGTCGTATTCATTCCAAATATTTTCGAGACTCTTCATTGACTGTGGCGTTTGAAGAGATCCCTCAGTTATAACTTTCATTGCATCAGAAAGGTCATCTCCGAAACGATTCTCATTCAACTCACTCCTGCAAGATCAAACAACAAAACGGTGTGCTCTAACTTAAGAGCTTTATGAGGCTCTCCAAGTAGTACATTTCACATACTTTTTGTACGATGAAAATTCAATATTAATGTTTAAACCGAGTACAACAGGTATGTTTACTGAAACTTCATAACTTTTAAGACAAAGTAAAATTGGTCTATACTTGTTTCATGACTAATTTTTTCTGTTACTCTTCAACACCATGAACTAATCAATGAAGAAGCCGTTCCTGAACCTGGATGTTACAGATTTCAGGCTCCTGTATCTTCTTCCCGATGGCAACAGAGAGATGAGTGTGTGGCCAGGATGGTGTGGGTTTTTGATGATGTTGGCAGCCTTTTTGAGGCAGCGACGGCGATAGATCCCTTCGATGGTGGGGAGGTCAGAGCCGGTGATGGACTGGGCAGTGGTCACAACTTTCTGCATTCTTTTCCGTTCCTGGACGTTCAAGTTGCCGTACCAGGTGTAGCGGCAAATTATTATATCGTTCAAGAGATTACTCCCTCTAGCCACTAAAGGGACTACATGGTTAAGGAGAATGTTGTAATATGCATGTGAGCTCCCCGTGATACCTTCAAAGCTTCTTCACGGATAAATATTCATAACAGTCTTCTGATTAATAGTTTCTTTATTGTTGAAGAAAAACAATGTATACATCCACCATTATACTCCAACTCGTACACTTTAATCTTCTTCAAACTCCAGCATATCGCTTTCAACGTTAGAAAACTCCTCGTGTCTCAGTTAAACGTCACATGGTTGAAGGGTAAACCTTCCCCATATAACTCCAAAACTAAACTAAAAACTAAGCTTCTGCGCAAGAAACCCAGCACCAAACACGCCCTAGAATACGTCATAAATCCCACCCACATAATAACGGGCAGTCTAAGATTTAAAGACACATGCCATAATTTATGAAACACAAAATAAGCCAAATGGCCACTACATACCGGCTCCTAATTGTTCCGAGTATATATCGAGCCAATTATTAATAAACATCAAATGAAGGCTTAACATATATCAAAAGCAAAAAATAGCATGCACTATATATCCGCAATCAGAATTCTTCATCGACTTTTCCATCTTCACTTTCGTTTTCGTCACCTGCCTTCTCTCCATACCCCCTGATCCCTTTAGCCACAAGGGCCACATTTAACTCCCTCCTAAATATAGCCAATGAACTGGCCTCAACTACCTTCTGTGGCAGAGAGTTCCAGAGATTCACCAACAGAGATTCATGATTCCAGAGATTCACAGAGATTCACCACAACAGAGATTCATGTTTCTTCTTCAAGGCATCCGCTTCTATTGAGAAAGTGGCTAGATCAGCTTGAAACATAGAAACATAGAAATTAGGTGCAGGAGTAGGCCATTCGGCCCTTCGAGCCTGCACCGCCATTCAATATGATCATGGCTGATCATCCAACTCAGTATCCCGTTCCTGCCTTCTCTCCATACCCTCTGATCCCCTTAGCCACAAGGGCCACATCTAACTCCCTCTTAAATATAGCCAATGAACTGGCCTCGACTACCCTCTGTGGCAGAGAGTTCCAGAGATTCACCACTCTCTGTGTGAAAAAAGTTATTCTCATCTCGGTTTTAAAGGATTTCCCCCTTATCCTTAAGCTGTGACCCCTTGTCCTGGGCTTCCCCAACATCGGGAGCAATCTTCCTGCATCTAACCTGTCCAACCCCTTAAGAATTTTATAATTCGAGCAGAAACTCTTGATATCAAACTGGCTATAGAACCAGATTTATGTCCTGAACTTCATGTAGATACATTCGAGATACTATCTCATGATGTAATCTCATCTTCCATTCCAGCACCTTGTTGCATTGCACTTCCAGCTGTTGAGCGCCTAAGTTGGGGTATCATTTCAGATAACCACTCCTCCGCCTCATCCATGTAATCATTGAATATCTTCAGCTGTACTTCATTCCACTGGGTGTGTCTTTCACGTTCTTCCAGAGATGACTCATGAGTCCATCAGTGCATTATGTTTATCTTGGACATCCTGGCAGAGATTAAGTAGTTGGCACATATTAGATTCCACTTTGATTGCGTTCTTATCTGATTCCATTAGTTTCCTCTGCTTCTCAATTAATCTGGTAACCTGTTTCCATAATTCGTTTCTCTCCTTCTCGGTTTCTTTCAGGTAGACAGCCAGGGTATTATCTGCATCTTCTCGATACTTTAGCCTAGCTCTGCCACCTTGTGGTTCCTCTGGCGTGGCTCTTTCTTCTTTCGGCTCCATGAATTTAAACAGGTTTTGGCAGATTGCCTAGTCTTTAAATTGAACGAACAAAGTCTTCTATGAATTTTGCTCCAACTTTGTGTAAACATCTTTCTCTGGAATAATAACAAACTGAATATCCAGCCAACATCCCTAAACATCCACAAAATTAATAATAATAATAATTTCAAAAGGAATCTGTCTTATTTTGACTTCAAAACAATCCAAGGTCGAACATCTGGATTTCTCCAGGCAGATTGGAAAAACACTTTATTGTCTATTTTCCAAGCCAATGGCTCGCATTCTGGCTCTTCTTTACAGAAGCCGTTCTCAAAATTCAAGCTTTGCAGCTTCAATTCAAAAGGAATGTCGTTCTACTCACGTTCGTGATAATGTGTTCAGATCTTAAGATAAGTCGTGTCGCTGTCGAAAAACCTCTAGGCCATCTCTGGCTGAGAACTATTGTCTTCAGTTCCTCGTTGGAACCGACCTTCTGGCTAAAACCTCTTTCGAGATCCTAGCCTGGTCTTCTGTCCCACTCTCTGGGACTGGCTTTCACCTCCTGTCAGAGGTATCCTTCAACTTTATGTAGTGGCAGATTTTTATATCGTTCAAGAGATTACTCCCTCTAGCCACTAAGGAGACTACATGGTTAAGGGGAATGTCGTAATACGCATGTGAGCTCTCCGTGAGAACTTCAGAGCTTCTTCAGATAAATCTTTGTAACACAGTCTTCTGATTAATAGTTTCTTTATTGTTGAAGAAAAATAAGGTATACATCCGACTTTATACTCCGACTCGTACACTTTAATCTTCTTCAAACTCCAGCATATCGCCTTAAACGTTAGAAAACTCCTCGTGTCTCGGTTAAACGTCACATGGTCGAAGGAGAAAACCTTCCCCATATAACTTCAAAACTAAACTAAAAACGAAGCTTCTGCGCAAGAAACCCAGCACCAAACACGCCCTAGAATATGTCATAAATCCCACCCACATAACGGGCAGTCTAAAATTTAAAGACAAATGCCATAATTATTGACACACAAAATAAGACAAATGGCGACTACACCAAGCCACGATGCGGCCAGTCAGTATGCTCTCTAATGTGCACCTGTAGAAGTTCGAGAGAGTCCTCCTTGACATAACGACTCTCCGTAATCTTCTCAGGAAGTAGAGGCACTGGTGCCTTCTTTATAATTGCATCAGTGTGCTGGGAACAGGAAATATCTTCACGCCCAGGAATTTGAAGATTTTGACCCTTTCCACCATCGTCCTGTTGATATAAACGGGATTAAACGGGATCCTACCCCTTCCAAAGTCCACAATCAGTTCCTTAGTTTTGCTGGTGTTGAGAGCCAGGTTATTGTGCTGGCACCATTTGGTCAATCGGTCGCTCTCACTTCTATATTCTGACTCATCACCATCTGTGATTCGTCCAACAATAATGGTGCCATCGGCGAACTTGATGATGGAGTTCGCACCATGTCCGGCTACACAGTCATGAGTCTAGAGTGAGTACAGCAGGGGAGTGAACACGCAGCCTTGAGGCGCTCCCATGCTGATTGTTATCGAGGATGACATATTTCCACCAATACGGACATACTGTGGCCTGTGGATGAGGAAGTCGAGGATCCAATTGCAGGGGGATGCGCAGAGACCCAGATTTGTGAGCTTGGTAACCAGCTTGGAATGGATGATGGTATTAAATGGAGAGCTGTAGTTTATGAACAACAGCCTGACATACGAGTTTTTATTGTCCAAGTGGTCCAGAGCGGAGTGGAGAGCCAGTGAGATCCCACCGTTGACCTGTGGTGGCAAGGTACTTGTCGAGGTCGGAGTTGATATGTGCCATAATCAACCTCTCAAAGCACTTCATCAGCACAGACGTTAGTGCCACTGGTCGATAGTCATTGAGGTACTTCACCTTGGGCACCGGTATTATTGATGCCCTTTTAAAGCAGGTGGGAACCTCAGACCTAAGAAATTTGAGGTTGAAAATGTCCGCAAAAACTCCAGCCTTCTGCTCCAGACTCCAACTCAAAAACTTCCAGTTATTCTGGAACCGTCAGTATTGCCAACACTTGGTGTTAAACAGTTCTTAGAAGATATCAACTACTTCCTTCTGCCGGTGCTGATCATTTCCAAATAAACACTGATTATCATTCAGGATCAACAAGATTTTGCACAAAACTTAAAATGACTGGACAAGAGTTGGAGTAAATTGCAGATGGATTATGAATAAGTTTATGAATATGTTTATTGACCAAGTATTCACATACAAGGAATTTGCCTTGATGCTCCGTCCGCAAGTGACAACATGACATACAGTGACAGTTAGGAATGACACATAAAACATTAAACATTAATAATAAAACATTGTTGATTAAACATGTGAATTAAATAAAATACCAGAGCAAAAGGAGGCTACAGATTTTTGGTTATTGAGTAGAGCCGTGGAGAAAAGCTGTTTTTATGTCTGGCTGTGGCAGCTTTGACAATCCGGAGTCGCCTTCCAGAGGGAAGTGATTCAAAGAGTTTGTGGCCAGGGTGAGAAGGGTCAGAGATGATCTTACCCACTCGCTTCCTGGCCCTTGCAGTGTACAGTTCATCAATGGAGGAAAGGTTGCAGCCAATAACCTTCTCAGCTGATCAGACGATTCGCTGCAGCCTCCGGATGTCGTGCTTGGTGGCTGAGCCAAACCAGACCACGATGGAGAAGGTGAGGACAGACTCTATGATGGCCATGTAGAATTGGACCATCATTGCCTGTGGTAGATTGTGCTTCCTCAGCTGCCGCAGGACATCCACTGTTGTGCCTTTTTGACTGTGGAGTCGATGGTGGCCCCCCCATTTAAGATCCTTGGAGATGATGAAGATGTGACTGTGGTGTTGTTGATGGTGAGTGGGGTGAGCTGTCCTAAAGTCTACAATCAATTCCAGTGTGTTGAGCTCCAGGTTGTTGCGATGGCACCAGGATGTGTCACTTCCTATCTATAGGCAGATTCCTCCCCATCCTGGATCAGTCCAATCAGGGTTGTGTTGTCTGCAAATTTGAGAAGCTTGACAGAGGAGTCAGTGGAGGTGTAGTCATTGGTGTATAGGGAGTAGAGGAGAGGGGAGAGTACGCAGCCTCCTATGCTGAGGGTCTGAGATGTGCTTTACCAGCCTACCATGCTGCTTCCTGTCAGTCAAGCAGTAGGTGATCCACCGACAGATGGGTTCAGGCACAGTCAACTTGGAAAGTAGTAGCTCTGGCACAATGGTGTCGGATGCAGAGCTAAAATTTTACAAAATTATCTCTAAGTCCTTAGGGTTAGAAAGAACTAACACCTTTCTCAAGGTGTCTCGGCCTCTCCTCCCCCCCCCCCCCCCCCCCCCCCCCCCCCCCACCACCACCGCTGCCGCTTCCTACTTCTCTCTCAGAGTATCACAACGTTGATGAAACAGTTAAGACAAGTACATGGTTAGGGCAGGTTTGGAGGTATTTGGGACAAACACAAGTAGGTGGGACTAGTGTAGCTGAGACATGTTGGTGGTGTAGGCAAGTTGTGCTGAAGGGCCTGTTTCCACACTGTATCACCCTATGACTCGCTGAGTTACTCCAGCACTTTCATGTCCTTTTGTGTATTAACCATTATCTGCAGTTCTTTGTTTCAACTACATACCTTACTCAGTTATAGCAGAAAATTGGAAAAAGCAGACATTACTCTCCTTCCCCCTCCCTCACCCCACCCACATTAAGCATTAAGATCCAACAGTTGTGTGATTGTAGGCTTTGGGCTATAGGGAGAGTAGAGCGGCTTTAGAGATATATAATAAACTTACTGACCAGAGAAAGGAAAGGAAATAGAATTGCAAAGATAGAGAGCAGAGTATTGTTTCATTTGAAAACACAGATTATGGAACATATGAGAAACATAGAAACATAGAAATTAGGTGCAGGAGTAGGCCATTCGGCCCTTCGAGCCTGCACCGCCATTCAATATGATTATGGCTGATCATCCAACTCAGTATCCCGTACCTGCCTTCTCTCCATACCCTCTGATCCCCTTAGCCAAAAGGGCCACATCTAACTCCCTCTTAAATATAGCCAATGAACTGGCCTCGACTACCCTCTGTGGCAGAGAGTTCCAGAGATTCACCACTCTCTGTGTGAAAAAAGTTCTTCTTATCTCGGTTTTAAAGGATTTCCCCCTTATCCTTAAGCTGTGACCCCTTGTCCTGGACTTCCCCAACATCGGGAGCAATCTTCCTGCATCTAGCCTGTCCAACCCCTTAAGAATTTTATAAGTTTCTATAAGATCCCCTCTCAATCTCCTAAATTCTAGAGAGTATAAACCAAGTCTATCCAGTCTTTCTTCATAACAGTCCTGACATCCCAGGAATCAGTCTGGTGAACCTTCTTTGCACTCCCTCTATGGCAATAATGTCCTTCCTCAGATTTGGAAAACAAAACTGTACGCAATACTCCAGGTGTGGTCTCACCAAGACCCTGTACAACTGCAGTAGAACCTCCCTGCTCCTATACTCAAAAATAATGAAAACATTCAAAGGTATGCTTAGAAGCAGGGGAATAGGAATTATTCAATATGTACGTTCACTTTCAAGCTTGATTCAGCATTGTAACTTACATGTATTTTTGGGGGTCATTTTTGTCCAGAACGGGGATAAAAGAAAACATCCAAAAGGACAGAAATTCTGGTTTATCCTCCATGGGCATTTATCATGCCAAATAAAGGGCCTGTCCTACTTGGGCGACCTAATCCGCGAGTTCTGACGAGTTTGCCCTCAACTCATACTCTCAGCATGGTCGACACGAGGTCGTAGGAGGTCTTCGTAACTCTCCTTCATGCTCGAGAGTGCTCTCCGCGTACTCGAGGCCTCAGCTAGGTCGCAGCGGTTTTTTCAATATGTTAAAAAATGCCCGCGAGTAAAAAAAGGTCGCCATGGAAAAAACAATACTTTTTTTACTCGTAGGTTTAGTCATAGTAGGTCGTAGTAGGTCGGCATGTTAGTCGTAGGTAATCGAGGGTAGTCGAAGATAGTCGTAGATTGTCTTCATCATAGTCGAAGGGAGGTCGAAGGAGATCGAAGGAGATAGTCTTCACTCTCCACTATTCGATGTCCAATTTTCCCGAAGTTAGTCGTAGCTAGTCGAAGCTGGTCCTTCAACATAGTCGAAGGAGGTCGAAGGAGGTCTTCTACATAGTCGAAGGAGGTCTTCAACATGTCATTTTTTCAAACTCTTCTAAACTCGCCAATTAGGTCGCCCAAGTGGGCCAGCCTCTTAATTCTTCTGAAGAAAATATGGGTACAACAGGTCTCACAATTCGCAACATGGCATTTTATTTTCTTGTTTATGAACAGTCCAAAATAAAGGAAAATAAATTGTACCCACAACTCAAGAACTGGAAGGAATTTATGGGTATACCATTAATTATAGTCATGTTTAGTGCAATGATTTACACTGCTTAGATGGTAGACAAAAAATGCTGGAGAAACTCAGCGGGTGAGGCAGCATCTATGGAGAGAAGGAATAGGCGACATTTCGGGTCGAGATCCTTCTTCAGACTGGTGCTGCCTTACCCGCTGAGTTTCTCCAGCATTTTTTGTCCACCTTCAATATTCCCAGCATCTCCAGTTCTTTCTTATACACTGATTAGATGATCAGAAAAGATTGACATCAACGACTGTATTTTGCTCATCAATTTAGTTTAGTTTAGATACAGCACAGAAACAGGCCCTTCGGCGCACCGAATCCATGCCGACCAGCGATCCCCACACTATCCTACACACACTCGGGACAATTTACAATTATACTAAACCAATGAACCTATAAACCTGTATGTCTTTAGTGTGGGAGGAAACCGGAGATCTCAGAAAAAAACCAAGTAGGTCACAGGGAGAATGTACAAACTCCATACAGACAGCACCCGTTGACAGGATCAAACCTGGATCTCTGGCGCTGTAAGGCAACAACTCTACCACTGCCAATCAGTATTGTCAACACTGATACACAAACATTACATGAAATTGGGGGATTATTAAAAATTAATCAAAAATGCTGCTATGCAAGGTAATGTCTTACCTAAACTGTTTGAGTTTCTCAATCTTCTCTGCCAAACACCCGAGCTTTGTTTCAACAGCATGCTTCAGATCATCTGTGAATTTCAATTCTGCCTTTTGATGCTGTTTTAATTCTTCCTCCATTTTCTAAATAAAAATCAATGAGAATTAGAACTCTCTATTATTGTTTCAAAATCTGTTCATTTTTTTTAAATAAAAATGAAAATTTTAAGTAAGCTCCTTCCATTTTGTACCATCTCATACCCACAATCTACATATGAAATACAACTTGTCGGTGGCATTCATTGAAGATTCGTAAGAATTGGGGGAGGAAATAGAGTACAAGAGATTGCAGATGCCGTAATGTTGAGCAAATAAAAAGTGCTAGACAAACTCAGTGGGTCAGGCAGCATCTGTGGATGAATTGACAGACAATATTCTAGGTCAGTACCCTGCTTCAAACTGAAAAGGAGTCCCTACCGAAAACATCACCTGTCCATTTCCCTCCATAGATGCTGCCTGATCTGCTGAATTCCTCCAGCAACGTGTTTTTATTTTGCACACGTAGCCCAGTCAGGCACTCAAGCCTGCTCCATCATTCAATAAGATGACGGCTTCAAAACTACTTTCCCATTGTCTCCTCTTGCAGGATAAATATCTTGGAATGTCTTCCTTGAATACACTCAACACCTCTGAATCCACAGGGTCTTTCTGCAAGAAGAAATTCTTCATCTCAATCTGAAATCGGTGATCACTTAATCTGAAAATGCACCCCTTGGATCTTGATACAACTAGAGGAAACATCCTCTCAGCACCCATTCTGTCAATTCCCCACAGTAACCTAAACTTTTCAAAAAGATCACCACTCATTCTGTCTCAAAGATAACAAATTTTGTGGAATTGGTGGCAATCCTGTTGAAAAGAGTTGAGAATTGGTTAATTGATGACAAGATTCATGTTAACAATGGATCTCAGGTAGAGAAGTTTCCAATGGTCTTGAGAAGGGATTATTGCCACGTCCTTGCTATGGGGCGCCGTCCTGTATGGTATGGCTGCCCAGCCTGCAGCTGTCCGTTTTTTCATCTCTTTTTTTTATTTTTAGTTAGTTAAAGTGTTTTTCTTCTGGAGTTCTAGTCTTTTTTATGTGGGGAGTGAGGAGGGGAAGGGGGAAACTAACCTTCCAGCCACTCTTCATTCATCCACTACCCCCAAGCCCCCACTCCCATCCTTTCCCAACACAACCTTTTCTCCTGATCCGTTCTGCAGAACAATCATTTCTATTTAAATTAGCATACTTTCAATTCCAGCTGCTGCTGCTTAAGCTGCCTTTCCAGCAACTGGCAGTTCTGGAGATAAGTGACATTTTTTGTTCTCAAGTTTTCATTTTGATCTTCCAGTAATCTTTGATCATGTTGTATCTTGATCATGTCCTGCATCTGTCCTGAACAACAGTGGGTCAGTGATTTTTTCTCCCTGAAAAGAGCAATTTAAAAGTTAACAAAGTATGTTCAGATTTCTATGCCATGTCTGGTAATTAGTTCTGCATTAAAACACCTAAATTGAAAATCAATGTTTTTAAATAAAGTACTTTTTGAAAGGGATTAACCAAATGTTTGCACTGACAAGGCAGCCAGACGTGCACTGCAGACAAAATGTGTACGAAGGAACTGCAGATGCTGATTTAAATCGAAGATAGACACAAAGAGCTGGAGTAACAAAGTCAAAGTATCCTTTATTGTCATTCAGACCTTTCGGTCTGAACAAAATTTCGTTGCCTTGCAGTCATACATATAATAAAAATAACAAAAACACACAATAAACACAAATTTAACATCCACCACAGTGAGTTCACCAGGCACCTCCTCACTGTGATGGAAGGCAAAAGTCTTAAAGTCTTTGTCTCTTCCCTTCTTGTTCTCCCTCTGCGCTGAGGCGATCCAGGCCTCAGATGTTGTGACCCCACCGGGTGATGGTAAGTAAGTCCCGCGGCTCAACCATGCTCCGCGAACGGGCCAGTTCAAACTCCGCGGCCCGGGGTGGTCGAAGCTGCTGAAGCTGCCGCCCTCCAGTCCAGCGGACGAAGCTGTTGTTGCGGGAGCTCCAGAAAAACAGGTCACCAACCTGTCACCTGCAAGCTCCCGACGATGTCGTCCACTGGGCCCGCGTCCGAGCCTCCGAAGTGGGGCCGCAGCCGCCGGAACGCCGCCACAGCCCCGTAGCCGGCCAGCCTCACCGCCGCCGGAGTGCCGCC
The DNA here is from genome assembly GCF_010909765.2 of Amblyraja radiata. Classification (NCBI taxonomy): domain Eukaryota; kingdom Metazoa; phylum Chordata; class Chondrichthyes; order Rajiformes; family Rajidae; genus Amblyraja; species Amblyraja radiata. The sequence goes on along the minus strand of NC_045957.1, from coordinate 52,491,300 downwards.
ACAGCTCCAAGTCAGGCTGGCTCCAGAACGCCGCCACAGCTCCAGGTCGGGCCGCCGCTAGAACGGCGCCACAGCTCCAAGTCAGGCCGCCGCCAGAACGCAGCCACGGCTCCAAGTCGGGCCACCGCCAGGAACGTCAGAACGCCGTCACAGCGCCGAGGCCGCCAGCTCCGCCATTAGGCCTCAGCGCAGACGGAGACGGGGGACACGACAAGAAAAATTCGCAACCCCCCCCCCCCCCGAAGGAAGAGACTAAAAAAACATGTTTCTCCCCCCCCCCCCCCCCACACACACATACACAACCTAATAAACTAAATTTAACTAACTTTAACTAAAACAGACAAAAGAAAACAACAAAAAAGAGAAGGAACGGGTGACGTTTCAGGTCAAGACCCCCCTTCAAACCTAAGGGGTCCAATGCACCCAAGGGATCTGAAGAAGGGTCTCGACCCGAAATATCACCCGTTCCTTCTCTCCAGAGATGCTGCCTGTCCCGCTGAGTTACTCCAGTTTTTTGCGTCTATCTTCGACATGCACTGCACATCATTCAACACCACTGTGCACATCCACACAGTTCAAAGCTCAGGATCTCAGACACTTCAGAAACTCGGAAGAAAAACGGTAGATTTCAAGAATCACACATTAAGCCATTGATTAAACTTCATTACAAACATTGCATCATCACTACAGAAAATATTACCTGATAGAATTTCTTAGCCTCCAAACAATAATTTAACCCATTTCCAAGAAACATTTATTTACATTTGTTAAATAATCTGGGGGATTTTTTTAAATCTCAGATGAATACTGCAATTCTGCAGCAATAAACAAATAGCATTAGTAGTTTACACATTTAATAACTTTACCTGATAATAACAGTTGCACAAACTCCAAGAAATTACAATGCACTTACAATGCATGCACAAGGGCATTTTTTCCATCCATCTTTATATCTCTGCTTCTATGTTGTATGGATTTCATTCGACCTTTTGTTTTAATTCCAAGATAATCATTTTTTGAGTCCAGAATATTCTTCACTTTCTGTGAACCATTGCTTAGTCCCTGAACCACTTCTGCTTTACTGCCATTGATCAGTGTGGCTGCAGTACTCTTTACTCTTTCAATGTTGTAGATCGGAACCACATTGTATTTTTCAGCAAACCCCTTATCAGCAACCTCCTGGCCAATGTTGAGAGCATCACTCTCAGCTTCAACAAGAAAGGTTCCATCGTGAGCTGCATCTCTGTGGCTGATTCTAATTATTTTATCATTAATTAAACTGGCCAGAAATCTTCTTCCCTGAAAAATTTCAAACAAAATATGTATTAAAACAATTATAATGAATGAACTGCACTTTTACTGCATATCCAGTATTAAGCAAAGGGTGTACAAAGTTTTGTTAAGGAAGTGAAAAAAAGCAATCTAGAAAAAATGTATATAAAATTCTCCCAAAATGGCACAAATGTACACACGTGGCTGTGTGTTGCACAAATTAATGTTCTTTCATCAAAAGAGGTGCCGTTTCTCTTCCAACTTACTCTCATTCAGTCTGAAGTCTGGTCCCGTCTCAAAATCACCTATTCATGTTCTCCAGATGCTGATGCCCGACTTTCCGAGTTACTATAGCTCGTTGTGTCCACTTTTAGGACTTTGCATGCCTCTCCCAGCCTGTTCCTCAACCTCTGGAATCGAATATTTTACCACCCTTGCCTATGTGGTGTCACATTATCTTTCAGACCACTTATTAATCCCACTATTTATTTTCTAATCTGTTTGCTGCAATTATATTATTGAAGTGCATGGTTTTTGTTAATACTCTGCTAATCTAGTGTGATTTCAACTTTCTAGATCAAATTCCATAACAATGTTGATTTTGTTTCTGCATTTGTCTCAGACCACTATGCTTCACAGTTTCTTTTCTGTCTAAGTTCCTGCATGGTTCCTTTCATAGCACTTCATCTTTTCCATCAAATTATGGTCAAAACTGAAAAAAAAGCAATGCTAAATCAATTTTGGTTAATAAATAGTCTTTCCACACAACCGCTCACTTGAGTTCTTAAACCAATTATTCTATGGAACAAATCAATATTATATCTTATGTTTTGCAACATATGAGGAATTTCATTGGCCAGGTCAGTCATACAATTAAAAGCAACAGATCACTCAAAAAAACATTTTAACAAACATCCACCACAGTGATGGAAGGCGAAATAAAGTTCAAGTCTCTTCCTTTTGTTCTTCCTCGGTCGTGGGCCTCGAGCCCCCGTTGACAGGATGATCTTGACTCCCGTAGCCGGCGATCTTCGGGCTCCCCGCGTCGAGGCGATCAATCTCCCGGATTGGGGGGATGTTAGCTCCCCCGTGCCGGGCGATCGAACCTCGAATCGGGGATGGTCGAAACTTCCGCGATGTTGGAGCTCCCGACTAGCCTCACCCGAGACTGCGAGCCCTTGATGGTAATTCCGCGGTGGTCGCGGTGGGAGCGATCCCAGGCAAGGGATCAGCGCCGATGTTAGGTCCGCGCCCCACGGTGGGGCTCACGACAATCCGAGAAGGCTTCCAGCTCCATCGATGGTAGGCAGCAGAGCCTGGAGAATGTGATCCGAAAATTGATCACATCTCCGGGAAGATAAGAGCTTGAAAAGAAGTTTCCCCCAATCCGCTCCCCCCACCCCCACCCCCACATAAAACAAACCGAAGAACATTAAAACAAACTTTTAACGCACTAAAAAATAACAAAAAGAAAGAAAATACGAACAGACTGCCGGCAGGGCAGCCATCTCCCCGGCGCCCCTGGTGGAATCATATGTGTGTGCCTTTATATTTTTGCAAAAACACTACGCGTTAACAATAAGATTTTTACATATTCTGACACATATTTCCCTTTTAAGCAGTGAACAGCTTCACTTAATATTTTATGCTTTATTTCATGACTTATTGCCGATTGAAGTTTAAAAAAAAACCTCCCCTTTTAAAACGACCATGACTCGGCTCGGCGCCCGTTTCACACACAGAATATTCCACAAGCTTCAAGTGACGTCAGGGGGAGGGCCGCATTTCCAGAACATTCCTCAAACGCTTCACCACCTCCCCAACGGTCCACCTGCTTCATTCTCACTGCTTGATGCACTCCTTGAAACTTCATTCTGACTTCGCCATCTTTAAAGACATGATCACAATCAGGTGGGATGGCACCATGGCTCAGCTCGGCTCACGTTTCACACACGTCCGCCCGCGGCCTCGCTCGGGTCCTTGAGTTCACGCCCGCCCGCGGCCTCGCTCGGGGTCCTCAGGTCCACGCCTGCCCGCAGCCTCGCTCGGGGTCCGCCCATGGCCCGGTGGGGAGGCTGCTGCTGTGGACCAAACCAGGCGACTGGGCCTGGAGCTGGAGCGAGGTCCGAGCCCGGGGCTTGGGATGGGGCCATGACCAGGACCGAGAAAGAAGCCGCAGGTGGAACCAAGGGCAATCCGGGGTCAGGGACGAGCCCGGAGATGAAGTCGGGCCCGCCCAGAGATGGTCGGAGACTGGACTGGAGCCCATGCAGCGGCCGAGTCGACGGCTGCAGTCTACAGACAGGGCAGGGCCGGGCTGAGTATGAGAACCAAGCCGAGTTCCAGGCCCTGGCAATGCTCTACGACCTGGGTAGATGCTTCGCCAGGGAATGGAAGTGAGGGGAGGAGGATGAGGGAAATGAGGAGGGAGGGGTCTCTACCCCTCTCCCTCTCTGCTCCTCTCCCTCCCTCTCTACCCCCCTCCCCCTAACTCTCTACCCCTCCCCCTCCTTCTCTACCCCCTCCCCCTCCCTCTCTGCCTCCCTCACTCTCTGCCTCCCTCCCCTACCTCTCTCTCTGCCCACTCTCCCTCTCTGCCCACCCTCCCTCTCTGCCACCCCGACTTCTGTCCCCCGCCATCTCTGCCCCCATTCCCCTTCCCTCTCTACCCCCTTCCCTCTCTAGGGAGTGGTGAGTATTGGGGCCTATGGGTGAGTGGTGGAGTATTGCATTCAGGGACCAGCCCTCCCCTGTGACGGCTGCTGCTCCTCCAGGCATGGAAGGAGGGAGAGGAGCGACAACCTCGCGATCCTGGGGAAGTGAGAAGGGAGAATGGGGGGATTGAGGGAGAGGAGGGGGTAGCGAGGGAGAGGGAGGGGAAAGTAAGGGAGGTGAGGAAGGAGAGTGGAGGAGGAGGGAGGATAGAGGGAGAGGAGAGGGGTTGGGAGGGGAGAGAAGTTATGGCGGTAGGGAGTGACTGAGGGTAGGGGAAAGGAGAGAGAGGGAGAGGTGAGGGAGGGGAGGAGGAGAGGGGAAAGGAGGAGGTGAGGAGGGTGAGTGGGGGAGGAGGGAAAATAGAGGGAGAGGAGGGGGAGGTATGGAGTGGGGAATAGTGGGAGAGAAGGGCAATGGGGGAAATGAGGATGGATAGTGGGGGGGGATAGGGGGAGGTGAGGAGTGGGGAAGGTGGAGGATAGAGGGATAGGAGGGGCGTATGGAGGGGAGAGGAGATGTAGGGAGGGAGGGAGTGACTGAGGGCAGGGGATGGAGAGGGAGGGAGAGATTGGAGGAGGGGAGCAGTAGAAGGGAAAGGAGAGGGAGGGTGAAGAGGGGGGGGAGGGAGAGCTGGGGGATGAGGGGAAATGAGCCGTGCCTGCGCAGTTGGGGGCTATGCGTGAGTGGTGGAATATTGCGTTGATGGAACAGGTTGCGTTGGGGGAACGGGTGAGTGGTGGAATATTGCATTGGGGGAGCAGACCCAATAGGTCTGCACTTAGTCTAGTTATGATTAAGTATCTACAACATTAATAGTAAATGTTACAATCTATACCATATAACCATATAACAATTACAGCACGGAAACAGGCCATCTCGGCCCTGCAAGTCCGTGCCGAACAACTTTTTTCCCATAGTCCCACCTGCCTGCACTCATACCATAACCCTCCATTCCCTTCTCATCCATATGCCTATCCAATTTATTTCTAAATGATACCAACGAACCTGCCTCCACCACTTCCACTGGAAGCTCATTCCACACCGCTACCACTCTCTGAGTAAAGAAGTTCCCCTAAACTTCTGTCCCTTAATTCTGAAGTCATGTCCTCTTGTTTGAATCTTCCCTATTCTCAAAGGGAAAAGCTTGTCCACATTTCCCCTCATCCCCCAGCACTCCCCCCCCCCCCCCCCCCCCCCCCCCCGAGGATGTAACTAGTAGCGTGGATAGGGGAGAACCAGTGGATGTGGTGTATCTGGACTTCCAGAAGGCTTTCGACAAGGTTCCACATAAGAGATTATTATACAAACTTAAAGAACACGATATTGGGGGTTCAGTATTGATGTGGATAGAGGCTGGCAAACAGGAAGCAAAGAGTAGGAGTAAACGGGTCCTTTTCAGAATTGCAGGCAGTGACTAGTGGGGTGCCGCAAGGCTCAGTGCTGGGACCCCAGCTATTTACAATATATATTAATGATTTGGACGAGTGAATTGAATGCAACATCTCCAAGTTTACGGATGACACGAAACTTGGGGGCAGTGTTAGCTGTGAGGAGGATGCTAGGAGGCTACAAGGTGACTTGGATAGGCTGGGTGAGTGGGCAAGTGCATGGCAGATGCAGTATAATGTGGATAAATGTGATGTTATCCACTTTGGTGGCAAGAACTGGAAAGTAGACTATTATCTGAATGGTGGCCGATTAGGAAAAGGGAAGATGCAACGAGACCTGGGTGTCATGGTACACCAGTCATTGAAAGGAGGCATGCAGGCGCAGCAGGCAGTGAAGAAAGCGAATGGTATGTTAGCATTCATAGCAAAAGGATTTGAGTATAGGAGCAAAGAGGTTCTACTGCAGTTGTACAGGGCCTTGGTGAGACCACACCTGGAGTATTGTGTACAGTTTTGGTCTCCAAATCTGAGGAAAGACATTCTTGCCATAGAGGTAGTACAGAGAAGGTTCACCAGACTGATTCCTGGGATGGCAAGACTTTCATATGAAGAAAGACTGGATAGACTCGGCTTGTACTCGCTAGAATTTAGAAGATTGAGGGGGGATCTTATAGAAACTTACAAAATTCTTAAGGGGTTGGACAGGCTAGATGCAGGAAGATTGTTCCCGATGTTGGGGAAGTCCAGAACACGGGATCACAGTTTAAGGATAAGGGGAAAGTCTTTTAGGACCGAGATGAGAAAAACATTTTTCTCACAGAGAGTGGTGAATCTGTGGAATTTTCTGCCACAGAAGGTAGTTGAGGCCAGTTCATGGGCTATATTTAAGAGGGAGTTAAGGGCCTATCCCACGAGCATGCGACTCCATGCGGCAAGCGCGACCTAACGTGGTCGCTTGAGCCGTACGGCCTCGCGGGGCCGGTCCCACTTCGATTGCCGGAGCCGTATGGAGTTGTGCGGAGCTGGTCCCGACATCGCGCGGGGCTCCGAAAACTGACCATGTTCAGAAATTCCGCGCGGCAACGGCATGCCGGCCCGCAGCCGCCTCAATGACGTACGTCACGCGCAAACTTCCGGCGGACATCGCTCGAACTTCACGTCACCCACTCGACCTCCGCGTGGCCCCCGCTTCCGGTTGGGTCGCGCTCGCCGCATGCAGGCGCATGCTGGTGGGACCGGCCCTGTACGGGGATCACTCGACCTCCGCGCGGCCCCCAGCTTCCGGTTTGGTCGCACTTGCCGCATGCAGGTCGCATGCTCGTGGGACAGGCCCTTTAGATGTGGCCCTTGGGGCTAAAGGGATCAGGGGGTATGGAGAGAAGGCAGGTACAGTATACCGAGTTGGATGATCAGCCATGATCATATTGAATGGCGGTGCAGGCTCGAAGGGCCGAATGGCCTACTCCTGTACCTATTTTCTATGTCTATGTTTTCTATAACCACAGCCGTTTCTATTCACATTTCTCCAGTTTTTAAACAAGGGTTCAATCTATCCTTTTCACCTAGTTTTCTGCAATATACAAGGGTTTACCTACTTCTCTCATATCTCTCAACCCCATTGAAATGGTACGACCATCGACTGATTACAAAAATAACTCCAGGTTGATCATAAATTAAATAGCAGTGTTGGACAAAAGCAGATCATCAATATTTATGAAAAGTTCGAAGGTCCTGTGGAAAAAGCTTCACAATATTAATCTCAGGATACAATTAAAAATAATAATCTCCATCTCAAATTTCCAATACAACAACATGCAGTTCTCTGCAATCAACCACGGATTCTTGCACATATCCTTATTTCTTAGTCTCCCACATTCCCAACGACCATTATCCATAGCGTGGAGATGCGAGAAACTGCAGATTCCAAAATCTTGAGGGGGAAAAAGGGCTGAAGGGAATCAGCTGGTCAGGCAGAATCTACAAAAGGAATGGTCAGATCATGTTTTGGGATGGGATTTTTCTGCAGATAAACTATTATGAATAGCTTGGTTACACTCACTGCCAAGTTATTTTTTTATAAATATTCTGCAAAAGGAACAAAAGAGGAAGGGCAGCATGACAGCTAGGTAGGGCAAAGCTATGCACACAGCGAGAGGAAGGAGAGCTGAAAGAAAATAAGGATGAACTGGACAAAGAACAGTGGAGAGGGAAGAGCATATTGGAAGAGGGGCATGTTAAGTATTGCAATGTATTGTCCAACCAGTTTCTTTGAATGCCAGTTCAAATTCTTTGTCTTTTTTTTTTTAAACCATTAATGCTTCAAAAAAAAGTATTGCCCGATTTGCCAATCTATTAATAATGCACGTTAATGGGAATTAATTGACGACCTTCATTTTACATCATTCACACAGACTTGTACAGCGACGCCCTCTGCAGTCTGTCTTTCCAACATCATGAGTAACATCCCTCTCTCTATACATTTAAATTCCAGACATTGCTGAACCGTGAAATTAACAGAAATGATGCGGAAAATATTTCGCAGTGTGTGACTTGGTGTGGAATGTTTCAGTGATGAGGAGACTCAATGTGTTTTCCTTGGAGCAGAGGAGGACAATGGGTGATCAGATAAAGATATACAAAATTATGAGAAGCATAGATGTGATGGAAATTGAGAAACTTTCCCCCATACAGGGATGTCCGAACCACAATGCATAGGTTTAAAATAGGAGTCTGAGAGATAGGGGAAATCAAAGGGTGGTTGCAATCTGGAATGCATAATGTGAGGAGCTAGTGGAGGCAGGTAATTTCACAACATTTAAAAGGTATCTCGACAGCCACTCGAGTCATCAAAGGAAGGATGGCCACGGATCATTTGCTGAAGAGCCAAAAAACACACCACACCCACCCCCCCCCCCCACCCCCACACACACACAGCCAAACAAACCGAAACAAACCGCAAAAACAGGACAAAAGAAAACAAAAAACAGAAAAGACAAACGGACTGCTTAAGCTTAGGGCCTCGAGATCTAGGGGGCCCTACTCACCCCGCTGCCTCACCGGACCCGTCGAATCTCGCCGCCCCACCGACCATCCGCCCACCGAGACCTCCTACTCTTTGCCCGCTGACCCTGGCCACTCCACCGCCCTCCAGCAGCCCGCAGCCGTCGCCTTACCTGCAGCCTGGACTCAGCACCGGGCCTGAATGTTTCCACGCTGCAGACTCCCACTCCCCCGGGTTTGACTGCACTGGGACCTAGTGCTAGTCCCCCAACCCTGTTAATCTCAGTGGCTGTTCCACTGGATCTTCCCCGTTCCCCTCAAACCATGTGACCCCAGCTCTTCCCCACCCACACTACAGCCCTCATACCCCACTACCCACTGACCACCCACCACCCCTCCACGAGACATCGCCTTGGCCTCAGTCCACTCACCTGCCTTCCTCCAGCCCCAACCCCAATCCCTGCCATGTGTTCACCATCCACCCTGACCTCCCCCTCTCTGATACCGAACGGTCTGTTCTCAGCAGTGGTCTCACCTCCGTCCCCACCTCAATGAGTTCCGCGCCCGCCGCGATTTGGAGCTCTTCTTCCGTCGCCTCCGCATCACACCGTTCTTCCATTGATGATCCCTTTTCCCGTCTCCAACGGACCCCCTCCTCTTGGACCCCCCCTCATGGCCATTGGTACAATGAAATTTGGGGGTCACCATCCGACGTCGGAACGGGAGAACATTCTCAGAATCCGCCACTTCCAACCGGAGACCGCGGCTCCCGAAGTCCACAGGCTGAGCTGGGTGGAGATTCACACTGGTGGTCCTCGGCAAAGGGATCCCAGGGCTCCGCGATATTGAAATCAGCGCGGCCCGAGGCTGGAAGCTCTGCAAACCACAGCTCCATGATGTTGAAGCAGCAGACCCAACACTCCAGAGCTTAAAACAGCGATCCAGGTAAAGCATCGCTCGCTCCGCGGTGAATCCAATATGTATTTTAAAACCAACTGTTTAATGACAACATATAGTAGGATCTAAAAGTGTCACACTGTCACTGTCGGGTAGTCATGGTCCTCTAGTCGTGGGGGTGGGGGATTGGGAGGGGGGGCCTCACAAGTGAAATTGCTTAGGGCCTCTCTTCATCTAAATCCGGCCCTGCTGGTGGCACATCACAAGCACAACAAAACACTCAGAAACAAAGTACACAATTACAGACTTTAATAACTTTAAAAAAATTGTATAGCTCGCATTTTTATTTCTATTCTGTAAGTTAAGTCACAAAAAAATTGGTGAACAGTATCTTGGCCTCAGCATCAAGTCGTTTGCAACCATTGGTGACAAGATTACAGCCCGAAGGCAGGATCAGGACAAAGTGCTCACTGCTGATGCTGAATCTGAACTGAGAAAGAACATGACTATCAAGGGTTTCCTGTTATATGCTACAAAAAAAGCAGGTTTTAAATTGGAATAATATGAAGAACATGTGTAAGAAAGATTTGCTATTGAGGGAGTGCAGCGTAGGTTTACAAGGTTGATTCCTGGGATGGCTGGACTGTCATATGTTGATAGAATGGAGCGGCTGGGCTTGTATACTGGAATTTAGAAGGATAAGAATGAATGAATAAGTTTATTGGGCAAGTATTCACATACATGGAATTTGCCTTGGTGCTCCGCCCAAGTGACAACAAGACATACAGTGACAGTTAAGAAGGGTACATAAAACATTAAACATTTATAATAAAACATTATTGATTAAATTATGCTTAAATTGATTAAATAATAAGAGGGGATCTTATTGAAACATATAAGATTATTAAGGAATTGGACACGCTAGAGGCAGGAAACATGTTTCCGATGTTAGGGGAATAAGGAGTAGGCCATTTAGAACGGAGATGAGGAATAACCTTTTCACCCAGAGAGTTGTCAATCTGTGGAATTCTCTGCCTCAGAAGGCAGTGGAGGCCAATTCTCTGGATGCTTTCCAGAGAGAGTTAGATAGAGATCTTAAAGATAGCGGAGTCAGGGGATATGGCGAGAAGGCAGGAACGGGTTACTGATTGTGGATGATCAGCCATGATCATATTGAATGGCAGTGCTGGCTCGAAGGGCCGAATGGCCTACTCCTGCACCTATTGTCTATTGTCTAACTGCAGATGCTGGTTTAAACTGAAAATAGACACATAAAGCTGGAGTAACTCAAAGGGACAGGCAGCATCTCTGGAGAGAAGGAATGGGTGACGTTTCTGGTCCAGATATCGGCGTAGCATCACTCCCTGACGAGCTCAATGCGTTCTACTCACGCTTTGATGGGGAGAACACTGATGTGCCTTCTCCAGCCCCCATTCGCTGTGATGGTATTTCAGTCACAGTCACAGAGGTCGGCGTCAGAAAATCCTTCAGAGGGGTGAACCCTCGAAAAGTGCCTGAACCTGATGGTATACCCGGCCGTGTTCTAAAAACTTGTGAGGACCAACTGGCTGGAGTTTTTAAGGACATTTTCAACCTCTCATTTCTGAGGACCGAGGTTCCCACCTGCTTTAAAAGGGCATCAATAATACCGGTGCCCAAGAAGAGCAAGGTGACGTGCCTCAACGACTATCGACCAGTGGCACTAACGTCGGTGGCGATGAAGTGCTTCGAGAGGTTGATCATGGTGCAAATCAACTCCTACCTCGAGAAAAACCTGGACCCACTGCAGTTCGCTTACCGCCACAACAGATGCGATCTCGATGGCTCTCCACTCCGCTCTGGACCACTTGGACAACAAAAACTCATATGTCAGGCTGTTATTCATTGATTACAGCTCGACATTTAATACAATCATCCCCTCCAAGCTGGTTACCAAACTATCAAAATTGGGTCTCTGCGCATCCCTCTTCAATTGGATCATCGACCTCCTCATTCACAGACCACAGACTGTTCAAATTGGTGAAAAAGTGTCAGCCTCGATAACAATCAGCACGGGAGCACCTCAAGACTGCGTGCTCAGCCCCCTGTTGTACTCACTCAGGGCTCTCACTTAACTTTTTTTCCCTGTTGCCAGCCGGGCAACCTCAGCAGCTTTAGGTCAGCAGCTTAGGGTGCCAAATGACAGTTTAGGTGGTCATTTAAGACGGCTTGCATGACGCGTGCGATAATGTGCTCGGACAAAGTGTGTAGTTACCAGTCGGAATTATGGTCAATATTATTTCACATATTATTTCTGCTTCAAATAAAGTCACAAACTAAACATATTCACCAATCAAGACATGATATATACCACAATGATATGCAGCAAAATTACAATACAGTATCTCATCTCTTTTTACACGTTGCAATGAATGCAATTTCTATTATTTCATTCCACTTCCAAACAAAAATCTGTTGGATTATTCAGCGTATGATCAACCTCGGTGAGACCAAGCGCAGGCTTGGCGATCGCTTCGCACAACACCTCCACTCAGTTTGCAATAACCAACCTGATCTCCCGGTGGCTCAGCACTTCAATTCCACCTCCCATTCCGAATCCGACCTTTCTGTCCTGGGCCTACACCATGGCCAGAGTGAAGCCCACCGCAAATTGGAGGAACAGCACCTCATATTTTGCTTGGGTAGTTTACACCCCAGCGGTATGAACATTGGCTTCTCCAATTTCAGGTAGTACTTGCTTTCTCCCTCCTTCCCCTCCCATTCCCAGCTCTCCCACAGCCTACTGTCTCCGCCGCTTCCTTTATTTTTCCAGCCCCCCACCCCTCCTGACATCAATCTGAAGAAGGGTCTCGACTCAAAACGTCGCCTATACCTTCGCTCCATAGATGCTGCCTCACCCACTGATTTTCTGAAGCTTTGTCTACCAACGGGATCCCACCACTGGCCACATCTTCCCATCTCCTCCCGTTGGCTTTCTGCAGAGACCGCTCCTTCCGTAAATCCTTGGTCAATTCGTCTCTTCCCACCCAAACCACTACCTCTCATGGCACTTTCCCTTGCAACTGCAGGAAATGCTACATTTGTCGCTTTACCTTCCCCCTTGACTTCATTCAAGGACCCAAGCAGTCTTTCCAGGTGCGGCAGAGGTTCACCTGCACCTCCTCCAACTTCATCTATTGCATCCACTGCTCTAGGTGTTAGCTGCTCTACATCGGTGAGACCAAGCGTAGGCTTGGCGATCGCTTCGCAATAACCAACCTGATCTCGCGGTGGCTCAGCATTTCAACTCCCCCTCCAATTCCGAATCCGACCTTTCTGTCCTGGGCCTCCTCCTTGGCCAGTTTACACCCTAGCGGTATGAACATTGACCTCCAATTTCAGGTAGTCCCTGCTTTGTCCTCCGCTTCCCAGCTCTCCCTCAGCCCACTGTCTCTGCATCTTCCTTTCTGTTTCCCCCCCCCCCCCCCCCCCCCCGCACCCTCACATCAGTCGGAAGAAGGGTCTCGACCCAAAACGTCGCCTATTTCCGTCGCTCCATAGATGCTGCCTCACCTGTTGAGTTTCTCCAGCATTTTTGTCTACCCATTCACACCAGTTCTGTTGTCCCACTTTCCTCACCCACTCTCTACACATTAGGGGCAATTTTACAGAGCCAAGTTAACCTACAAAGCCAATGCGTCTTGGGGATGTGGGAGGAAACCCACATGCTTGCAGGGAGAATGTGCAAATTCAGCACAGACAGTGCCCAAGAACAAGATCGAACACAGATCTTGGTGTATGAGGCAGCAAGTTCACCTGCTGTGCCACTATATTTTATTTTCCAACACGCACAAAATTATACATTGATAACTTTGGTTACTAAAAAAAAAGAAACTATCCATTTTCAGTATTAAATCTCTAAGTGACGCTATGTCCCCCTTTACAGCTACTGTATGTTTTAATTCACTTCAAGACTATGGGGCAGTACATTGGCCATAAAGTTGTTGCCTAAAATTGCCAGAGACCCGGAATTGATCCTGAATATGGCTGCTGTCTGCATGGAGTTTTGTTTTCTCGTTTATAACATTGTTTACAGAGTACTATGTTAACATATTCTGTTGTGCTGCTGCAAGTAAGGATTTCATTGTTCTAACTGGGACGTGAGAGAATAAAACACTCTTGACTCTTGACTTGCGTCGCTGATGTGAGGGATAGAACTAGTGTACGGGTGATCAGTGGTCAGCGTGGGCTCGGTGGGCCGAAGGGCCTGTTTCCATGCTGTATCTTTAAATTAAACTAAAAACACTAAAACCAGAGGAAATCTAAAGAAGGGTCTCTACCCGAAATGTCACTCAATTTCTTCTATCCAGACATGCTGGCTGCTCCATGGAGTTTCCCCACACAATTAAAGCATGGAATAGTCTTCACCCTACCAAAGGTGCCCAACCACACACAACTAAATTTAAGGTACCTCTTTTTTCCCCAAGAACCCTTTTTTGCTTAAGTCCAAGTCAAGAGTCAAGAGAGTTTTATTGTCATGTGTCCCAGATAGGACAATAAAATTCTTGCTTGCTGCAGCACAACAGAATATGTAAACATAATACAGAACAGGAGATTAAAGTTCAGTGTGTCTATATACCACAGACCATATATACACAATAAATAAACATAAAATGCAATAGGCTGTTATTTTTCAGAGTTTGGAGTTTGGTTGTGGTGGGTCCACTCCAGTTTAAATTCCATTTGGAATATTTTTGTAGGACCAAGAAACCAAGAAGCAAGAGTTACTCCAGGGAGTTACTCCAGCTCCAGGGAGTAATTCTGCGTTGGTTTTCAGCGGTGGCGGTGTGGCGGACAGCAATGGCGGCCAGATCTCCCACAATGCAAAGGGAGGGCGAAAGTGTCCGACGGCGACCAGTTGCCATGGCAGTGCGCATGTGCAGGGTGACACATGCGCACAACCACGGCCGATGATGTGCTGGCCGTGGTTGTGCGCATGTGCAGGGGGGGGGGGGGGTGTGCAGGCCGTAGCAGTGCGCATGTATAAGGTGGCCTGCCGTGCTGAGCGGGGAGCCGAGAGCCGAGCGGAGACCCGAGAGCCGAGACCCGAGAGCCGAGACCCGGACACGCATGGTGGGCAGAGACGGAGAGTGACAGAGAGAGAGAGAGAGTGAGAGAGAGAGAGAGAGAGAGAGAGAGAGAGAGAGAGAGAGAGGGGGCCCGATCAGAATTAAACGACAGGTGTCCCGGGTGTTTGCCAAGCCGGGCAAAATGGCATGGCTTTCAGGTTGCCCGGCGGGAGTATAGGTTGCCATTGGCACCCGGGCAACCGTTAATTTCAAGCCCTGTCACTCTATATTCATGACTGCGTAGCCGGTCCTAGTGCGAACTCCATCATCAAGTTCGCTGACGACACCACTGTTGTGGGACGTATCACTGATGGGGACGAGTCAGAGTATAGAAGTGAGATCGACCGACTGTCCATATGGTGCCAGCACAATAACCTGGCCCTCAACACCAGCAAAACCAAGGAACTGATTGTGGACTTTGGAAGGGGTAGGATGGGGCCCCACAGTCCCGTTTATATTAACGGGTCGATGGTGGAAAGGGTCAAGAGCTTCAAATTCCTCTGAGATCTCCCCTGGTCCGAGAACACTGATGCTATTATAAAGAAAGCACATCAGCGCCTCTACTTCCTGAGATGATTACGGAGAGTCGATATGTCAAGGAGGACTCTCTATAACTTCAACAGGTGCACAGTAGAGAGCATGCTGACCGGTTGCATCGTGGCTTGGTTCGGCAACTCGAGTGCCCAGGAGCGAAAAATACTACAAAAAGTAGTAAATACTGCCCAGTCCATCATCGGCTCTGACCTCCCTACCATCGAGGGGATCTATCACAATCGCTGCCTCAAAAAAGGCTGGCAGCATCATCAAGGACCCACATCATCCTGGCCACACACTCATCTCCCCGCTACCTTCAGATAAAAGGTACAGGAGCCAGAAGACTGCAACGTCCAGGTTCAGAAACAGCTTCTTCCCCGCAGCCATCAGGCTATTGAACTCAACTCAAACAAAACTCTGAACATTATATTAATAGCCCATTTTCTGTTTATTTGCATTTTATCTGTTTTATTTATTCATGTGTGTATATATTTATACAATGGTATATGGACACACTGATCTGTTCTGTATTCATGCCTTCTATATTATGTTGTGCTGAAGCAAAGCAAGAATTTAATTGTCCTATCTGGGACACATGACAATAAACTCTCTTGAATCTTGACACTTCTTCAGACTGGTTAGGGATAAGAGAGATGAGAGATACAGACGGTGATTCTGAGAAATAAAGAACAATGAATGAAAGATATGCAAAAGCGTAACGATGATAAAGGAAACAGGCCATTGTAAGCTGTTTGGAGGGTGAAAATGAGAACCTAGTGCGGCTTAGGTGGGGGAGGGATAGAGAGGGAATGCCGGAGCTACCTGAAGTGAGAGAAATCAATATTCATGCCACTGGGCTGTAAGCTGCCCAAGCAAAATATCAGATGCTGTTCCTCCCATTTGCATTTAGCCTCACTTTGACTAAGTGTCCAGCAACCGGGAGATCAGATTGGCTCACGCGGGCCGAGCGAAGATGTTCCGCGAAACGATCGCCCAGTCTGCGTTTGGTCTCACCGATGTACAAGACTCCACATCTTGAACAACAAATGCAGTAGATAAGGTGGAGGAAGTGCAAATGAACCTCTGCCTAACTTGAAAGGATTGTCGGGGTCCCTGGACGAAGTTGAGGGAGGAGGTATAGCGACAGGTTTTGCATCTTCTGCAGTTGCAGGGGAAGGTACCAGGGAAGGGGTTGGTTTGGGTGGGAAGGGATGAGTTAACCAGGGAGTTGCGGAGGGAACGGTTTCTGCGGAAGGCGGAAAGGGGTGGAGATGGGAAAATGTGGCTAGTGGTGGGATCCCGTTGCACGATTATGTGTTGTATGTGACGGCTAATGGGGTGGGAGGTAAGGACTAGGGGGAGGGGGAGGAAGGGCAAAGCTGCGGGGAGACATTAGTGAGGGCTTCATCTATGATGGGAGAGGGGAACATCCGTTCCCTAAAGAATGAGGACATCTCGGATGTTCTAGTATGGAACACCTCATCTTGGGCGTAGATGCGGCGTAGACGGTTGAATTGGAAGTAGGAGATAATTGTATAAGGGGTAAGAGTGTTGTAAAAAAAAAAAGCCTGAAGGCTTTGTATCTTAATGCAAGGAGCATTCGTAATAAGGTGGATGAGTTGAATGTGCAGATAGTTATTAATGAATATGATATAGTTGGGATCACGGAGACATGGCTCCAGGGTGACCAAGGCTGGGAGCTGAACATCCAGGGATATTCAATATTCAGGAGGGATAGACAGAAAGGAAAAGGAGGTGTGGTAGCGTTGCTGGTTAGAGAGGAGATTAACGCAATAGAAAGAAAGGACATTAGCTTGGAGGATGTGGAATCGATATGGGTAGAGCTGCGAAACACTAAGGGGCAGAAAACGCTAGTGGGTGTTGTGTACAGGCCACCTAACAGTAGTAGTGGAGTTGGGGATGGCATCAAACAGGAAATTTGAAATGCGTGCAACAAAGGTAAAACAGTTATAATGGGTGACTTCAATCTACATATAGATTGGGCGAATCAAATTGGCTGGGGTGCTGAGGAAGAGGATTTCTTGGAATGTATGCGGGATAGTTTTCTAAACCAACATGTAGAGGAACCAACGAGAGAGCAGGCTATTCTAGACTGGGTATTGAGTAATGAGGAAGGGTTAGTTAGCAGTCTTGTTGTGCGTGGCCCCTTGGGCAAGAGTGACCATAATATGGTTGAGTTCTTCATTAGGATGGAGAGTGACATTGTTAATTCAGAAACAAGGGTCCTGAACTTAAAGAAAGGTAACTTTGAGGGTATGAGACGTGAATTGGCCAAGATAGACTGGCAATTGATTCTTAAAGGGTTGACGGTGGATATGCAATGGAAGGCATTTAAAAACTGCATGGATGAACTACAACAATTGTTCATCCCAGTTTGGCAAAAGAATAAATCAGGGAAGGTAGTGCATCCGTGGATAACAAGGGAAATCAGGGATAGTATCAAAACAAAAGATGAAGCGTACAAATTAGCCAGAAAAAGCAGCCTACCAGAGGACTGGGAGAAATTCAGAGTCCAGCAGAGGAGGACAAAAGGCTTAATTGGGCAAGGGAAAATAGATTATGAAAGAAAACTGGCAGGGAACATAAAAACTGACTGCAACAGTTTTTATAGCTAGGTGAAGAGGAAAAGATTAGTTAAAACAAATGTAGGTCCCTTACAGTCATAAACAGGCAAATTGATCATGGGGAACAAGGACATGGCAGACCAATTGAATAACTACTTTGGTTCTGTCTTCACTAAGGAAGACATAAATAATCTGCCGGAAATAGCAAGGGACCGGGGGTTAAATGAGATGGAGGAACTGAGTGAAATCCAGGTTAGTCGGGAAGTGGTGTTAGCTAAATTGAATGGATTAAAGGCCGATCCCAGAGTACTTAAGGAAGTAACCGCAGAAATAGTGGATGCATATCAAAACTCTTTAGATTCTGGAGTAGTTCCTGAGGACTGGAGGGTAGCTAATGTAACCCCACTTTTTAAAAAGGGAGGGGGGGGAGAGAGAAAACGGGGAATTACAGACCAGTTAGTCTAACATCGGTGGTGGGTAAAATTCTGGAGTCAGTTATTAAAGATGGGATAGCAGCACATTTGGAAAGTGGTGAATTCATTGGACAAAGTCAGCATGGATTTATGAAAGGTAAATCATGTCTGACGAATCTTATAGAATTTTTCGAGGATGTAACTAGTAGAGTGGATAAGGGAGAACCAGTGGATGTGTTATATCTGGACTTTCAGAAGGCTTTTGACAAGGTCCCACATAAGAGATTAGTATGCAAACTTAAAGCACACGGTATTGGGGGTTCAGTATTGATGTGGATAGAGAACTGGCTGGCAGACAGGAAGCAAAGAGTAGGAGTAAACGGGTCATTTTCAGAATGGCAGGCAGTGACTAGTGGGGTACTGCAAGGCTCAGTGCTGGGACTGCTATTTACAATCTCAGTTCTTGACCGCTTTTCCCGATCTGTGCTGCGATTTCCGAGAGAACGCCGCCACCTACGGCCGTCATTTTTGGCCACCTCCCTCAGAGCCCCGATCTTCCGCATGTGTGCCGAGGATTTTTCCCCTCGATGAAATATGACCTAGATATTAATGTTTTTACATCATTCCCCATTCTCTCTGCTGCCCCCGCTGGCGGCAGGGGAGGGAGGGGCTATAAAACCCGGAAGCGTCCCGCTTCAATCACTTTCTTCCCGGCCACGAAGTGAAAGGGTCACGGCTCTCTGAGCTGCAGCTCTGCTCCCAGGTGAGTGCTTTTTCAGCCAATTGATATGTATGTTATTCACCATGCTCTGAAGTTTCTTGGCATTTTGTTGGAAAAAGTTTGTATATTTGTCTACTATCTATATTGTGTTTGAACTGTGAATTGAAAATAAAAACCATTTGTATATTTGTCTATCTACATTGTGTTTGAACTGTGAATTGAAAATAAAAAACATTTGCATTTGTATATTTGTCTATCTACATTGTGTTTGAACTGTGAATTGAAAATAAAAACCATTTGTATATTTGTCTATCTATATTGTGTTTGAACTGTGAATTGAAAATAAAAAACATTTGCATTTGTATATTTGTCTATCTACATTGTGTTTGAACTGTGAATTGAAAATAAAAAGCATTTGCATATTTGTCTATCTATATTGTGTTTGAACTGTGAATTGAAAATAAAAAACATTTGCATTTGTATATTTGTCTATCTACATTGTGTTTGAACTGTGAATTGAAAATAAAAACCATTTGTATATTTGTCTATCTACATTGTGTTTGAACTGTGAATTGAAAATAAAAAGCATTTGCATTTGTATCTTTGTCTATCTACATTGTATTTGAACTGTGAATTGTTATAAAGCGTTTTGCAAATTTGTTTCTCTTGGGTTTTAAAATGGTTACACCGGTTTTCAGGTAACTAAAGCATGATGTCTATTGTGTTTGAAATGGTGATGTAAATTGAAATGCATTTGTTGCAACGTTTTCAGGCGAGTAATGAAGCTTTTTATTTCGATCAGAACTGTGTTTAAATTTAAAATTGACGGACATTTTGTGATTTTGGCGGTTTGAAGATGGCGGCGATGACGTCATTTCCGGTGATTGGTAAGATGGCGGCGATGACGTCATTTCCAGCGATCGGTAAGATGGCGGCGATGACGTCATTTCCGGTCGGAGGCAAGATGGCGCTGAAGACGTGCACGAGGTGTTGAATAATTCTACAGAACTGTTGAGTGTTTGTTACATCCACAGCGGCAATTGTGTTTCAGCAAAATCTGCAATTGTGAATGTGTGTGAGTGTGTGTATAATAAAAGGAGGAATTGTGTCCGGAAAATAACATGGGTGTGTTGGTGAGACGGAGATTTATATTTGTAGCACAACAAGTATTGATTTGTGTTTCATTTTGCACAGTTTAGAGCCTATTATGTAAGCCCCCCCCCCGCGCCACAGACTATCGCTGAAGCTGCTGGCAATGGCGTCTGCAGCGACAAAGACGCGCGAAAGATACAGAGAGAGAGAGAGAGAGAGAGAGGCCACAATGGACTGGCAGGCAGGCAAGAAATGTACAGAGATATGTGTGTGTGTGTGTGTGTGTGTGTGTGTGTGTGTGTGTGTGTGTGTGTGTGTGTGTGTGTGTGTGTGTGTGTGTGTGTGTGTGAATGTGTGTGTGTGCGTGAGTGTGTGTGTGTGTGAATATATGTGTGTGTGTGTGTGAATATGTGTGTGTGTGTGAATATGTGTGTGTGTGAATATATGTGTGTGTGAATATGTGTGTGTGTGTGTGTGTGTGAGTGTGTGAGTGTGTGTGTGAATATGTGTGTGCGTATGTGTGTGTGTGTGTGTGTGTGTGTGTGTGTGTGTGTGTGAGTGTGTGCCTCTGTCTGTGTGCCTCTCTCTGTGTGTGTGTGTGCCTCTCTCTGTGTGTGTGTGTGTGCCTCTCTCTGTGTGTGTGTGTGTGCCTCTCTCTGTGTGTGTGTGAATATATATATGTGTGTGAGAATATATATGTGTGTTTGCGTGAGTGTGTGTGAATAGGGGGTTGCACGTAAGGTCACAAGGTAATAGGACTTGACGCACGGAGCCGCTCAGACATCCGTCACTTCCAGTATATGTTATTAATGCAAGAAACGCGTACTTTCCTATCTGTTAAAAACTGCCAAAATGTTGAATTTGTGCTCTGAAAAAAATTGTGGAAGTTGGGGTAAGTGTGAGAGACATGTACCCAACATTAGAATTCCAAACGTGAAATGAAATGTAGGTAAAGAGAAGCGAGAATTGAAGGGACAACATCAGCTAAAGTGCTTGGTAAAGATTGGCTGTGCAGATATCGTAATTGAAAATATTGGAATTATCGTGTTTGCTCACTGCATTTCATCAACAGTAAGGCATTATTCGTGTTTTTTCTTGATTCCTTTGGTATCTAAAAATTCTCAGAAGTGATAAATCTGGCTGTAAATTTTTCTTCAGATGCGTTTTCATTTTGTACGTAAAAACCCACTTGAGAACCATGGGCGATTTATTTTTAAAAAATACAGCCAGATTTATCACTTCTGAAACTTTTTAGATGCCAAAGGAATCAAGAAAAAACACAAATAATGCTTTAGTGTTGATGAAATGTAGTGAGCAAACGGCCAATGTTCGCTAAGCACTCTGTTTGTTGTCCCTTCAGCTCTCACTTCCATCTACTGTCATTTCTCCTCACTTTTGGAATTCTGAAGTAGGCTAAATGTCTCACATGCTCATCCCGATTTCCATAATTATTTGCAGCGCAAAAATGGACATTTTCGGCGGGTTTTAACGGGTTCCGCTACGTTCAGATTCAGATTCAACTTTAATTGTCGTTGTCAGTGTACAGTACAGAGACAACGAAATGCGGTTAGCATCTCCCTGGAAGATGGAGTTGGAAACAATGGTAAGTGCCTACCTGCAGTACATCGCGTGTAATCCATTTGGTGTAGCGTAGCAACAGTACGGGTCATGGGTCGTGACCCGACTGCCGTGAAACCTCCCTCTGTGTGTGAATGTGTGTGTGTGCGTGAATATATATGTGTGTGTGTGTGTGTGTGTGTGTGTGAATATGTGTGTGTGTGTGTGAATATTTACGTGTGTGTGTGTGAATATTTACGTGTGTGTGTGTGTGTGTGAATAGGTGTGTGAGTGAATATGTGTGTGTGTGTGAATATGTGCGTGTCTATATGTATGTGTGTGTCTGAATATGTGTGTGAGTGAATATGTGTGTGCGATTATATGTGTGTGTGTGTGTGCGTGATTATATATGTGTGTGTGTGTGTGAATATGAGTGTGTGTGCATATGTGTGTGAGTGCATGTGAATATATATGTGTGTGTGAAATAATATAATATTTCGTAGTTCAGAGCTTATTTGTTAAGTTTAATAGTGTGATGGCTGTCAGGAAGAAGCTGTTCCTCAATGTAGATGTTACAGTTTTCAGTTTACATAAGTCGGACGTGACTCCAGAAGTCGGGCATCAGTCAGTCCACAAGCTGTGAGAGTCAGTCCAAAGGCCATGAGTTAATCCTGGCAGGGAGTCCACAGGTCATGAGTAAATCACTCACTGCCTCCTCTCCTCCACTGACACCTCAAGACGCTGCCCTCCGCCTGACTATATGATGCACCCCCTACTGAAGCCGTTCACATCCCCTGCATGAGGACACCCCACCCCCTTCTCATCAATTCACGACAACCCCCGCCTGAAGCTGCCCTTGGCTGCACCACATTTACCACCCATAGGGCAGTGTCTTGAGGTGGGGGATGCGTCTGTATATATGTGTGTGTGATTAAGTCTGTGTGTGCGTGTGTGTGAGTGAGTGAGTCCGTGTGTATGAGTGTGTGTGTATGAGTATGTGTGTATGAGTCTATGTGTGTGTGTGTGTGGGTCTGTGTGAATGTGAGTGTCATTGAGTTTGTGTGTGCGTGAATGAGTCTGTTTGTGAATATATGTATGAGAATGTGTGTGAGTGTGTGAATATGTGTGTGTATGTGTGAGAATAATAATAATAATAATAATAATGGATGGGATTTATATAGCGCCTTTCTAATACTCAAGGCGCTTTACATCGCATTATTCATTCACTCCTCAGTCACACTCGGTGGTGGTAAGCTACTTCTGTAGCCACAGCTGCCCTGGGGCAGACTGACGGAAGCGTGGCTGCCAATTGGCTCCGACCACCACCAATCACTCACACACGTTCACACACATTCACACACAGGCAAAGGTGGGTGAAGTGTCTTGCCCAAGGACACAACGACAGTATGCACTCCAAGCGGGATTCGAACCGGCTACCTTCCGGTTGCCAGCCGAACACTTAGCCCATTGTGCCATCTGTCGTCCCATGTGTGTGTGTGTGTGAGAATGTGCGTGTGTGTGTGAATGTACGTGTGTGTCTGAATGTGTGTGTCTGAATGTGTGTGTGTGTGAATATGTGTGTGTGTACGTGTGTGTGTGTCTGAATATGTGTGTGAGTGAATGTGTGTGTGTGTGTATGAATATATGTGTGAGTGCGTGTGAATATATATGTGTGTGTGTGTGTGTGTGTGTGAAATAATATAGTATTTCGTAGTTCAGAGCTTATTTGTTAAGTTTAATAGCGTGATGGCTGTCAGGAAGAAACTGTTCCTCAATGTAGATGTTACCGTTTTCAGTTTACAAAAGTCGGACGTGACTCCAGAAGTTGGGCATCAGTCAGTCCACAAGCCGTGAGAGTCAGTCAGTCTAAAGGGCATGAGTCAATCCCAAGGCAGTGAGTGAGTCCACAGGACATGAGTAAATCGCTCACTGCCCCCTCTCCTCCACTGACATGCCGCACTACCGCCTGGCTATAGGATGCACCCCCCACTGAAGCCGCCCTCATCCCCTGCATGAGCCCCCCCCCCCCATTTCTCATCAGCTCACGAGAACCCCCACCTGAAGCTGTGCCCCTCCCTTGGCTGCACGATGTTTACCACCCCCCACCCCACCCTGACAGCCCCTACCTCAAAAAAATGTTTTGCACAAAATCTTCAGTGTTCATTAACAACTGAAATTGTCTTTGGGCTGCTTTTTCAACATCATGTCAGGAAATGTTAGAGGTCAAGGTGATGTGGCTATTGCTGTAGTATCCTCTAGGATAGCAGCTACATTTCTGCCTGGTGGAAGAACGACACATTCTCGATTCAAGATACCCATCCAAGTGGCCGAGGATACATTGTGCAACATCGAGAAGAACTCTAAGACGGCACATTCACGAGGCAAGTGAAAGTCATTGTTTGGGATGAATTCCAATGATTAGGAGAGAATGCTTTGAAGTTGTGGACAGAACTCTTCCAGATGTCTTCAGCAACACCAAGCATTTTGGTGCCCCCCCGCCAGTACAGGCCTCAGTGACTGAGCTGCCAGCGCCAAAAATCCATTCCGCCCACAAACTCCATACTAGCCCTCTGGAAACCAGTACCTTTGGCCCAACATACTAGCTCAACAGAAATATGAAGGGAAATGTCAAAGGTTCCCTGAAGGATGGAACATCGCCCAAGAATGTTGTCATTAATAGCGTGCTTCGTTGAATGATGAATTCTGAGATATTCTCAGATTTTCCTTCTTAAAATTTGACCGCTGACTTTCTCTATATTAAAATTGTGTCTTTTTATCAACAGGAAATAGTCATCAAGAGGCAGTGAGCAGCAGAACACAACAAGACGCAACAAGACACAACAAGTAAAAACTTAATAAATCTCTTTAAAATTTAAATTGTTCTTATATTTTAAGAGTCATTCACATTTTAAACTTTAATAAAACCTTTTTGCACTTTTAATGCTGTGTGTTCTTCATCACAATAGAACCTAATAGGCAGGAATGGCTGTTCTGTGGGAGAGCCACTAAGAGTGCATGGGGGGGAGATTGTTTGGAGATGCACTGAATGTGTGGGTGGGAGGGGAATGGCAAGGAGCAGAGTGGGGGGGGGGGGGTGAAGGTAGGTGGGATGACTGAGTGAACTGCCAGCGTACCAGGCGTGAGTGACTGCACTGCCAGCCCACGAGCCGTGAGTTAGTGAACTGCCAGCCCAATAATCCATTAAGTCCACCCTCTCCCCCTTCTCTCTCTTACTGTCTGTCACCTGTTTTGAGCACAATTTCTGGCAGTTTCTCAGCCGCCAGCCTGCCAGGTCCGAGTGATTGTACTGCCAGGCCTCAGTGACTGAGCTGCCAGCCCAAAATTCCATTCGGCTCGCAAACTCCATACTAGCCCTCTGGAAATCAGTACCTTCGGCCCACAAACTCCATACTAGCCCTCTGGAAATCAGTACCTTTGGCCCACAACACTCATACTAGCGCAACAGAAAGCCCCCTTCCCACTGGCCAGCAATATTGGAATTGCTGCAGAGGTGGAATATTGTGTTGGGTATCCAGCCCTCCCGTGTGAGGCCGGGACCCAACGGGTCCCACTTAGTCTAGTATATATTAATGATCTGGATGAGGGAATTGAATGCAACATCTCCAAGTTTGCGGATGACACGAAGCTGGGGGGCAGCGTTAGCTGTGAGGAGGATGATAGAAGGCTGCAAGGTGACTTGGATAGGCTGGGTGAGTGGGCAAATGCATGGCAGATGCAGTATAATGTGGATAACTGTGAGGTTATCCACTTTGGTGGCAAAAATAGGAAAGTAGACTATTGTCTGAATGGTGGCCGATTAGGAAAAGGGGAGATGCAACGAGACCTGGGTGTCATTGTACACCAGCCATTGAAAGTAGGCATGCAGGTGCAGCAGGCAGTGAAGAAAGGAAATGGTATGTTCGCATTCATAGCAAAAGGATTTGAGTATAGGAGCAGGGAGGTTCTACTGCAGTTGTACAGGGTCTTGGTGAGACCACACCTGGAGTATTGCATACAGTTTTGGTCTCCTAATCTGAGGAAAGACATTCTTGCCATAGAGGGAGTACAGCGAAGGTTCACCAGACTGATTCCTGGGATGGCAGGACTTTCATATGAAGAAAGACTGGATTGACTCGGCTTGTACACGCTAGAATTTAGAAGATTGATGGGGGATCTTATAGAAACTTAAGGGGTTGGACAGGCTAGATGCAGGAAGATTATTCCCGATGTTGGGGAAGTCCAGAACTAGGGGTCACAGTTTAAGGATAAGAGGGAAGTCTTTTAGGACTGAGATGAGAAAATCATTTTTTACACAGAGAGTGGTGAATCTGTGGCATTCTCTGCCACAGAAGGTAGTTGAGGCCAGTTCATTGGCTATATTTAAGAGGGAGTTA
Organism: Amblyraja radiata; assembly: GCF_010909765.2. Taxonomy (NCBI): domain Eukaryota; kingdom Metazoa; phylum Chordata; class Chondrichthyes; order Rajiformes; family Rajidae; genus Amblyraja; species Amblyraja radiata. Next base: position 52,465,624 of record NC_045957.1, on the reverse strand, counting down.
GATGTGGCCCTTGTGGCTAAAGGGATCAGGGGGTATGGAGAGAAGGCAGGGATGGGATACTGAGTTGGATGATCAGCCATGATATTGAATGGCGGTGCAGGCTCGAAGGGCCGAATGGCCTACTCCTGCACCTATTTTCTATGATTCTATGTTTCTATAGTCTTTGCACGAAGGAGGGTGGGAAGAAGTGTAGTTGAGATAGTTGTGGGAGTCAGTGGGTTTGGAATAGACGCCAGTCAATCTTCTATTTTTTGTGATGGAGACTGTGAGATCAGGAAAGGGGAGGAAGGTGTCGGAGATGGTCCAAGTAAATTTGAATGCATTAAGAAAATTGGTGGTGAAGTTGATCAGGATGAAAGAATATATACATATTTTTGGTTTGTTTTCCCCTTTCTTGATATATAGTTTGTGTACCTGTTTAGTTTAGAGTTTAGAGATACAGCACGTAAACAGGCCCTTCAGCCCACCGAGTCCGCACCGACCAGCGATACCCGAAGATTAACACCATCCTACGCACAAGAGACATTTTTTTTACATTTATACCATGCCAAATAACCTACAAATCTGCAAGTCTTTGGAGTTTTGGAGGAGATCGAAGATCTTGGAGAAAACTCAGAGAAACGGGAGAATGTACAAACTCCGTGCAGACGGCACCCGTAGACGGGATCAAACCCCTCCGGCGCTGTAAGCACTGTAATGCCCCTGTCCCACTTAGGAAATCTGAACAGAAACCGCTGGAGACTTTGCGCCCCACCCAAGGTTTCCGTGCGGTTCCCGGAGGTTGCAGGTGGTTGCCAGAGGTTGCAGGTAGGGAGACTGACAAAAACCTCCGGGAACCTCACGGAAACCTTGGGTGGGGCGCAAAGTCTCCAGAGGTTTCCATTCAGGTTTCCTAAGTGAAACAGGGGCGTTAGGCAGCAACTCTACCGCTGCTCCACCGGGCCGCCCGGTCTGCAAATCCTGTGGTAAGTCACAGAGATCACCTTTCTGCTCCAGCCAGTAAGACCAGATGTACCTGCTGAGCCCCATATTTATAATTCCAACATTGGGCAAAAACCAAAACACATTCAACAGCTGGCTGTCCCACGACCCTGTCAAGTCTGCCAAACATCACTTCAGTAGGATTTTCCATGTTAAGACTGAGCAATGAGCAACTAGTTTCTGTCAGGCTAACAGGTCCAACTGTTCCACCAGATGGAGCTAAAACGCCTCCTCTTCCATCTGAATGACACAGAAGATTGACAGCAACTGCACTACTTGGCTGCCCAACAACTTTATTCCATTCAAGTTCATTATGGCTTTGGCTGTAGTTCAATGTGTAAGTGATGCATGCTTATTATACTCACTAATATATAGCAACTAAAATTGTTTTGTAAAATCAAACATGCATGCTAAATAAAAAAATGATTGCAAAGAAGCAGGTCTTAAATGGGACAGACATTCGTCAGAAATACAAGGTACTGCAGATGCTAAAAGATGAACCAACAAGTAACCAATCTGCTGCAGGAACTTAGCGGGTCAAGCAGCATCTGAGGATGTAAAGGGATGGTTGACATTTTGGATCAAGACCCTGCATTAAGATAATCAGTTCTGTAATGCTGCATATTAAATTTTGCATGAAGCATCTTACTGTTTGCATCCATAGTTATTAGAAACAATTTTTTTTTAAACAAGAGGAACCTTTTATATATTCCAGTGAATGCAAATTTCTTCCTCATAACTTAATCCCCCGAGTCCATGTAATATTACAGTGAATCCATGGTCTATTCCCTCCAAAGTCATTGATTTTCCTGCGTTTGAGCTATAATCTTCAATGCAGATATTTTCTAATTGGTCTTTGTGAGACTCAAAGGTTTCCCAACCTGCATATGTCCTTCCAGATTTACTGTTCTTGCATACCTCCTCCAGAAAGCATTTACATTTTATTCCCTTCACTTCCAATGATGACCACATTTCTCCATCATCCCACCCCACTCGCTTGATCATCTACTTGACCACAAGCAATGCTTTTCTTCCTGATCCCACAAATCCTCCTTCCTGCAGTAAGTGCTCTATAGTTTTCAAACTCTGTCATTGTAAGGTTTTGCTGACAAATCCAATATTCCACGTACATGCCAACCAAACTATCTTGCATATCCCCCGAGGTTATTGTACCAGTTCAAATACCTCTGCGACAGCTGTAGCAAAATCTTCTCCTCTAAACATAACGATCAAGGTTTCTGTCATGTTAGTCTTTATGCTTCAGTGTACTCTATACATGAACAAAAAAAATAATATTTTTCAAACCTCCACTGCATCTAGCTACTCACCATTTGACCTCAAATGGATGGCACACTTTTTGGTCGCAATTCTGCAGACTCATTTCATGTATTAATGTTGCTGTAACTTTATACTCCTGTCAACAATTCTAGGCTCTATACAGATCTTTGTATGATCAGCAAACTTGGATAAATTGATCCCACTGCGGTACCAAAGTCATTTGCAAACAAAATTAAATGAGAACTCTAACACACATGAAATGAAAAAGAACATGTCAAATACTGCACAGGCTTCCCAGTACATTCTAAAGAAAACAGGCAGTGTTTGACTAACTGAAGTCTAGGAGTTCTGTGGGCAAGAGCTGTGACTAGTGATTCTGGGCAGGGGGATCCAGACAAGATAGAATATGGTCCTTCCCCTCCTCTACCAAATGAAACTAGCTGAATGCCAAACAGAAAATAAGTTATGCCCAGAACCTTCAATTGAAATGACAAGTCCTGCAGACCATACCTTCTTGTGTTAGAACTCTTCCATTTGTCAAGATGAATCCCATTTATAAGTACTGTCTGTCAATAGGTTATTGAATTAATTCTAACAATATCTCACTTTACCTGGTCAAATGGAGTGACATCTTGCTTTGGTGGAACTTGAAGACCCCAAAGTCTGAACTTGCTGGCTAAACCTGGACGTTGTAAATCTTCTGGAAGTTCAACAATACATGGCTTTTTTAGAGTTTCAGAATTTCCATAATCGACATATGTCATCAGGCACTAAAAATAAGATCAAATTTAGTGTTTATTTTTGTGAAACGAAGCACAAATACTCAAGACAGTTGTGTTCATGTAAACAAATATTAGATAAAGAGGAACGGCAGTATGAGAATTTCACACCATTTGGGGGTATATGATGTACGTGCATATCACTCAGTAATTGGTTTAGAATTTAGTAAGCAAGGAGCCTGCAAGTAAACTCAGGAAGAGTAAGTAATCCAATGAGAGAGGCTTATTTCCTTCCATGGATAAACCAAAGGTCAACATAAACTAAGAGAAGAGGTACAAGAAATGTAAGAGAAGAGGAACTAGAAAGGCTAGAGGAGGAACTAGAAAGGCAAGAGATGAGGAACTAGAAAGGCTAGAACTAGAAGTTATTAATCCTCCTGTTCCAGATAGGATGTACTGAGGGAGGCAAGGGAGGAAATGGCCTACATTTTATCTTCCAAACATCTGTAGGTTGAGGGGCAATACCTTGTGATTGGAATACTGAAACGATTCCACTCTTGTCCAAGCATTGAGTTAAACCAGTAATTAGACCAGCGTGTTTAAAATTGGTGATGGGAAAGATTTTAGAAACAATCAGATACAAAACTAGAAGTCACTTGGATAAGTATGATTGACTAGAGAAAGCTGGCATGGATTTATTACAGGTAAATTGCGTCCAACTAACTTGATGGTGTTTGAACTAAAAGAAAGGGTTAATAAGAAAAATACAGTTGCTATGCTATGTATAGACTTGCAAAAGGCATTGGATGTGTCACCTTATTGGTTCAACAGCAATTGTTAAAGCCCAAGATGAATCCAACAGAAAGCAACATTTGTTGCTGTTCAGACCGAGGAGAAGCAGACAATGGAGTTCTCAGTATCGTTCTTAATATAACTTATTGACTTGGCTTTGGTTGTTCAGAGAACATTTCTCAAAACTGCAAGTGGCACAAAACTTTGGAGTTGTACTGAACCGTAATGGGAATGATAATAAAACTCTGGAAGACACAGACTGATTGGTTAGATGGGTGGATGGCCTGCAGACGGAATTTGATGCTGGAAAATGCAAAGCGTTACCTTTTTGGTAGAAACAATGAGAAGGTACAATACAGATTCCAGAAAGCATACAAGAATGGAGATATCAAGGGGGTTATGTGAAAAGTTCGAGGGAGGTTGTAGAACACGTACAGAAAGTGGATCTTGGGTTTTATAAATAAAGCAGAAAGCACAAGAGCAAGGAAGTCACAGTGAAACATAATTGAAATCCTGTTTTCTTGGGTATTACACCTTAAAAAGGTGTGAAGCTGTTAGAGGGTACGGAAGAGATTTATCAAAATCCTTTCAGGAAAGAGTGGCTATGATCATGTGGACAGATCAGAGAAAGCGAGGACGAAAGGGATGCAATGGGATCTGAAAGATGGATTTAAAGTTATGAACGGTGTAGAGGAGACAGGGAGAAAAACAGTTACTATTGCTGGATAGTTTAAGAAATGAGAGGAAACAGAACATTGATGATTGGCAAAAGAACCAACACTTCCAAGAAGAACACTGGGAGAGGATGCCAAAGGTAGTCATGGAGGCAGATTCAATAATAGTAGCCAAATGAGAGCTAGATGAGTATTTGGTAATAGAGAATCTGAACGGCTAGGTGAAGAGTAGAGCTAGCTGGATAACTAAAACTAGAGCTAGTACAAATTTAACCAGCCAAATTTAACCAACCAAATTTAACCTCCGAGCTGCAACTAGTCTGTCCGAAGAGCACACAATCTTTCCAGCACATTCAGAAGGCTGCACTGTTTCTAGAACTTTATGTTTAAACTTGAAGGTTAACTCCAGGATACGTTACCATAAACTATGCACACAAAGCAGACTCAAGACACTTGAGTCAATTCATCTATTGATCGTGAAATAAGATGGGACCAGTAACATTGCTGACCCATTAACACCAAAGACATAGCTGTAAAGGAGTGTCTGATGTACTCTAGATCCAAACTAATTTGGATCTAGAGTACAATTGTAGGTCAAAACCCAGGCAAGCAATGAAACTGTGTGCAATGGCGGTTTTCACAACTTCTCAAAGTTCAACCTTCAATAGCCACTAATTTGTCGGGGATGATTAGAAAAGTAGTCTCACGCACTCCATGACACATTTGAAACAGCAAAGATGAATCTACCAGAAGTAGTCTCTTGATTAATAGCTTCTTTATTGTAGCAATACAAAACAATGAAATAACTCATAAATTTCCGTTCTTAATCGTCGTTCCATTCATGTCATATAAATCATAAAAACTTTTTCTTGTAAAAGTACAATCTGACAACATATATATGTCCCAATCATGCTCGTGGTCATGGTAGAAAACTGTTTCATCCCATGGTCTCGACATCAAACTGAAAACTAATCATCTGAGAGTCTGCGCCAGAATCTTCTAGCCAAAAACACGCCCCAGACTATGTATAAAATCCCACCCACATTAACACAGGCAGATAATATCCTGGTGATAAACAAGCGGGAAGGCAATTTGAAAATATAGTGGAAACAGTAGATGCAAGAAACGATTGTGAAACTGTCCCACTTAAATAAGCTACAAACTACATTATGTTGCTTTACTCACTTTCTAAAAATAATATTCTGATGGCATCAGGAGCTTCAGAACTCACACCAGAAGCTGCTCAGCCACTTCCAAACTCAGCAGCGTGTGTGTATGTTAACAGAGTAGTTTCTCCCACATTCAGTTACTAAAGCCCCTGTCCCACTTGCGTATCCTTGGCACGCAAATTACGCGACCTCGTGGTCGCGTTGAGGCACGACGGTCCCGCGAAGGTCGCTCGCGATTCCATGCGCCCGCACAGCCGTCTGGAGCGCGTGACGTCATTTGAAGATGGACGCAAAATGCAGGAGTAACTCAGCGGGACCGGCAGCATCTCTGGAGAGAAGGAATGGGTAACGTTTCGTGTCGAGACTCTTCTTCAGTCTGAAAGAAGGGTCTTGACCCGAAACGTCATCCATTGCTTCTCTCCAGAGATACTGCCGGTCCCGCTGAGTTACTCCAGCATTTTGAGTCTATCTTCAATTTTCTTGGCCCCGCTCTGGGAGTAGAAGTGGGGGCGGATCCGGACCGCAACGGCCGTGAGCCGCAGGCCGAGCTCGGCGATCGTTTGCCTGCTTCTGCTGCTGTTGGAGGTGAGACGTTGCGTCGCGCCAGGGTCTTGGGCCTGTCCCACTTTGGCCGTCAGTTACACGACAAGCCGTTGGCGCGTGAAGATTTCGTTCGCTACATAAAATTCGTAGCCCTGCGCGATGTCATGCAAACTATATACCCCTCCGCGCTTCTCAGTGGGACCGGCCCCGCGTGGCCATACGATGCCCGTGCGCCTCAACGCGACGACGAGGTCGCGTAATTTGCGTGCCAAGGACACGCAAGTGGGACAGGCCCTTAAGATATTCATTCTATGAGGGCCTCAGCAGTACCCTTGCTAGAGGTGGCAGAGAAGTAAAGTGTGCATATATTTAAGAAGGTCTTTGTGAATGTGGTTGTGACTATCATCATTGCAACTTTTACCACAATGATCTGGAGAAGAGCTACTGAAGGTAGACACAAAATGCTGGAGTAACTCAGCGGGACAGGCAGCATCTCTGGAGAGAAGGAATGGGTGACGTTTCGAAGAGCTACTGTATGGGCGACTGTCAAAAGCTGCAAAGGAGCCAGGCATGAATAGTGCATCATGGTTGCAATCAATGGGTATTCCATTTGCATCTTACATTTGGGCCACTTTGTGCCATGGTTCAACAACAACGCAATTGGAGAATCAAGGATTGAAAATACAGAAGGAAGTTTTTCAAGATATAGGAACAGATATGCAGGCAAATTACGGCAAGATACAAAAGCAATGGGATGTCTGAGGGGGGCAAATTTAACTTCCTCAATATTGACTGCAAAAGGCTGAAGAGGGAGAAATTTTAGGTTCATCCAGGAGGATTTCCTACAACAGTATGTGGACAGGTCATATTTGAGGATGGATCACATTGGATCTGGTATTGGAAAACAAGCTTTGCCAGATGACAAGTGTTGAGCATTTTGGGAACAGTGATCACAACTCCATAAGCTTTAAGACTATTCTGAAAGGAGACAAGTCTGAAGCTTGAGAGAAGGTACTAAATTGGAGTAAGACAGATTACAACGTTATCAGGCCGGAGCTAGGGGGAACAAATTGGGAACAGTTGCTGTAGGGCACACCCACATGTGACATGTGAGAGTCGTTTAAAAGCCAGTTGAGCAAAGTTCTGGAACAACATGTTCCAGTTCGGAGGAGGGATAAGGATGGCCAAAGTGACAGTAAACTTGGTCAAAAAGAAAAAGGAAACAAATGTAAGGTTTAAGAAGATGAAATCAGATGTGGTCTTGGATGAATATAAAGCAATCAGGAAGGTAGTCAAGCAGGCAATTAGAAGAATCAAAAGGGATCGTGAAATGTCTTTATTAAATCAGATTGAAGAAAATCCAGAGGTTTTATATACGTACATTAAAAGCAAGACGGAAATGAGGGAGAAGGTGGGACTGCTCAAGGATAAAAAGGAGGGTTGTGCTTAAGAGTCTGAGGATGTAGGCTATGTACCAAACTAGAAGGACAAGGAGGTCAATGAGATCAGTGTGCAGAATACTAATATGCAACGGTAGTTTGGCAATAAGAAGCAAGTTATGTTGGCGCTCTTGAAGGGCATTAAGGTGGATAAATCCCCACCGCCTAATGGGGTCTATCCCATGATATTAAGAGAAGCAAGAGAGTAGGTTTCTGAGGCCTTTGCAAAGATCTTTGCAACTTCTCGAGCCACAGACGAGGTCCCAAAGGACTGAAAGGTAGCCAATATCATTTTGGTGCTAAAGAAGGGTCGTACCGACGATCCAGGGAATTGTAGTCTGGTGGGCTGGACGTCAACGGTAGGAAAGATACCGAAAAAGACTAATCGGTCGACAGTCAGAACCTTTCTCAAAGGGGTGAAAATGTCAAAGTGGCATAGCTTTAAGGTAAGGCAAGGCAAAGTTTAAAGTTGCGTAGGGCAAGATTTCTTATTGATGGTGGTGGGTGCCTGGAAGGATAGTGGTGGAGGCATATTCAATAGTGGTGTTTAAGAGAGTTTTAGAGAAGTACATGAATAAGCAAGGAATGGAGGGGTATAGTTCATGTGTAGGCAAATAAGATTAGTTTATCTTGTATCATGTTCGGCACAGGCATTGTGGGCCGAAGGGCCTGTTCCTTGCTAAGAGTTTCAGGTGGATTCTTGGGTGGGGGGGGGGGGGGGGGAGATATCATGGCAATTCGATAGTCCCCTGCAAATTCAATGACACCTAATATTGTTTTATCCACCAAAATTCACAGTAAGCACTGTAGTTCTAGTAAATCCAACAGATTATGAAAATGAGAAAAGCTCCAAGGAACTTGACAACGTGGACACTTCAGTGGCTTAGGTGAAGGCGGGAAGTTGGTAATCAGTGGGCTCTTGGGGAGCCATGGGCTAAACCTGGCTTTATAAGTATCCAAAAGAGAAGCGGGTGTGGGATGCGGAGCAAAAATAAAGATTACGAGTGGTGGGAGAGACAAAGGAAACCATTATAATCTTGGAGTTGTGAGTGATTTTGGTAGACAAGAACTGAGCTTAATTATTTTTGATGTTGCCCAGTTAAATAAAACAGCTAACTAAACAAATTATGCATCTGGTAACAGTGAAATCACCTGAACACTATGCATATAGCCACACAATAGAAGAACTGGCATACAGGAGTGGTTAAACATTTTGTTGAAACACAAAGACTTCAAAAAACAGCTCTGTGGAACATAACAAAAGGTGCAAGTTTGAATATCTCAGGTTAGTTTATTATCATAAACATCGGGGTGCAATGAATTTCCTCATCACATGAAGCTCACAAAGGAAACAGTATACACAGTAATAATAAATAAAACAAAAAACACAATGACAAATGCAAAATGGTAAATTGGTGGAAGATATATAGAGAAATAATAATACCCATCATCACAGGCTTTTGAATGTTGCAGTAGGATGTTCCACTAAAGATGGATTTGATTAGAACCAAATTTCGTTTGAACTTCATTTGAGGCTCAAATGACAAATAAACGGTGTTGTATATTGTATTGTATTGATAATAAGCATTAATTTAAACTATTGTTGGCATCGGTCAATCTTGATTTCATTTACAGGGGTCAGGAATCTGGGGCTGACTCGTGTAGTCTGTGAACTGCTAAATGTGTAAACTGCAAACCTTTGTCTTATTTGGTATGACGTTAAATATTTTACATTCAAACCAATCTACAAATGGTTGACAACAATACAAGGAGTGACGGCTGACATTTTTCTCCCCATTCTGGCTTGCAGTGCCTCTTCCAAGCATTTTAAAGATTTTGATAAATCTAAATAATTGGTCCTGGATGGTGCCATTGCCTCATGTTGTGTGTTTTTATTCATTGCATATTCAGCAATGTCTGCCACACAACTGGTTTAACCACATTCAGTCAGGTCATTAAACATTAATAGGCTCCTATTCCTTTTACCAAATTTACCCCATTGTTCCAGGAACAACATAGAGAGCAAAGGTTTTTCTTACAAAGCAAATAATGTAAACCATATTGTATAACTAAACTAAAACTGACCTTGAAAATAACAAAAAAAATATGCAATACCTTTTCATTGGTCATCATTTTTATCAGTTTACATCTATACCAACATTGATCTTCAGAATACAATCCACCATATATCTGTATGTAGGAATAAAAACATTTATATTTGCAATACTTATAACATAAGTATTAAATAAAGTATTAAACCTACAGCTGCAAATATTGAACTTGCTTCAACTTCCAATCAGAAGTATTAATGTGACCTTTCTTTGTCCACGTACAGGTCGACCCCAGGTTACAACAGGGTTCCATTCCCGTGAACTGTCTGTAACCCAGTTTGCAAGTCAGAAACACAGCCATAAACCAAATTTTCACATGGCAGAAAATGCCTACAGGAACAGCAGCCAGAAATTCAATGGCCCTGGTCTCCCAATCGCTCAATATATGTACAGACTGAACATAAGTTGGGCAATGGTAAACTGGGAAGGATCTCCACACCACTCAATCTGCTGAATTTCAGCAGCATTCTGTTTTCATTTCAGATTTCCTGCAAGTGCAGATTTTCTCAGATTCAGTCATGTTTTCCTCCTTTTTTTCTTTCCCTCTTCTCTCTGCAACTAGTCACTTGTGATTAGTCTACTCTTTCTCAGCGCCATTTCTGTGTTTGGTATTTCCTTGCCTCAACCCTCATACAAACATTCCCTTTGTTCCTCCATCCCTCCCAGTCTTCTGCAGCCGGACTCAGATTTTTGACTTCTTTTGATTCTGATCAAAGGTCATCAACCTGAATTGTTGACACTGTTTCTCCCTCTACAACTATCTGAACTACTGGCTATTTCACTGTTTACATTAAATTCCAATGCCGAGAATTGGTGCAGCAGTGGCCATCAACTGCTTCTGTCCATGGCTGTGCTGTGGCTGTGAGGATACTGGCAGAGTGGATGGGGAACTGTATGGTGGGACACAATCGAGGCCAGCAGTTTCAAGGAGGGAATGTAAGGGTAATGCAACTGGCAATGGGATATGGAAACAGTTGATTGTTGACTTTCATAGAAGTATGATTTGTTTAGTCCAACATGCAATATAATGCACAATACTGTTACATTTTTTATAAATTAATCTGTACTTTCAACTTCAATGGGCTTTTGTTCCCTTGAATAGCATCCCTACTTTGTCATTTAATCTATCAAATAGTTTATCTTTGGTCCTCCTCTTCCCTTGCCATATCTACCACACTCCACATTGTCTGCAGCTTTTACCCAGTGCATTTCTAACTATTTCCAGTTCTGATGAAAGGTCATCTAACTGAAACAATAAATCTGCATCTCTCTCCATTAATGCTGCCTGATCTGTTGAGTAATTCCAGCATTCTGTGTTTTTAAAGCAGAGTGCAGTGCCTCTGTGTGACCAATTTATAGCACAAGAGTATCTGGACATCTCTTTGATCTTTACTCCCCACATTGCTAATACTTAAACTTGAAATCAAGAGAAGTCCAGGCAAATATCTATAAATGTCCATTTTAATAAAGTAAAAATTACTTGGAAATCTAGTTTTTAAAATCAAACATGTCCGAAGGATCACAGTCTGAAGGATCACAAAGCACCTTAACAAATCCCAATATACATAAAACAATTCCTCATCAAACATAGTTTAATCAGTGAAATACCTTCTCAGGGACAGGGTCTCCAAATACTTTAGCAGCAAATGGGCAAATTTCTGTCAAAGCAGTGGACACCTTAAGGAGGTCTTGAATTAATTCAATATTCTGGGTATGAAGCAGAGACAAGAAAGAATAAAGCAAACATTTTGTATTCACTTTAAATTTTAAATAAGATTCAAATTTAACATTTTACCAGGTTATAACTCAGGATGCATAATCATTTTAACGAAATAATTCAGCCTGATGGCACACATGTCACAACTTTATAAGCATTGGGAAAGAAAGATTTAAACTATTTGTTATTTAGACCAAACAGGTGATGCTCAATTACCAAAGGGACTTGTAGTTGAGGGCAATGAGATTGATCCGTACACAATGAGTTGAAGGAGTTAGGGACAACATTTTACATGTATGTTAACATTTCTAGGGTCATGGGTTCATGCTCATAAGAGACAGTGTATTTTATTATAATACTAGACCAGGTGCGGATCCGTTGGGCCCGTCCCCCAAGGCAATATTCCACCACTGACCCATAGCCCCCAACTGTACAGGAGCAGCTGACGGGTTCCCGGTGAGGCGCCAGAGATCCCCGTTTTGACGCGAGTCACGGCAACCCTCCCCAACTGCGCAGGCGCGGCCGGCAAGTGGGAGCGTGACTGCAACGTTTTTAAAGTTCAAAATGGCAATAACTCGTAAAATATAAGATCAATGTGAACGCATCTCACGCTCCCTCTCCAGTCCCCTATTCCCCTCCACCAACCCTCCCCTGCTTCCCCCCCTCGCCCCCTCCCTACCCCTTTCCTCCATTACCTCGCCATCCCTCTTCCGAGCCCTATCCTCCTGCATTCCCCCTCATCCCCAGTACTCCCTCCCCCTCCTCCTCCTTTTTCTTTCCCCTCTCCTTTTCCCCTCCACAACTCCCTCCATCTCTTTTCCCTTACCCTCAGTCACTCCCTCCCTCCATAACCCTTCTCCCCTCCCTACCACCCTCCCCTCCCTCTATCCCCCTGCTCCCCCACTCCTCACCTCCCCCTTATCCCACTCCCTCACTCTTCCTCCCCACCTCCCCGACTGCCCTCCTCTCCCTCTATCCCCCACTCCGTACCACCCCACTCCCCATCCCTTTCGCTCTACCTCCCTCCTCACCTCCCCCACTTTCCCCTCCCTACCCCCCTCCTCTCCCTCTATCCCCCTGCTCCACCACTCCTCACCTCTCCGCTATCCCACTCCCCACAATGAAAAGCGCGGTTTCTTTTTAAATGAAATCTCAATGAAAATCGCGTTTTTTTTTTTTAAATAACCTAAACACAATGTTAGCTTTTAATGAAAACGGAAGAATCAATGAAAATAGCGATTTTTTAAGAAAATTAAATTAAGGATCCCATTGTGATTTCATTGTGACGTCGAAGGCGGCAGACAGGCAGGGCAAGGGGAAAAGTGGTTTGTAAAGTGTTTTTTGTCAAGTCTAAAATGTCAATAATAATGTAAAATATAACATAAATCTGAACAAAATGTGCTGCAGCACATCACAGGACAATGGTGAGTAAGGTGAGCCAAAAATTATAACGCTATCGTGTATCATTTTGGCGTAGTTTTCCCGGAACTCACGCACACGCAAATAAGATGAGTTTTAGTAATATACTAGACCAAGTCACATGGGCGAGCTGGTGCCCGAACGAAATATTCCACCACTCACCCATAGCCCCCAACTGTGCAGGCGCAGTTGACAGGTTCCCGTTGTGACGCGAGTCACGGCAACCCTCCACAAGTGCGTCTTGCCATCCCTCTTCCTACCCCTATCCTCCTCCATTCCCCCTCATCCCCAGCACTTCCTCCCCCTCTTCACCCTCCCTCTTCTCCTCCCCTCGCCCACTGCCTCCCTCACCTCTCACTCCCTCTCCTTTACCCTACCCTGTCACTCCCTCTCTCCCTCCATAACCCCTCTCCCCTCCCTACCCCACTTGAAGTCATTATGAGGTGGAAGCCGCAAATGAGATCCCATTGTGATGTCATTGTGGGGTGGAATACTTCTGATAGAATTGATAGAATTTATTGCCACACAACCAGGGTCGGTGGAATTTTGGGTTGTCAGCAGCGGTACAATAATAAAGAATACACAACCACAATAAAAATGTAACACAAACATCCACCACAGCATTCATCACTGTGGTGGAAGGCACAGAACTTGGCCAGACCTCCTCCATTTCCCCCCGTGGTCGGGACCACCACCCTCCACAGCCGTTGCTGCGGGCGTCCAGATGGTAAGGGACAAAGTCAAAGGCAAGGTAAGTCCAGGTAAGTCCAGGATCGGCTCTTCCCCACCGGAGACCGCGGCTTCAGGCTGGTGTAGGCCGCAGGCCGGCGGTCGAAGATTTAAGGTTCCCGCCGCGCCGCAGCCAGAAGCACCGTAGACTGCAGGGCCGGCGGTCGAAGCTCCCCTCCAGGGGTGATGGTAAGTCCATGCCGGACCCGCGGTAGAAGATGGCCGCGGGCCGGCAGTGATGGCTTCTTCTTCCCCCGGGTCCCCCACGAGGGATCCCGGGCTGTAGACGCCGCGCCAGCTGGAGCTGTGCAGACCGCGGCTTCAGGCTGCCGGCTGCCCCGGGCCAGCGAAACGGAGCGTTCCCTCCAGCGAGCCCCAGCGAGGGCTCACCCGCTCCACGCCGAGAGTCCACGCTGCGCCCGCCGCTGAAGCCCCGGGCGCGTCTCCGGGAAAGGCCGCGCCGATCCTTGCTGTTAGGCCACGGGGGAGGCGACCTGGAAAAAGTCGCCTCTCCGTGGAGGAGGCGGCCGAAACGGTTTCCCCCTTACCCCCCCACACCACCCCCACACAAAACACACAGAGAAACATCAAAAACATACTTTAAAACATACTAAAAAAATGTTTTAAAAAGTTGAAAAAACTAACGCGCTGCTGACAGGCTGCTGCCACTGCAGCGCCCCTGATGGGCAGTTTGGAAAATTAGATCCCGTTGTGACATCATACGCTGCTAAAGACCAGTGCAGATGTAAGAGATATTTGTCCAAGTGGTTTTTGTAAAGTATAAAATGTGAATAACTTGTAAAATATACTATCAATCTGAACGAAACATGATACAACACAACACAGGACAATGGTGAGTAAGGTGGGCCAAAAATTGTAATGCTATCGTGTACCAGTTTGGCGTAATTTCAGGAACAGAATCACAGAAATACTAAGAAACAAGATGAGAATTTTAGTCATATACTAGACCAAGCGGGCTCCGTTCCCCCAAATATTTCCAATATTTGTCTTTTTTTTTTTTAAAGCAATAATCGTGAATAACTTTTGAAATAGAGCATGAAATCTGAAGTAAACCTGATGAGGTTGTCGAGGGGGGAAATGTGAGTAAGAATATGTAAAAATATAAGCGTTAGCGTGTAGCGTTTTGAGGAAGATACAATGAATACAGCCAGACAGGCACACACACACAAAGAGAGATAGAGATAGAGATAAATAGATAACAATTAAGCTTTCACAATGCAGTCAGTAAAGGTAAATCTTAACAGTTAATGGGTTGGTTTTGCACACCTTGCAAAACAGCAGAAAAATAGAGAAGGGAGCAATTGCTTTTTTTTAGAGAAGATACAAGGAACTGCAGATGCTGGTTTATAAAAAGAGACAATGAGCTGGAGTAAATCAGCAGGTCACCACTGAGTTACTCAAGCACTGTCTATTTTTGCTATATTTTTTACTGCACTGATTGTGAGCCAGGAGGACGAGAAGCAGTGCTCCATTCTCCTACTACTCATGCTAGTTGACCCGAAGACAGTAGTTGACCTCTTTATAATGGCAGCTGAATCCCCTCACCAACATGCAATGCCATACCTCTTCCCAAGGATCAGCTGTCTCCACCCATTTTACCCCACGGTAATTTGCATTTTTCCTATCTACCAATCTCCACCCACCGTTCACATTAAATTATAACCTTTCCTGACTCCCAGAAACTATTCTCAACAGAGTAATGGTGCATTTTTCTATCATTGGTGTTCCTGCCTGACAGTCACCAAGCCCGTCAAAGTCACTTGCTGCTGGGCAGAACGAGACATGTTAACTTTAGGATTTCTAGTTTTCCCCCAAACAAGAAAATGTGAGGCTTTTAGATTGGGCACATGAAATGCAGGTAAAGGAGGGATATGGATCATGTGCAGGAAAATGAGATCAGATTAATTTGGCATTGTGGGCCGAAGGGCTTGTCTCTGTGCTGCACTGTTCTATGTTAAATAGCAAAGCTTTTACAGCAATTTTGCTGTTCAGGTCCACCATCGATTTTCCGGCAAGCGGTGATCCGGCACCTCCTTTAATCCAGACAAAAAACACAAGAGTGCACTTGAAATCCACCCCAGAAGTCCCCTAAAAATATGGCACCTAGGCCAGGTAAGGTGGCCAATCTTACGCCGATCAGCAGGACAAATTTTCCCCCTGCAGTCAGGGCTCTGGAACTCTGGCCTGGCCAGAGCCAGCAGATCCATTCTAATAGCCGACTTCCAAGGTTGACTGTGGGCCTGGATCTCGGCCAATGGGCAGCCTGTTCTGGTACTATTGGACTCCTCTCGGAAGCCATGATCTCTGTTGGTCCGGCAAAACAAATAATCTAGAAAGGCTCTGGAATCAAGAGTGCCAGAAAAATCGGTGGTGGGTCTGTATTAATAAGAGTTCTGTTTGGATTTACTTTAAATATTTTGCCTAACCTTTTCACAAATGAATTAAAATAACAGAGAAACATCAGAAGGAGTGTCACCTCTACAAAGTAGTATGTGAGCCCAGTAAATTTCAATTGGAGCTTGGAAATCAGTGCCACAGTGAGTTGTAATGGTGCTCAGAAAATACCACCTGGTCAGCCAGGTACCAAACTATCAGGATTTCTGAAGTCGGACAGGGGATTATCAGCTTGCCGATACAAGGGTAGCAAGAGTAGATTTGACTACATGAAGTGGAATTCTTGATTCTACAAAATACAAAAGCAAGGTGGGAATACTGACGTTGAGCAAGTCCTCAGTTAAACTGCAGCTTTATTGTGTGCAGCATATCACAGTTAAACAACGGAATGGGGGCAAAATAAGTTTTCACGGATCAAACTAGGAATAAAGGATTTATGTAGTGAGACTAAACAAGTTACTCTTTTCTAAAATTATTAATAAAATGATGGCAAAGAACAATAGCAATATTGTTTCTATGTATCAGCCAAATGTAACAAGAGAACATATTTAAGATAGACACACGATGATTAAAGTGCTTAGAATAACTTTACGAAACACAGAATAGCATTAATGTGGTATTTGTCATAGTCTTTGAAACAATAACCTGAAATTTATTTTGAAAAAGAGCATAATGATAGGAAGAAGCAGAAACAGCATTAGACTATGCACTTCATGCGAACATAAGCATGGAATATACCTCATGGAACAGCACATTCCTGTGATATCTTCTATAATTTATTAGATTGTGAAATTTTCAGCTCAACAAATTATTAGCAGTAATTTACTTTCGCTAGTTTACACCCACTATGTGTAACATTTTTTCCATGAAACCATAGGAGAAAATAGCATTTTACTCTATATACAGGCAATTAAAAAATGCATTACCTGACCCCAGAAAGTAACTGGGTCTTCAATATGACTTCCCATTACATCTTCAATTTTTACTACTAGAAATTAAGAATAATGTACAAGTTTATCATGACGCGTATTTTTGATTTTTCCAGAATTTAAATACAAAATTAATCTAAAGAACATGGATTCTAAATTACATTAATGAATTATTGTTATATAATTATTTTTTACTGTTTATGTTGCTTTATAACCAGATTATTTTAAATTGTGTTTCACTGACTGCTCCATAATGGAGATGATCCAATGGATTAGCTTCCACTCATTTGACTGTCAGTCACAATGTTTAAACCCACCATAATGACAAAACCTGGAAGCAAAGTAAATCATCAAGCTAGAAATAGACTTCAAGCAGATACAGACTTGAGGATGAAAAAGGGCTGCCAAGTAGACATAAGATTTAATGCAGAAAAAGGCTAGGTGTTACATTTCAGACAGAAGAATTGAATACGAAATGCAACTGAAAATTTCCACGAGAGGTACAAAAAGATAGAGATCTTGATCGTCATGTACTGAATTAAGTGCTGGGCATGTTAAATAGTTCAAAAATAAAAATCATATTAGACCTTGGGTTTTATAGACAGAAACATGGATGTCATGAATGATGAACCTTTGTCGAGGCAAGTTCAACCACAATCACAGAGATCACGGAGGAATCTGACTGTAGTATTTTTTTTTTTTTTTTTTTTTAAATCACTTGGTAGTGACAGAATAGATAATGAGAATCTGTTCTCATTGGCAGAGCAGCCAAGAATTAGGGGACTGAATAAAAGTGAATGGTAGGTAGAGAGACTGGTAATCTTGAGCAAGGGTTGTGGTAACCCAATACCTGCATTCAAAAGGGAGTTGGATAGTGACATGACAATGCATCTTCATTTAACACATCTGCAACATGCTACAAATGGCTTACAGCAGAACCACAGTACTTATTTTATGATTTTAGAATCACTAGATTTTTTTTTTTTAAATCACAAGATTGATAATCCTTCAGCCATGATCACAATGAATGGCGGTGCCGGCTCGAAGGGCCGAATGGCCTCCTCCTGCACCTATTTTCTATGTTTCTAATTACACAGCAACTTCAGCATTTTTTCTGTTAATGTCAATCCAAGAATTATACATCGAACAACGTCAATTGCACTTCTGTTCACATTTGACCCATTATTTCTCAATATTAGCACGTGATAAAATAATAGACACAAAATGCTGGAAAATCTCAGTGGGACAGGCAGCATCCCTGGATGGAAGGAATGGGTGACATTTCGGGTCGAAATACTTCTTCAAACCCCAACAGTTTACTTCTTGTCTACCCAAGTATTACATAGTTTGTGTTTGCAAGAACCAATTCAAACTTAGAAAAATGGTGCTCCAGCTGCTTTATTTATTGTAGTCCTGACCCAAAACGTGGCCTATCCATCCCCTCCACAGATGTTGCATGACATTTTACATGTTACTCGGGCTCATTGTATTTTATCCTATATTACATTCCCTGTATGCATCTTTATTTTACATGTTACCATTGTGTTACCACGAGCTTACAGCAGCATTGCTGTATTCCGATTTGGTGCATTCAATCACCCTGGTAGACGAGGGAGGCACGGTGGCGAAGCGATAGAGTTGCCGCATTACAGCGCTGGAGGCCTGGGTTCGATCCTCACTGCAGGTGCTGTCTGTATGAAGTTTGACATATTCTCCCCGTGACATGCGTGAGTTTTCTCCGGGTGCTCTGGTTTCCTCCCACACTCCAAAGACGTGCAGGTTTGTAGGCTAATTGGCTTGTTAAAATTGTAAATTGTCCCTAGCGTGTGTAAGATAGTGTTAGCGGGCAGGGATCGTTAGTTGGCGCAGAATTGGTGGGTCGAAGGGCCTGTCTCCGCTCGGTCTCTAAACTAAAAAAAACTTAAGAGAATTCAACACGTTTAACTCAAAAGACAAAATCAACTATTTGGGATTTTCTTGGTTTCATGAAATTCACAATATGATGACAACAAAGAAATGAATGTTCCAGTGAAATTAAAGTCCAGACAATAAGTATTAAATTCCAGTTTTATCCAAGACAGCCAATATCAAATAGCCGATTCCAGAATCTATCAGCTGAGAAAATGCAAGTAGCGCTATTCTACAACTCATAACTCAGGTAAATGCCTCCTTTAAAACAGTTGCATTATACATCAGTATTATGCATTTGTCACCTTGTTCCTCATATAACAGCATATAATTTTATATCCATGGTGTGAAATATACGCTTTGTCCCCAATTCTCTGCACACCTTGGCTTCTCCAAAATTAGCAGTCAGAGGTTAACAAAATTAAGCTGGGCAATGGCTATCCTCTTCCCCTATCCACGAGAACATTTGTGCATCTGCCAAATATCACAATGCTTATGAATAACTTGTTATTATCACTTTGGGAACACTGTAAATTACAGAATATATGTAAGATCAATTACAAGTTATGCACCTTTACTTTCAGAGCCATTCACTTGTTTTCCATCGTCCATCTTGATAATTTGCTAAGGGACAAAACAAATGTAGGAAAGTATTATATAGAAGCATGAAGATATTTATGCCCCAATTTTTCTGCACAAATTATCTCAGACAATTGAAGGGCTGCAACAATACTGCTCAAGAGGCACAATTTTAGAAGGTACACAATTACAAACCAAGCCCTCTCCATATTTATCTGACCAAGGAGGCCTATTGGACAAAGTCAGCATGGATTTACAAAAGGTAAATCATGTCTGACGAATCTTATAGAATTTTTCGAGGATGTAACTAGTAGCGTGGATAGGGGAGAACCAGTGGATGTGGTGTATCTGGACTTCCAGAAGGCTTTCGACAAGGTCCCACATAAGAGATTAGTATACAAACTTAAAGCACACGGCATTGGGGGTTCAGTATTGATGTGGATAGAGAACTGGCTGGCAAACAGGAAGCAAAGAGTAGGAGTAAACGGGTCCTTTTCACAATGGCAGGCAGTGACTAGTGGGGTACCGCAAGGCTCAGTGCTGGGACCCCAGCTATTTACAATATATATTAATGATCTGGATGAGGGAATTGAAGGCAATATCTCCAAGTTTGCGGATGACACTAAGCTGGGGGGCAGTGTTAGCTGTGAGGAGGATGCTAGGAGACTGCAAGGTGACTTGGATAGGCTGGGTGAGTGGGCAAATGTTTGGCAGATGCAGTATAATGTGGATAAATGTGAGGTTATCCATTTTGGTGGCAAAAACAGGAAAGCAGACTATTATCTAAATGGTGGCCGACTAGGAAAAGGGCAGATGCAGCGAGACCTGGGTGTCATGGTACACCAGTCATTGAAAGTGGGCAGGTGCACAAAATTGCTGGGGAAACTCAGCGGGTGCAGCAGCATCTATGGAGCGAAGGAAATAGGCGACGTTTCGGGCCGAAACCCTTCTTCAGACTGGGCATTGAAAGTGGGCATGCAGGTGCAGCAGGCAGTGAAGAAAGCGAATGGTATGTTAGCTTTCATAGCAAAAGGATTTGAGTATAGGAGCAGGGAGGTTCTACTGCAGTTGTACAGGGTCTTGGTGAGACCACACCTGGAGTATTGCGTACAGTTTTGGTCTCCAAATCTGAGGAAGGACATTATTGCCATAGAGGGAGTGCAGAGAAGGTTCACCAGACTGATTCCTGGGATGTCAGGACTGTCTTATGAAGAAAGACTGGATAGACTTGGTTTATACTCTCTAGAATTTAGGAGATTGAGAGGGGATCTTATAGAAACTTACAAAATTCTTAAGGGGTTGGACAGGCTAGATGCAGGAAGATTGCTCCCGATGTTGGGGAAGTCCAGGACAAGGGGTCACAGCTTAAGGATAAGGGGGAAATCCTTTAAAACCGAGATGAGAAGAACTTTTTTCACACAGAGAGTGGTGAATCTCTGGAACTCTCTGCCACAGAGGGTAGTCGAGGCCAGTTCATTGGCTATATTTAAGAGGGAGTTAGATGTGGCCCTTGTGGCTAAGGGGATCAGAGGGTATGGAGAGAAGGCAGGTACAGGATACTGAGTTGGATGATCAGCCATGATCATATTGAATGGCGGTGCAGGCTCGAAGGGCCAAATGGCCTACTCCTGCACCTAATTTCTATGTTTCTATGTTTCTATTCAGCCCGTATAGTTTATCCCATTTCCCCACTTATCTTCATTATTTCCTATATTAGATATGTTACCCGATTGTTTCCTATTCTTGTGGAAAATTACTCAAAGTAGGACTGCATCTTTAGATCATCAATAAAAAGTTATTAACGCATATTGTGATGAAAAAAATATTTTGTAATTTTAATTCTGTATCTCATAATCTTTATGAAGTATTATTTCACTGCAATCTTGAAGATGACATACTATAATGCAGTTACATCGCAACGTTATACCCAATTTTAAGTGTTTGTTAAATTTATCCATTACTTTTTAATATATTCAGGAATATAAATTCCAACAAGCAAATTTGAAAATTTAGCTTAGTGGTTTAGGCATGTGTAAATACATGTAAACCACACTACCATGAGAATTTGATTACAGGTTAGAGAATTGTAATGTATCTTTATATTCTAATTTACATCTTGCTCAAATCTATTTTAAAGCAAAAATAAGTGTAAACTGCTGATATTTTTCCACTCTATATTACAAAATTAATGAACGATGGAGTAAATGAAAGTATAAATCAACCCATATAGTCAAGGAGCCATTCTCGTTTATTGCCCTTAACATTTTGCATTTTCTGCTTGACCTACACAAATACCCTGCAAACCAATTCAATTCTTGTTGAACCTGCATGCTAATTTCCATTGCTCCATATAAACATACAAATTAGGTGTAGGAATAAGCCACTCGGCCACTCGAGATTGATCAAGCATTTAATAAGATCATGATCGATTGCATTGTCTCGACTGTCTCTCTTTGTTTATAAAGAATTTACCTATTTCTGCCTTAAAAATGTCTCAATTCTCCATGTTCAAGATCCATACTTTATCCACTCTGCAGATGCTATCCAGTAGAATTCTCGACTGGATTCATGGGTTCCAGATTTTGGGAAATGCCAGCACACAAATACACGTCTCAAAATCGTAGTTGTATATTACTCCTTATAAAACACACTCAAATTTTGCTTACTCAATCTTGTACAAATTTTGCTTACTCAATCTTGTACATTGAAGATTTTGTGAAAGTCAAAATACATCAAAACAACTGGTTTTCTATTATCTATTTGTTTGGTTACAACCTCAAATATTTCCAACACATTTGTCAAACAGGATTTCTTTCACAAATCCATGCTGATTTTGCCCAATCCTAAAATATTTTACAAATGCCCAATTAACACTGCTTTAACAGAGGCACTTAAATTGGATAAATCACCCTCTAGATGGGATACTGAGATGGGTAACAGATATGGTCATAATCTTACAAACATTCACTGATGCATTTGGTGCTTACGGACTGGAAATCTGCAAATATATTTTTGTCCATAAAGAGTATGTAGGGATTTTGAAAAATGGTTCCACCGTAACTGGAAATAATTTGGAAGCCATCCTTCAAGAAACATGTAAAGGCTTTAGAGAGTGGGTTGAGGAGTTTTACCAAAATCAAGCTAGGGAAGTGAGACTCTTGTCACGTGGATAAATTGGAGATTAGATTTGTACTCCACAGGAGATTGTGATGTGTTAAAAATCAAGAAAAGTATACACAACACTGAATAACTGTTTCTCCTAAGATCAATAACTTGCAAACAAAGATGAACTAAAGAACCAAAAAGGACACGTTTTTTTAAATAAATGCAACGAGTGGTCAAAAATTCACTGATTGAATTGACTTGAACTGTACATTCACAAGAGAACTGCATCCATATCTAAAAGGAAAGAATGTGCAGATTTGGCCTTGCGAGATTGCTGTTACATTGGGTCACCAGACGCCACCTGCCCAATGATCTCCTTTCGTACTGTAAACATTCTGTGGCTTGTAACGTTAACTATTTCTTCCTTCACAGATCGTATCTGACCCGCTGAGCATTTCCCTCTACGAAGATGTTTTCGTTCCTGTTCACCACCCGTTTGTTTCAATGTTTAATGTAATCAAATCGAGGATGTTAACTAATGCTCACTCTCATTCCGTAATTATCCGTCCACTAAATACCAACAGCTTCAATTCATTGCACAGAATCATGTTAGATACTAAAAGGGCTCTACTTCTTTTTGTATCTACTCGATGCAAAGAGATCAAATACAACCATAATCGGTTGGCTTGTATTGCTCCAATAGGAAGCAAAATCATACCATGCGCTTGTACAGATCTGTGGTTACCAAAGATACTAGAGGAGCTCCTCTAGTGTCTTTGGTGGTTACACTGCAAAACTCGGCGCCAAAACCGTACTCGGCCTGGGGCGAGGTGAAAACACCGAAAACCCAAATGTTGGGCAAACGTTCATTTAATTTTTGATGCAGACATAAGGATTTTCTCCAACAATTCTCATCAGCGGGACACCATTCATACCTGACCCCGAGCAGCAAAATGCAAACGCCAAGAACCAGGCGGTAACTCCCGCCCCGTTCTACGTGGGCTGCCACGCGGCTGAGGAACTGCTCTTGCTTTAAGTCTCAGCCCGTCGCGGTTTCACGCCCCCAGTGTGATTTCTCTCTCTCTCTCTCTCTGCTCTTTAGACCAAAGATCCTCTAGTATCTTTGCTTTTGACTCCTGATACAAATAATGCATCTGGCTTTCAATGTTGCAGCAACCCCCACCCCATCAAACAATGAAGTGGGGATTTGAAATCAAACAGCTCGTATCAAACCGGGACACCAGCATGCAGAGGAAAACGGAAATATTGCAAAGTCGGCGTAGTGTCATTGCACGTCGAAAAATTACAAAAGAACAACGGGAAATTTCCATGGGTCCACGCCGACCATAAACCCGGATTTAATAATTAGCGATGTATTTTTGAATGTGTATTGACACATAAATAATATTGTCATATACGAATCACGAATAACGCATATCTAGCGCGTTTGATTTTCGCTACATTTCGTTTCAATTGCATTTTGGTTTGGACAGCAGGCCTGTTTTCAAGATTGTGTAAATCTACAACTGGTCTTATATGTTACATATCTGCGTGATATCACAATAGGGCTTGGGCACCTGTCACAATGGGCGAGAATCTAGTGTAACTTTTGCAGGCAGGCTATCAATTTGCTGCCGCACAAAATTGGTAAATCCCACATGGCCACATGACTAACATAATTTAACAAACACTTAAAACATTAAAAATGTTTCAGATAATTAAAGCAAACTCACTTTTTAATTCATTTTTTTAGGATTTGGGCTTTGCTGCGATGGCCAGCACTCCATCGGGAGTGAGGAAGGAGGCCACTTTCCTAAACTACTGTGGTCTTCCTTTGAAGATAATCCTAGAGTACTATTGAGTTACTAGTTCCTGATTTAGTGATATATGTCCATATGAAGATGGTGTGCAAGTCAGAAGGGATATTTTGGAAATGTTTCGACACATCTGAAGCCATGGGCCTAACAGATTCCAAAATAAGTAAATAATCTTGTCCTTGGATACCTCCCTTGGAAGCCATTCATTCCACTGAAGTTTGGTTCTCTGTCTCTATAGGTCTCTCTGGCATATGTGCTGAGGAAATGCAAAAGCACAGATTGGGAAACAAATTAGATTACATAACTAACCTCTAGTAGCTTCTTACAGAATACAAAGTGTATTTGAAATGTGCACGTTGTTGGACCGACAGTCAAAATGACATAAGAACTTAAGGAAGAAGGGCAGGGACGCTTTTATCCCGTTTTGTCCCTTTAACCTGCTTCACTATTCAACAAATTCACGGATTATCTTCTATCTCAAACACAATTTCCATGCCCTACCTCCATAAATGTTGATTCCTCTTTTATTCAGGCTTCCAGTAATATATATTTTGAATGCAATCAATGACCAATCTCGGACAGATAATTCCAAAGATTCACTAACCACCACATGAATGGTCGTAAATGGTCAACCTGTTATTCTGAGACTAATCTTTTAGATAAGGGAAATATCTTCCCTGCATTTACTATGACAAGCCCTCTGAATACTTTACATGTCTTAATGAGGCCACATTTTACTCCTCATATAATAGGAGCATCCTCTGCCCAATGTCTCCACCAGGCCAAATTCAGCCTGTATTTTTCCACCAAAGTAGATCTCCTCACATTTTTCCACATTGTACTCCGTCAGTCTGATTGTTGCTCACTCACTTAGCTTTTCCATCCCGTCACCTTTGCAACCTCACCCCTATTCAGTTTCATCCCCTCACACAAATCACAAAAATGGCGGACTGCAGGAGTGGAGCGTCGTTGTGTATGGCAGTTCTCCCTGCAGTCCGCCCTTTCACCCTTTTTTATTTTTATTTTTTGTCCTGTTAAAAAACAAAATTAAGTTGGAGGTCTTTTATGTGGGGGGTGGGGGAGGGGGAAGGGGGAAACTATATTTCTTAGTCCCCTACCTGGTCGAAGATGCGGCTTCCCTCCGAGCTGCTTCTTCGCCCCTTCCTCGCGGCCTACCATCGGAATGCTGATTGCTGCAGCAATTAAGTTTGCTGATGACACTGTAGTGGTGGGCCTGATCTCAGACAACGATGAGAAGGCCTAACGGGAGGAGGTGGCTGATCTAGCACTCTGGTGCCAGGATAACAGCCTCCTCTTGAACATCAAAAAAACGAAGGAGTTGATCGTGGACTTTAGGAGGGCACATCATCCGAGGACGTACACACCATTGAGGATAAATGGGGTCCTGTGGATAGGGTGAGCTGTTTTAAATACCTGGGAGCCCACAT